>NC_141554.1:108852500-109217500 GCF_021556685.1 Rattus norvegicus | reverse complement strand
TCTCAGGGTTGTTTTGATTTGCATTTCCCTTATGACTAAAGATGTTGAACATTTCTTTAGGTGTTTCTCAGCCATTCGGCATTCCTCAGCTGTGAATTCTTTGTTTAGCTCTGAACCCCATTTTTTAATAGGGTTATTTGTCTCCCTGCGGTCTAACTTCTTGAGTTCTTTGTATATTTTGGATATAAGGCCTCTATCTGTTGTAGGATTGGTAAAGATCTTTTCTCAATCTGTTGGTTGCCGTTTTGTCCTAACCACAGTGTCCTTTGCCTTACAGAAGCTTTGCAGTTTTATGAGATCCCATTTGTCGATTCTTGATCTTAGAGCGTAAGCCATCGGTGTTTTGTTCAGGAAATTTTTTCCAGTGCCCATGTGTTCCAGATGCTTCCCTAGTTTTTCTTCTATTAGTTTGAGTGTGTCTGCTTTGATGTGGAGGTCCTTGATCCACTTGGACTTAAGCTTTGTACAGGGTGATAAGCATGGATCGATCTGCATTCTTCTACATGTTGACCTCCAGTTGAACCAGCACCATTTGCTGAAAATGCTGCCTTTTTTCCATTGGATGGTTTTGGCTCCTTTGTCAAAAACCAAGTGCCCATAGGTGTGTGGGTTCATTTCTGGGTCTTCAATTCTGTTCCATTGGTCTATCTGTCTGTCTCTGTACCAATACCATGCAGTTTTTATCAATATTGCTCTGTAATACTGCTTGAGTTCAGGGATAGTGATTCCCCCTGACGTCCTTTTATTGTTGAGGATAGTTTTAGCTATCCTGGGTTTTTTGTTATTCCAGATGAATTTGCAAATTGTTCTGTCTAACTCTTTGAAGAATTGGATTGGTATTTTGATGGGGATTGCATTGAATCTGTAGATCGCCTTTGGTAAAATGGCCATTTTTACTATATTAATCCTGCCAATCCATGAGCATGGGAGATCTTTCCATCTTCTGAGGACTTCTTCAATTTCTTTCTTCATTGTCTTGAAGTTCTTATTGTAGAAATCTTTTACTTGCTTGGTTAAAGTCACACCGAGGTACTTTATATTATTTGGGTCTATTATGAAGGGTGTCGTTTCCCTAATTTCTTTCTCGGCTTGTTTCTCTTTTGTATAGAGGAAGGCAACTGATTTATTTGAGTTAATTTTATACCCAGCCACTTTGCTGAAGTTGTTTATCAGCTTTAGTAGTTCTCTGGTGGAACTTTTGGGATCACTTAAATATACTATCATGTCATCTGCAAATAGTGATATTTTGACCTCTTCTTTTCTGATCTGTATCCCCTTGACATCCTTTTGTTGTCTGATTGCTCTGGCTAGAACTTCAAGAACTATATTGAATAAGTAGGGAGAGAGTGGGCAGCCTTGTCTAGTCCCTGATTTTAGTGGGATTGCTTCAAGTTTCTCTCCATTTACTTTAATGTTAGCAACTGGTTTGCTGTATATGGCTTTTACTATGTTTAGGTATGGGCCTTGAATTCCTATTCTTTCCAGGACTTTTATCATGAAGGGGTGTTGAATTTTGTCAAATGCTTTCTCAGCGTCTACTGAAATGATCATGTGGTTTTCTTCTTTCATTTTGTTTATATAATGGATCACGTTGATGGTTTTCCGTATATTAAACCGTCCCTGCATGCCTGGGATGAAGCCTGCTTGGTCATGGTGGATGATTGTTTTGATGTGCTCTTGGATTCGGTTTGCCAGAATTTTATTGAGTATTTTTGCGTCGATATTCATAAGGGAAATTGGTCTGAAGTTCTCTTTCTTTGTTGTGTCTTTGTGTGGTTTAGGTATAAGAGTAATTGTGGCTTCGTAGATGGTATTCGGTAGTGATCCATCTGTTTCAATTTTGTGGAATAGTTTGGATAATATTGGTATGAGGTCTTCTATGAAGGTTTGATAGAATTCTGCACTAAACCCGTCTGGACCTGGGCTCTTTTTGGTTGGGAGACCTTTAATGACTGCTTCTATTTCCTTAGGAGTTATGGGGTTGTTTAACTGGTTTATCTGTTCCTGATTTAACTTCGGTAACTGGTATCTGTCTAGGAAATTGTCCATTTCCTGAAGATTTTCAAGTTTTGTTGAATATAGGTTTTTATAGTAAGATCTGATGATTTTTTGAATTTCCTCCGAATCTGTAGTTATGTCTCCCTTTTCATTTCTGATTTTGTTAATTTGGACGCACTCTCTGTGTCCTCTCGTTAGTCTGGCTAAGGGTTTATCTATCTTGTTGATTTTCTCAAAGAACCAACTTTTGGTTCTGTTGATTCTTTCTATGGTCCTTTTTGTTTCTACTTGCTTGATTTCCGCTCTGAGTTTGATTATTTCCTGCCTTCTACTCCTCCTGGGTGTATTTGCTTCTTTTTGTTCTAGAGCTTTTAGGTGTGCTGTCAAGCTGCTGACATATGCTCTTTCCTGTTTCTTTCTACAGGCACTCAGCTCTATGAGTTTTCCTCTTAGCACAGCTTTCATTGTGTCCCATAAGTTTGGGTATGTTGTACCTTTATTTTCATTAAATTCTAAAAAGTTTTTAATTTCTTTCTTTATTTCTTCCTTGACCAGGTTATCATTGAGTAGAGCATTGTTCAATTTCCACGTATATGTGGGCATTCTTCCTTGATTGTTATTGAAGACCAGTTTTAGGCCGTGGTGGTCCGATAGCACACATGGGATTATTCCTATCTTTCTGTACCTGTTGAGGCCTGTTTTTTGACCAATTATATGGTCAATTTTGGAGAAAGTACCATGAGGAGCTGAGAAGAAGGTATATCCTTTTGCTTTAGGATAGAATGTTCTATAAATATCCGTTAAGTCCATTTGGCTCATGACTTCTCTTAGTCTGTCTACATCTCTGTTCAATTTCTGTTTCCATGATCTGTCCATTGATGAGAGTGGGGTGTTGAAATCTCCCACTATTATTGTGTGAGGTGCAATGTGTGTTTTGAGCTTTAGTAAGGTTTCTTTTACATATGTAGGTGCCCTTGTATTTGGGGCATAGATATTTAGGATTGATAGTTCATCTTGGTGGATTTTTCCTTTGATGAATATGAAGTGTCCTTCCTTATCTTTTTTGATGACTTTTAGTTGAAAATTGATTTTATTTGATATTAGAATGGCTACTCCAGCTTGCTTCTTCTGACCATTTGCTTGGAAAGTTGTTTTCCAGCCTTTCACTCTGAGGTAGTGTCTGTCTTTGTCTCTGAGGTGTGTTTCCTGTACGCAGCAGAATGCAGGGTCCTTGTTGCGTATCCAGTTTGTTAATCTATGTCTTTTTATTGGGGAGTTGAGGCCATTGATGTTGAGAGATATTAAGGAATAGTGATTATTGCTTCCCTTTATATTCATATTTGGATGTGAGGTTATGTTTGTGTGCTTTCACTCTCTTTGTTTTGTTGCCAAGACGATTAGTTTCTTGCTTCTTCTAGGGTATAGCTTGCCTCCTTATGTTGGGTTTACCATTTATTATCCTTTGTAGTGCTGGATTTGTAGAAAGATATTGTGTAAATTTGGTTTTGTCACGGAATATCTTGGTTTCTCCATCTATGTTAATTGAGAGTTTTGCAGGATACAGTAACCTGGGCTGGCATTTGTGTTCTCTTAGGGTCTCTATGACATCAGTCCAGGATCTTCTGGCCTTCATAGTTTCTGGCGAGAAGTCTGGTGTGATTCTGATAGGTCTGCCTTTATATGTTAGTTGACCTTTTTCCCTTACTGCTTTTAATATTCTTTCTTTATTTTGTGCGTTTGGTGTTTTGACTATTATGTGACGGGATGTGTTTCTTTTCTGGTCCAATCTATTTGGAGTTCTGTAGGCTTCTTGTATGCCTATGGGTATCTCTTTTTTTAGGTTAGGGAAGTTTTCTTCTATGATTTTGTTGAAGATATTTACTGGTCCTTTGAACTGGGAGTCTTCACTCTCTTCTATACCTATTATCCTTAGGTTTGATCTTCTCATTGAGTCCTGGATTTCCTGTATGTTTTGGACCAGTAGCTTTTTCCGCTTTACATTATCTTTGACAGTTGAGTCAATGATTTCTATGGAATCTTCTGCTCCTGATATTCTCTCTTCCATCTCTTGTATTCTGTTGGTGAAGCTTGTATCTACAGCTCCTTGTCTCTTCTTTTGGTTTTCTATATCCAGGGTTGTTTCCATGTGTTCTTTCTTGATTGCTTCTATTTCCATTTTTAATTCCTTCAACTGTTTGATTGTGTTTTCCTGGAATTCTTTCAGGGATTTTTGCGATTCCTCTCTGTAGGCTTCTACTTGTTTATTAATGTTTTCCTGTGTTTCCCTAAGGGAGTTCTTCACGTCTTTCTTGAAGTCCTCCAGCATCATGATCAAATATGATTTTGAAACTAGATCTTGCTTTTCTGGTGTGTTTGGATATTCCATGTTTGTTTTGGTAGGAGAATTGGGCTCCGATGATGCCATGTAGTCTTGGTTTCTGTTGCTTGGGTTCCTGCGCTTGCCTCTCGCCATCAGATTATCTCTAGTGTTACTTTGTTCTGCTATTTCTGACAGTGGCTAGACTGTCCTATAAGCCTGTGTGTCAGGAGTGCTGTAGACCTGTTTTCCTCTCTTTCAGTCAGTTATCGGGACAGAGTGTTCTGCTTTCGGGCGTGTAGTTTTTCCTCTCTACAGGTCTTCAGCTGTTCCTGTGGGCCTGTGTCTTGAGTTCACCATGCAGCTTTCTTGCAGCAGAAAAGTTCATCTTACCTGTGGTCCCAAGGCTCAAGTTCGCTCGTGGGGTGCTGCCCACGGGCTCTCTGCAGCGGCAGCAACCAGGAAGACCTGTGCCGCCCCTTCTGGGAGCTTCAGTGCACCAGGGTTCCAGATGGTCTTTGGCTTTTTCCTCTGGCGTCCGAGATGTGTGTGCAGAGAGCAGTCTCTTCTGGTTTCCCAGGCTTGTCTGCCTCTCTGAAGGTTTAGCTCTCCCTCCCACGGGATTTGGGTGCAGAGAACTGTTTATCCGGTCTGTTTCCCTCAGGTTCCAGCGGTGTCTCAGGCAGGGGTCCTGCCACTTCTGGGCCCTCCCCCACGGGAGCCCAAAGGCCTTATACAGTTTCCTCTTGGGCCAGGGATGTGGGCAGGGGTGGGCAGTGTTGGTGGTGTCTTCCGCTCTGCAGCCTCAGGAGTGCCCACCTGACCAGGCGGTGAGGCCTCTTTCCCAAGGGGTCTGGGAGCAGAGAGCTGCTGCCGGCTGGGATCCGCGGGCGTGGGACCTCCATCAAACACAGGACGTGCCCGGTCCTAGATGAACTCTGCCTCTGTGTGTCCCGATCTCACCAGGCAGCTCTCTTGCAGCAGACAAGTTGGTCTTACCTGTGGTCCTGAGGCTCAAGTTTGCTCGAGGGGTGCTGCCCACGGGCTCTCTGCAGCGGCAGCAACCAGGAAGACCCGTGCCGCCCCTTCCGGGAGCTTCAGTGCACCAGGGTTCCAGATGGTCTTTGGCTTTTTCCTCTGGCGTCCGAGATGTGTGTGCAGAGAGCAGTCTCTTCTGGTTTCCCAGGCTTGTCTGCCTCTCTGAAGGTTTAGCTCTCCCTCCCACGGGATTTGGGTGCAGAGAACCCATTTTGAGAATTTCTACATAGAAGACTTAGCTAAGGGATCCATAATGTCTGCAATTTCCTCAAAGACATTTTGGTAAGAGAAAATGGTTGAAGAACGTATGCAAAATATTTCAAAAAACTATTAAATATAAGCAGTATAGCATATGGGAACCCATCATTTGAATTCTATTTTTCTCAGTAGCCTTGATTATTTCCACAATAAATACGTAACAAATAAAATGGGAGTCTTCAAGGAACAATCTAGTTGGATGGTGACTGCAGTGCCTATGGGACTTGTCCAAAACTTTGTTTAGATAGAAAGCACACACCTTTCACTTACATCATTCAGTTATTAGAATTGGCTTTATTGGAGATTAACAGGGGACTGGAGAACCTGATTTATGTTTTTTTTTTCACAAAGTAGTCATTATTAAAATGACCTCAGAGTTCCTTCCCTCAGATTTCAAAACACCCACAAGAAATTAAAAAGAGGACAGAGGGTATCAAGACCTCCTCATGTAAACTCATCTCCTAAAGTTTATTATGCTGACTAGTTTTAGGTCAACTTGACCCCAGGTGGAATCATTTTGGAAGAGAGAAATCAATTAAGAAAATGTTCTCCCACAGGATTGCCCTGTGGGCAAATCTGTGGTGTATTTTCTTGATTGATAATTAATATAGGAGGACCAATCTCACTGTGAGTGGTCCCACCCTAGACTAGTGGTCCTGTGTGCTATAAGAAAGCAGGCCAAGCAAGCCATAATGAGCAAGCCAGTAAGCAGCACTCCTTCACAGTCTTCCTTTCAGTTCCTGCCTTCAGGTCCCTTCCCTGAGTCCTTGCCCTCACTTGCTTCAGTGATGGACTACATGCTATAAGGTGAAAAAAAAAACATTTCCTCCCAAAGTTGCTTATGACTATACTGTTTTATCACAGCAATAGAAACCCTAATTAAAACACTTAACCTCTAACCAGCTTTGCCAATACAAAGAGAACAAGAAATCAGCCCAAAAGCAGTTTGTATGTCTGATTACCTCTTCCTAAGAGCCAACAGAACTAATTTCTGAGATAATTTGCTTCTGTTTAACATAATTGCCTAAACTTCCCAGTTTCCCAGCCTGTATCAGTACCTTGAATTCCTTTTTTTTATTTTTTTTTTTTATTTTTTCGGAGCTGGGGATCAAACCCAGGGTCTTGCACTTGCTAGGCAAGCGCTCTACTGCTGAGCTAAACCCCCAACCCTACCTTGAATTCCTTAAAGCTCCATATGTTCTGTAATCTGACTCAATAGACTATCAATGAACCCCTCATGCTCTTTTGCTGCTGCGTCCTCTGAAACTCTAGTCCATCATCATATTCCTCTGTAACTTCAACATTTTGCTCAGATTCTCTCTTTCCTTCATTTCGTAGTATTGTAAAGAGCTGAGCCCATGCCTCCCTACACACTAGACATTTGTTCTCACACTGAACCCCACCCCTGTTCTTGTGTAGTCTCTTGTTCTAAAGGAGGACTATGTTTTTACAGAGTAGCTTCCATACAGCTTTCTCATATCCTGCATGTTTCCTTTCCCACACTGTTCATCCTGCCTACTCTCCCCTGTTGGCTTAAGCCCATGCCCCTACTTCTTCCATCACAAATCATGGCCCATTTAAAGATCACAGCATCAGACTATGCTAACTGTCAACCTTTCATATGGCTGCTTTGCACCCCTACTCAAACTCCAAGTCCCATGATACCTAGTACACCAAAATAAGTGTGTCTGTAGAGGAAATGCTTCTATACTTCATCCTTCATTACACTTAACTCTAATTGTGAATAATTCCATGTAAATAATACAATGGTCCTATAGCAAATATTTAAGCAGAAATTTCAAGATAGTGGGATTTACTAGTTGTTTATCAACTTAACACAAACTAGAGTGTTGAGACATTGGAACCATAATTGAAAAAAATTGATCTGTAAGGGGGTTGTGGAACATTTTCTTAGTTTGCAATTTGTATTAGAGGGATGGGCCCATTGTGAGCAGTGCCACCCCTGTGCAGGTGATCCTGAATAGTATAAGAAAGCAGACTGAGCAAGTTCTATGGAGAAAACCTATAAGTAATACTGTTCCATGGCTTCTGCATCAGTTCCTACCTCCAGGTTCCTGCCCTGACTTCGTACTGGATGATGAACTATAAGTTGTAAGATGAAATAAACACCTTTCTCCCCAGACTGCTTTTGCTCATGGTTTTTTATTACAGCAAAGAAAGAAGCTTAAACTAGGACAACAGTATTCAGCACTGCCTGAAAACTTTGGTTTTACTCATCTTCAAACCAACAGGTCTATCAGCTCACCTGCATTCCTACCAACATAGCCTGCTCCCCTGTTAGTCAGATAATAATTTTCAATATCCCTAGGTTAATCCAATCTTCCACTTGTGTATAAGATCTCTTACATTTAGATATTCAAGTATGTTGCTTTAGCAATTAATCTGCCGCTCTTTGATGGCACAAATGTCTCCTTCCATCACATATTGAAGTATCTTCCCTGATCCTTCAAATAGACAACATTGGTTCTTAAACTAAACCTTCCTTTGGCTACACACTCTGTTCTTCATAATTTCTTTTCTCCCTTTCATAACAAAACTCTCCCAAACATTCTCTACAATGGCCTCCCTATTGCCTCACCTCTCAATATTTCCTCAACCTACACAAAAGTTCTCATTCCCTCTCTCTCCCTCTACTCACCACGTCTCCCTCTCCTTGGGGAGAGGGGTTGCTCACATATACAAACAAAGCACTACGCACTCTATATCCCCTGATCTATATCCCCACCAACAAAATAAGCTTCTGTCCACACTATTGACATCACTCTTAACATGGTTGCCAATGGCCTCCTGTTCTCAGCGTCCCTTAGCAGTTCGTGCTTCCATTTTCAGAGACTAACAATAAAATGCTCTAGAACTCGGTTTTTTAATGTTATCTACTGAGAACCTCCAAATGGAAATTTATGATCCTCTCTTGTACTCCAGATCCTTCATTCCATCTGTCTATATGGATCTAATAAGCACCTTAAATTTAACATATACCTCAAATAGAACTCTTGATTCTGTCTTCCACTCTGGTCTTCGCCCTGTCTTCCCCATTTCAGTAAATGACACAACCTTCCATCTAAGTATTCAGGCCAAAACTTCAGGGTACCATTCTGGATTCCTCATTATTCTTGACACAATGCTTTGATCCATCTGTAAATCCTATCAACTCTGTCTTCTCTTTCAATCTAACTTCTCACCACCTCCAAAGCACCATCACTTCGTGCCTGAACTATTTCAAGAGTTGTTTAACTGTTCTCTCCACTTCTATTCTTGTCCTCCATTCTCCACAAAACGGTAAGAGATATTTTCAAAACATAATTCATAGCACTTTATCTTCCAATGGATTCTGATCACAATTGGAAAAAAATCAAAACTTGCACTTACTTTTCCCTTCATCTGGCTGGCACCTTATCGAGGTCTCACTTCCACAGGGAGACGTTACATGATTATCCTCCTTTGACATCATCCCTGTTTTTCTACATTGCTTCATTACCATTATAGGACCTATCACATCTGTTCATATTCTTTCTTAGTACTTGTTTTTTTCCTGTCTCTCTTCTACATCTAGAATACAAACTCAGAAATATCACTTTATATTGGAGGTATAAACCAGAGAGGTGCTCAGTAAGTACTTAACCAAGTGATCAAGTATACCAAGCAAAAATTATCAATAGCTGGTATTGATAATAATAAAAAAGACCAGAAAAAGAAAATTCACAATTGCTTTTATCTAAAATGCATAGGTAAAGCTTCATTCTATGCAGAAGGAAAAGGACCACAAAGTGAAGATCTAGAATTGCTTTTACCTGAAATGCTAATGGTGATGCTTTATTCTATGCAGAAGAAAAAGCACAAAAGATAAGGGAAGGAGCTATACAGAGGCGAGAAGAGAAAACTTGGAAAAACCCAGAACCTAAATAAGCTGCCTCATGAGGCAGGGAATTATTAGGTCTTTTTTCAAAGATGAGACAACAGTTATTGAAATCCTGATATATGCCAAGTTTTGTGCAAGTCCATCAGCATAGGTGAGATATACTGCCTAATTTTGTTTAATCTTCACAACTATATGAGGTAGATTTGATTACCAACCGATAGTATAGATTAGAAAATTCATCTTACATGTCTAAGGTTGAGCCTTTCACTAGATCATAAGGTCTCAAAATGTTTTAGCAGGGCAACTCCTTTCTAACAACTGCACAACAATTTACAAACTGTGGCCTATAGAGTCTCAGAATTCTCCACAACTTATTCAGAGCACTAAAACATTATTTACCATTTTTACTTATCCTCCCATGAATGTACAATGAAGTTTTCCAAAAGGCACATAATACTTGATAAGCCAGTGCTCTGGAAAATCACAAAAGTACATAAGCCTGCATATTCTTTCATTTGCTAAATTTACCTCAGGTTATGATTTTCATTTGGAAGATATTAATGAATTTAAATTACAGAAACAAAGTCATTTGGGGTCTACAGTAACTTTAAGAGTATTAAATGTCCTGATTTCAAAAACAAAAGCACCAACCATTCCTAAAGGTAAATAGGGCAGCTAAAATTCAAAGGCCTCTGAAGTTTTTTCCCATCAAAAATATGAAATTTTTCACATTGGAATCAGTCTAGGTGCTCATCAATGGATGAATAATGAATAATGGATGAGGATTGAAGAAGTGCATAATTTAGTGAATATTCAAACACAAAGAAGAAAGAGAGAGAGAGAGAGAGAGAGAGAGAGATTTAATTATTTGCAGAAAAGTTGATGTGACTAGAAATCATCAGGTTAAATGAAATAAGCCATACTGGAAAAGCCAAGCATTACAGGTTTTCTCTCATTTGTAGAACAGAAAAGGAAAAGGGAATGACCTGAAAGTGGAGAGGAGACAGTGAAAGTTAAGGGGAATAAGAATAAAAGATAGGGAGGGGATAAAATATGATCTAAGTACCTTATATAACATAGGAAATGGCATAATGAAACACACTATTTTGTAAAGTTAATACATACAAATAAAAATAATTAAGAACTTAAAGATTTAAAGAAGACTGTTTTGAAAACATAAATTAAAACTCTGGTTTATTTAAACTACTTGTGCCAATTGTTTGCTAAATGTCTTTGTGTTCTTCATAGCTTTAACCACCATAATGAATTTTCCTAGAATTCCCAGCATCCTGTATGCCCTCAGGTTCATCAGACCCCCATGACCAGGAATGCAGAATGTGTGTTCATTTTCAGCATACTCTGGTAGCTCCCATCTGAGGATTCTTTTTCTCAGTGATTTTTTTTTCTGGATATGCTTTACTTTATAAAATCATTTCTCAAATCAGAGAGCTATGGGTTTGTTTGCTTGGGTTTTTTGGTTAATCAAAATTAATACATACATGTATATAATACATTCTGGTCATATTTGTTCTCCTCCATCCCCCCTCAGAGTTCTGCAAAGTCCCTCCCATAATATCACCCATCATATTTCACAAAATTCCCATCATATTCCCAAGTGTTTTGTAGGGTGTTGTTGTTGGTCTTGTTGTTGTCATTGTTGTTGTTGCAGCTCCTCCTGCTGTTGTTGCTGCTGATGTTGTTGCTGTTGTAGATATACTGAGGCTACAGACTTCAATTTGATGAAAAAACTGTACAAGTAAACACAGATGCCATACATGAAGCAGAGAGTTCCAATTAAGTTGAGCCAAATCACCAGTCATGAGCAAATCAATGGGTATCAGGCACTAAGTTTTGATGACCTATATTATGCAGCAAATATTTATTAATAACAGTGCCTATTTCACACAGATGGGGCCAAAAGAAGTTAATTAAATACTGAAATCATTCTATAACACATATCAGGAAGAGAATTTAAACCCTTGAAATACATATTCTTCACTTAATCTTTACCTCTGCTCTCTGAAATAAAAACACGCCTACTGTTCTCATTTCAAATGTGAAAGACCATGCTAACTATGGTCACGCCATTAACTAGTAGCAAAGCAAAGATTTATAAACAACTATGGCTCGCCATGATTGTGCTACTTTTATCCTTCACACAAAGGATGTTGGTTTGTTGAGGGTTCCAATCAGCTGATTCTTCTCTTCCATATGAGGAACTTATTACTCTGACACCATATTAGCAAGCAACATGGTTGCCTTCTTAAGTGCACTTTACAGTATGCGAGCATAAAAAGTACAAAAAAGAAAGAACAATGGAATGGAACGAGACGTAGGAATGTGGGTTTTCTTTTTTTTTAACCACACTACACTAGAAACTACATAATGAAACACTAAAAAAGAAGGTCTGGTTTTATAAATCAGAGATAAGAAAATCTCATTAAGGTAACCTAAGTACTAACAGAAACATAACACAGGGTCTAGTGGGGGAAGGAGGTATTTTAAACTGAAAACAAAGCAGCTCTCGGGTACCTATACGAACCAAGAAAGTGTTCATTGATGCTAAAATACTTGCCTACCCCTCACATTCACAATATGCCTTTCTACTGACTTTCCCTCATCTTCATGCTGCTTGGCATTGGGGTTACTTAGGCTGGGAAAGAGAATGTGGAGGCAGGGAACATTAACACCTATTGAAGACAGCATGGGAAGAGCACTGGACTGCAACTAACTAGTGAAGTGACCTTGGTCGTGCTATTTAACCTCGACAGATCTAAATTTTCTATCTCTAAGGTCCCTTTGCAGCTCTAAAATTGCAAAATTCTCTGAAGATATTAAAGCAAAGGTGGTGATTAGCAATGAGGCTTTTCTGTTGAAGACCAATTAGAGCAATGATAACAATGTCCTTTCATTCACTTAGCAAGCATTTATTGAACACCTACTATTATTCATTGCACGCTTTGTTAATGTTCTAGAAATAATAGACCCACGAGGAAACACATTAACAACAACAAAAACAACCACAATTTGACATGACAGTCTTAACAGGTAGACCAAGCACATGTAATTAATGACAAGAATGATGAATGCATGCGTTCTCAGAATTTGATGCCTTTTGATTCAATAACAATTTATCTACTGACTAGCTCTATTCCTTAGGCAAATCACTTGGGCTTTTAGAGCTTCAGTTTCCTTGGATATACTTCTCAAATATTCAATTTCTTTCTCATATACTACACTCAGAGTTTGAGCCTTCAGTGTGAGCTATCTGTATGTTTGATTCTCAAACCTTGAGAGGCAGCATAAAGTCAGGTTTGAACCAAATTAGAGAAGTTTCAAAGGGAATATCATTGAGAAAGAAGAGATTAGGAAGAAAAATTTCAAGACAGTTGGATCGAAAAAGGAATAAGGAAATGTGGTAGCTGTTAGAGTAAAATGTAAAGTCATGGAGAAGAGACTTTGGTTTACTTAGAATAGGAGTCCTATAACATGGGTAATGACTATGTGCATGACCCAGAAGAGCACAAGAAATATGTAATAGAGGAAATAGAGGAAATAATTTAAGAGTCCAAGTCCCTGTTGGGGCAACACTTAAAAGAATTGAGAAGAAACTGGCCTGTGAAAAGAACACATTCTCAGATTGTGAGGATGGCTCAGTGGGTAAAGTACTTGGCATACAAGCATGATGACCTGAGCTCATATCCCCTATATCCACATAAAAATCCAGGGATAGTGATCCATGCTTAAAATCCCAGTTCTGGATGGATGGAAAAGGAGGATGTGCGATGTGTGCTGGTCTCACAGGCTAGTAGAATCCTTACAGTATATTTAGTGATGGGAAAATGACAATGCTCTCATTTTCCAGATTTCTTTTCTTTTTTTAAAGGATCACATAAGGGTGTTTATTTCATACAGGGCTCTGTATAAAACATCTACACATTTTTAGAGAGTAAGTAAATACCTGAAGGTAAATGGACAATGCTTTCTTTGCAGTGGCAGGGAGTCCTGCTATGGGCGCAGGGGAGTCCTGTTATAGGCACAGACCACTCTTCAACTCAGCACAAGCCAGTGCCACCTGTTTGTTTGGATGCAGAGTAGTGGCTGGGACCCTGAACCTATGGCCTCCCTCAGCCAGCACGCTCCCTACAGTCTTCAAGCAAGCCAGAGGCATAGATGATACGCTCCCATGGTAGACCAATAGTACTTGTCACCTTATCACTCTAGATTCCGGATAATTCTCCATTGTCCTGAATGAATACCCCCAGTAAATCACTCACCCTAGGCAGGGCTCACCACTCCAGCTTGACTTAAAGTGCTTTATGTAACTCAGCCTGGACACCTCCTATATGCTCTGGCTTCATGACTGCCCAGCATGCAGAGTGTCCCGCTGCGTACAATGGGCACAGTGGACAAGGGAAGGGTAGGGGACACATGTGGGGTGTGGACATGGCAGGACTGGAGAAGAGTGCCCAGGAAAGATAAGGAAACTAGCTTCCACTACACACCCTAAAGCAGCAAAAGGCACTTTTGTTTTCAAGCCAGTTACTATAAAGCACACCTGGCTTCACTTTGAACAAAGCCATCCTAGGAAGACCGAGTGATCCCATGGATCCTGTACACCTCTCCTGGAGGAGCCCAGGGCTAAGTGAGGCTGGTGGTGTGGGGTTCCTGCCAAACCCTGTCTACATGCTGGCAAGTCTCCAAGGACATTCCCAGCCTGAGACCAGCAACTGAGGAGATCAACCCAGACAGGCCAAGGTGGGTAACTAAAGGAAAATAGGGGAAGTGAGACAGGAAGTGGCACTGTGGGGTATGGGGGTGCTCACAAACAACTTTGGCTAAACTGAACAGGGAGAAAAACTCAGGCACAATCCTGTCATCCCAGATAATTGGGAGCTGAGGCAGGAAGATCAAAGGTTCAAGACCAGCCTGGATAACTTAGGTAGACCCTGTCTCAAAAAAAATTAAAAAAAATAAAAGGTGGGGCTGCTGAGTGGTAGGACACTTGCTTCGCATGAGCAAGGCCCTGGGTTCAATCTCCCTCCAAAAAAAGGAAAGAATAAATGTTAGCCCATAGAAGCTCATTGTTCTGATAGCTTCTCTCATGAAGGAACTATGAAAGAGGCTGAAGAGATAGCCCAGCAGTTAAGAGCACTTACGGTTGTTTCACCAGAGGCCTGGCATTCAGATCCCAGCACCCACACCACACTCCAGGAAACCTGAAGCCCACCTGCGTCCCCTGTGGCACCTGTACAAAAACGCACAAGTGATTCTTTTTAAAGTGAGAGTACTTGCTGTTAGGTGTAGTGTACGATCATAAAAACAGTATTAAAAATGTCTTTGTAGGGCTGGAGAGATGGCTCAGCTGTTAAGAGCACTGACTGTTCTTCCAGAGGTCTTGAGTTCAATTCCCAGCAACCACATGGTGGCTCACAACCATCTGTAACGAGATCTGATACCCATTTCTGGTGTGTCTGAAGACGGCAACAGTGTACTTATATATAAAAAAATAAATAAATCTTTAAAAAATGTCTTTGTAGGTTTTGTCGTGTGGCTTGTAGAGGAGAAACCAGGGAGACACAGGCAACACCATCCTGGTGACTGACGTTCCTCTGCATGCGATCTCTAGGCTGGGATCATAAACATTTCATTAGAACCCAGCTCAAGTCTACCTCTGATTCTGACCAGCTAATAGGGCCGCTTTTAAGAGCCTGGCTCCCAGGCTAGAGTTCTCTCCCCTCGCTTTCATTCCAAGGCTGAACCACCCTACCTGCTTTGTCTAAAGACACTCAAGACGTGGTGCTGTAAGGAGGGCATCTCTGGGCCCAACTTTCTAGGCAGCGATTGGGTAGCCAGGTGCTCCAGAGCCACTTCCCACAGGAGGAGAGGTGCAGAGAGTGCTCAGGTCTGGTAAGCCCAGTGTCAGGCAGCTCTGCCACTTGTCACCAAAGCCGAAAGACAAGGGTGGCAGACAGAGCACCCCTGACAGAAACCCTTTAATCACAGCAATTTAATCCTTTTTCTGGAAATGGGGAGAACTTGGTGTCCTGGGTGAGGAAGCGGCTGCTTGAGCTGAGTTTAGGGTAACAGTTGCAGCTGGAATTTAGGGGCCCACTCCAGGTCACTCTGCACCACTGGTAGTGCCACTGCTCCTAGGGCCACCGTTAGCCAGTTTTACAAATCCTTGTTTGTTTTACAAGTCCTTGGTTTGGTCAGGATGTCTTTTGTTCGAGCCTCAGGCCTCAGAAGTCCCCGAAACCGCTACCGCAGCGCCGTGTCTGTCCTCTGTTGAATTGCCAGCTCAAAGTCTGAACTTCTTTTTTTTTTTGAACCTCTTTTAAAGTAGAGTTCTGTCAGCCTCCTGCTGAGCAGCCGCCTCCCTTGCCAGTTCAGAAGGGGGAAACTGAACAAAGAGGTCTCCTGCTCTGCTGATGAGCGTCTCATAGGGCAGGTCCTGAGGGATCTGGGACAACAGGTGCTCAACAGAGGCCATGTCATAGTCACAGTCCACCACTTCCTGCTCCTGGTACAGCACGATCTCCGCATGAAGTCATGGAGTTCCGGGTTCACTTGGTCAATGATAGGCATCAAATAATTTAAGATGTGCTTGATATTGTCCATTGTGAGATCCATGAAATCCCTGAGGTGGTGTGTAGACAATTTTTCTACCAGAAATGTTGCCAGCCTCTAGCCTAGCACCAGCAGAAAAGCAACCACGATATCATGGTAGCCCTGGTAGTAGTGGAGCTGGCGGTTTCAATCCAAGATGAGGAGGATGTATCCATTAGCTCTTCCTGGGGCCCTTTTCTCTGCTCATCTGGCATGCCAGGAAGGAAGCGCCAAAGAGACGGCCTGACGTCCAGCAGCACTTGCTGGTAGTGCTTGCTTATGTCTCACAGATTCTTGACCAGGCGGTGGCCCATTGGTGTTGACATTGAGGAGCTTAGGCCATACTTGGCACCTGATCTCATCAGTCAGGAGCCCTCCCTCACTGATAGCCTTTCGTTGGAGGGCAGCCACATCGGTGGGATCACTGTTCAGAGCCTAGTGTATCTCTGCCACCTTCCTTTTCCTTCGGCATTAAAGTCTGCCTTCCCCAAGCTGCAGCGCCCTGTGAGTGCCAGAGGGCCATCCCTGGGGGCAAGCCCTGGCTAGTGACAGAGCAGGAGGCGTGGCTCGTGGCTTCTACTGTGGACCTAACCACAGTTCAGCCCTAAATTCTTTTTAATCAGTACTATACACGATGAAGTCATCAGAGGGCAAGATAAGGAAGGGTGGAAGGGAAAAGTCAAAGGAGAGAGGAAGCGAAGTTCTTAGCTAATTGTCTCTAAAATCCTGAAAGAAAGGACAATCAAAGAAATAGGCAGAGCTGGCTTTCCAGTTAAATTAGTGAGAGACATAAATAAAAGTCTCTGCTATAAAGGAAAAAGAGGATAGAAAAATGATGGGCCAGGGCAGAACAAGGCAATAGGCATGATGAAGAAAGAAGAGAGACTACAACTACAACAATGATATGGATTCCAAGCTGGGGTATAAATTTTATACATAGAGTGGTTCACCAATGAAGAGAGAAAATTTTGTGGGAGCCAATGAATCAGGAGTCTAGCCTGAGATAGTTCTGTGACTACAGCAGAGGAGGCTGATATTTACAAAATAATGCAGTTTCTTGTGATTGAAAGATCTATTTTAGGACAAGGAAAATGAGCTATTGGGGTGAGTGGAAAAAATAGTGCACAAGTCAGAAAAGGAAAATGCGATGGTAAATAAGGATCATACTGGGGCATCAAGTCTCTCGCGGGTTAGGTGTTTCTTCTCCTACTGAGACCAGACCAGGAAGTCCTCTGTTCTATATGTGCTGGGGGCTACACATCAGCTGGTGTATGCTGCCTGGTTGATGGCTCAGTGTCTGAGAGATCTTGGGGGTCCCGATTAGTTGAGGCTGCTGGTCTTCCTATGGGGTCACCTTCCTCCTCAGTTTCTTCCAGCTTTTCTCTAATTCAACCACAGGGGGTTGTCATTCCCATAGTCGAAAACTCTGACCCAGAATTGTTCCTGCCTAAAAGAACTGCAGAGACAAAAATGGAGAAGAGCCTGAGAAAAGGAGGTCCAGTGACTGGTCCAACTTGGGATCCATCTCAAGGGGAGGCTCCAAGGCCTGACACTATTACTGATGCTATGGTGTGCTTACAGACAGGAGCCTAGAATGGCTGTCCTCTGAGAGGCCCTATCAGCAGCTGACTGAGACAGACACAGATGCTTTGAAATTATTGGCATCGTAATGTAGAGGTCCTTGGAAATGACAAAAGGGAAAAGAAGAGAGTAGATCATAAACAAGGTCTTCAATAAATGAGAAGAAATAACCAAAAAGTTGGAAGATGATAGCAATGTAGAAAGATAGAGAAGTTACACACACACACACACACACACACACACACACACACACACACACAAGAAACAAAAAGAATACTAAAATGATTTAGGGAAACAACAGACCCAAATATATCTCCAGTTTGGTACATGTCTGTCTTAGTCAGGGTTGCTATTCCTGCACAAACATCATGACGAAGAAGCAAGTTGGGAGGAAGGGGTTTATTCAGCTTACACTTCCACATTGCTGTTCATCACCAAATGAAGTCAGGACAGTAACTCAAGCAGGACAGGAAGCAGGGGCTGATGCAGAGGCCATGGAGGGATGTTACTTACTGGCTTGCTTCCCCTGGATTGCTCAGCTTGCTTTCTTATAGAACCCAAGACTACCAGCCCAGGGATGGCACTACCCACAATGGTCCTTGATCACTAATTGAGAAAATGCCTTACAGCTGGATCTCATGGAGGAAATACTCAAGGGGGAGGCTCCTTTCTCTGTGATAACTCTAGTTTGTGTCAACTTGAAACAAAACCAGCCAGTACAATGTCCAAGATATAATTAAAGTCAGAAGTAGAGGATGTAATGATATAGTCACTTTGACCATCAAATATAGGTATTTTTAGGGGGTACAGCAAGGAATCAAAAGAATGCTGTTTATGTCTAGTTGGAGTTGGAATAGAATGGTGTGGATGGTGAATAATGGTCAGGAAAGCTTAGGAGGTAAAGAACAATGCAATGAAATTAGTTCATATATATATATATATTATATATATATTTATTTATTGTTTTATTATGGAGTCCAAACTGGCCTGGAATTTATATATATGTAATATAATATATATACATATATATTTATTTACTTATTGTTTCACTGTGGAGTCAAAAGTGGCCTGGAATTTTCTATCTACTTTTTTAAATTTTGTTTTATTTACATATCTAAACCACTATATCCTAGTCCAGATTCCCAGTCTTAATAACTACAGGAAGCTTCAAAAATCAACTTTTTTATTTTTCATTTATTGAAAATAGGTTCTTTTCTCATACAATATATTTTGATTACAGTTTCTCCTCCCTCTATTTTTCCCAGTCCCTGGTTGTTAAATCCTAAAAAGCTGTTCTTTTTTTTTAAAGGTTTATTCATTTATTATATATAAGTACACTGTAGCTGTCTTCAGATACACCAGAAGAGGGCATTGAATCCCTTTACAGATAGTTGTGAGCCACCATGTGGTTCCTGGGAATTGAACTCAGGACCTCTGGAAGAACAGTCGGAGCTCTTAACCACTGAGCCATCTCTCCAGCCCCAAGCTGTTCTTTTCTAATGAGAGACAGAAAAAGAGTGGATCCAGAGGGAAGGAGAGGTGGGGAGGGACTTTCTGTTTTCTTGCCTCAACTTCCCAAAATTGGGATTCACAGGCATGCATCCCGATGCCCTGCTGGATTAATTCTGAAAGTTGTCTTAGAAGAGGCTTTTCAGTTAACTTAAGAATTGAGGTTAAATTTTTCATTCAATGACGGTCTTCATTTCTGAGATAACCCTTTTTTGGCCCACATAAGACAATATGAGGTTCACTGATTTAGGAATCCTATGGCAGTAGGGTCATAGAGTGCCCAGAGCAGCAGTTTTTTAAAGTTGACACAATGGGATAGTCAGTGACCTTCCAAAGACAGCTTCTCAGGCTTCACTTGATGAGTCATCTGCTGTGAGGAGAAGCTATGCCTTGGTTTTCACACTCAGTATGAATTGAACCAGATTTTTTTTTCTGTCGTAACACAGCCATTGAAAATACTGGTAGGCATTCTCTGTAAATCCTAGATCCCTTTCCTTCACTGGGGCAGCCTTATTTGGACAAGGGGCAAATGGTAAATATGTACAGTTGGAAAATAAGAAAACAATTTGTTCTGCATACTCTTCAGGTTCATGTGTAGGGGGAAATTGTCAGAACACAGGAAGCCCAACATTATGCATCCTACCTTGATTAGTCAGCCACTGTCAGAACTGCCCATTCATGCTGTGCTGGTTTAGAGCAGCCCGATGGCCTAGCCAGTCAATACATGATTCTTTTTTTTGTTTTGGTTTGGTTTGGTTTGGTTTTTTTTTTTTTTTGGTTCTTTTTTTTGGAGCTGGGGACCGAACCCAGGGCCTTGCGCTTCCTAGGTAAGCGCTTTACCACTGAGCTAAATCCCCAGCCTCAGTACATGATTCTTAAGACCCTAAAGCACAATGCAAAGCTGCCACATTGCTTCAGCTTATGACTGGACTCTCACAGGGGGAGAGCACACCAACATATAAGTCTCTCTCTCTCTCTCTCTCTCTCTCTCTCTCTCTCTCTCTCTCTCTCTCTCTCTCTCTCTCTTCCTCAACACCAACAGCTGATAACATTCATTCATCAGGAGCAGTCACTTCTTCCTCAATCTGCATCCCTCCTTTCCGTTTTGTGGACTGCTGTATCCCAAGGCATCTGGCCATGTGTTAATAAAAGCAAATACAAGCATATCATAAACCTCAGCACCACAGCACAGCTGACAAATTCTCAGGTGATACTTTTGCCTCTGCTCTGTGAACACATTTTGAGGCCCAGTGGACTGAACTGGGATTTGCCTCCAACTGTGCCACTTGATAAATAACTCATCTTCCAAGAACAAAGCTTATTCATTGAAAGGAGGTGGACATTAAATTGTCCTAGGAGAGATATCTATACCCCAAACTCACTCCCCTCCCAATTTGTCCATCCCCCAATGGCACCACTGTCTCAGAATCACTGGGGTTCAACATCACTCCCTTCCTCAGTTCTTGTCTAAAGAGTCATCTAGTTATTTCTAATTCATACTTTATGCCTTTCCTCCATCTCCTCAATTTTAACAGTTTGGTTCAGAATCATAACTTCAATCTCTCTCGCTGCAACCAATACAGTGTACAACCACAAAGCTAATCTGACCTCCACAGCTTTTCACAATTCAATATTCAATGCTTCTTTAACACCTCACATACTCCATAAGCCTCCCTAAAATCATGCTCCAATGGGCCTATCTCCTGTAATGATCACTGGCCTTTCAACATGTTTTCTGCTTCTCCGGTGGCTAACTCCACCCCCTTGATAATGGCTCTGGAGATAGAATCCCCACAAACAACTACATCGGTAACATATGAGCCATGTGATTAAGAAGAAAGAGAGAAAGAAAGAAAGAAAGAAAGAAAGAAAGAAAGAAAGAAAGAAATCTATTCCAGAACCCCTCCAACATATACATTTGAGAGCAGAGCCTACGAATCTGTACTGTTATGCTGGGCAACATAAACCAGTACACACTAAAGCTGGACAATCTCATTTACGGCCTAGTGCTTAACTGAATGGACTATCACCTCATCATATGTTATCTATTACTGCGGTGCAAATGATTCCCAAACTTAGAAGCTTAAAATAACATACATTTTTACAGCATTGTCACTATGGGTTTGAAAGAAAAGCATAGATTAGTTGTGTCCTTTGGCTCAGTATCCTGAATGATTGAAATTGAGTTGCTACTCTGGTCCTATCTTCTCAAGGTACAATAAGTACAAGATACTAACTTAATTCTTGTGGCCATTAGGAAGATCCAGGTCCTTGTAAGCTGTGGAACTGGGGACTTCAGATCCTCCTCAGCTGTCCAGGAGTAGCCACCCTCATTTCCACACCATGTGAGCCTCTCCATAAGTCAGCTCACTATATGACAACTTATTTCATGTTTCATTAAGTATGATCAAGAAAAGAGAGGACAGAGGTATGGCGAAAAGAAGCAGTAAAACAAGTCAGTTTCTTGTAAAGCTAATAATGAAATCAACACGAGAGTGTTTTTGCTGTAGTATCTTTGTTAGAAAGCAAAAACTAGATCCAGCAATGGGAAGAATGGGATTTCACAAAGATGTGACTGCCAGACAGTAGTGATCATTAGAATCCACTTCAGGAGTTATCACTCTGCCAGTCTCTATATCAAATATATACATTATCCCATGCTCTTGCCTATTTAATGAGCTACTATATAATTATAAACAACAGTAATCTTGTTAACAACAAAACAATACATAATTGTACAATTAGCCTATCCTGCCTCCTTATTATACAAGTCTCTGATTTTAGTAAAGGAGAAAGCAATTGATCAAGACTCAAAGTGGATATTTGGGACCTTCTGACAAACACATATTCATCAATTTAGCCAGTTTTCAACCCTGCTGCAGATTATAATATCTAGGGAGCTTTTTCTAAAAAAATACTAGTGCCCAGAGTCCTACTATAAACAATCTAAATCAGAATTTCTGATGCCATAGCTATAGAATCAGCATTTTTAAAAAGAGCTCTGGGTGATCAAATGTACAGTTAGAATTGAAAACTCCTGGTCTGGCCTTTTCTTCCACTCTTGGTTGCACTTTTGAAAGCTGTTACAGGAAAACAGCTTTTAAAGAAGATAGTCTGGAAGCTCCATGTCCACCCAATTTGGAATTTCCCTGTAAATGAGAAAAAAATGGAGACCGGTCCTGAAAATCAGCAAGAGAAATGTAACAAAGTGTGCTAAGAGACAGCATCATGTTTCAGACATGTACAGGCCAGAACAAGAGCACATGAAGTCACTATGCTTGGCCACTGCCTGATATAAACCTTGTAAAATAAATAATATGTCTCTTCAAGCAAAGATTGTAAACTGGCAGTCATCAGGTTACAAATGGGCAGGCCAAATACATTTCATAAATATCTGGCATGTGTGTGTGTGTGTGTGTGTGTGTGTGTGTCTTTGTGTCTGTGTCTGTGTCTGTTCTATGTATAGGCTGCATATATTGCTCATCACAAAGTTTATAAAGACTTATTTGCAGACACAAATTATTTTCACTTGGAAATAGGACGGAAGAATTTAATATGCAGCCTTGTACATTAAAATCAGAGTATCTGAATTTTTTGTTTCAGTAGCTATATAACATTACTGAGGAATTAAACTGTAAAATATACATAAATCATCTTGCAAACTTATTTGTTGCCAGTGAAATCAGAGGCAGAGTAAGTGTCTTAATAACAACGTGAGGTTTTCAATTAACAATAATATCTAACACACAAACAATTTGCATTAAAAACATCCAGAAATGTTTGATTAGTATATAAAATTAACCATCCCTCACTAATAACTCAGTGTTTCCTATCAGTAAATATTTTCAGTCTGGAATAGTGCTTTTCAGAAATTACAATTTGTTGCCAATATTTAAAATAGAATATTTGTATATAAAGATTCATACATGAGGTGTGACTCTTAAAGACACATGTCCCTAACAATCTTCCTCACATTCCTCATGGTAACTAATAAAAAGTGAATAGTGGTTATCTATTTTTCTTAGTGTTTCTCTGAAATGAAATATCTCACAATTCTACAACCATCACCTTGCCTCTGGAAGTCAGCATATGAGAGGGATAAGAGTTTAGACTCTGAGATGAGACTGCTTTATGTCTGAAGGTTACTTTTGACTGTCTTACTTAACACTGTAACTAAGAGATATTATTTAATATCTGTGTACAAGAGTCTCTTTTTCTGAAATTTAGGGGTAGTAATAAAGCCTATGTTATAGAATCATTAAGAGGATAAAGTGAGCAAGTTAACACATATGAAGGACTTAGCACAGTACTGGAAGAAGGTAGGCACTCAGTAAATATTAGTTACTGGCATCTGAGTTGGGAGCAGTATAACATGGTAGTTTAAAGTACAAGTACAGCTAGAAAACCCAAAACCACTTTTTCTCACTTATATGTGGAATCTAAAACGATCAAACTCACAAAGCAGAATAGACTGGTGGCTATTGGTCAAATGTTACCAAGGTCCAACTGGATAGGAGAAATAATTTTCATTCTAAAATACTTTTAGTACCAAAATATGCTGGGGACAAGACTCAGTCAGTAAAGTGTATGCCTCTCAAGCATGAAGACCTAAGCTTAGCTTCCCAGCACCCACATAAAAAGCTGTCCATGGTGGCATGCATCACTGTCCAGCACTGAAGAAATGAGACATGTAGATTCCTGGAGCTCACTGGCCAGCTGGCCAAGCTGAATCAGTGAGCTCCTGGTTTTGTGACAGAATCTGTCTCAAAAAATAAGATGAGGAGCAATTACGGAAGGTACCTAATATTGACATCTGGCCTCCACAAATATAGGCACATACCCACAGGCACGGGTGTGTGCACAGGTGTACACACACACACACACACACACACACACACACACACACACACTTCAAGCCAACATGGCTTCCTAAACAAGACCTGAAACTGAACAAAGACAACACCAATAACCATGCTCATGTGAACAAATGGCTTCAATCATAAACAAAGAACTACAGGCAACTAAAGATGCTGAGAGCTGGAGAAGAGTCTCACCCAGTGAAGAAGGCACCAATTAGGTATCCAATAGCAAGTGGTCAACCCTGAAAACATGTACATGAGTAATGAGTAACATTATACAGAGTTAGCGGGCTATGTATAAACACACACAGAGTCCATATATATATATATATATATATATATATATATATATATATATATATATATATATTATATATGCACTCTGTGATATGTGTGTGTATGCACTCTGTGTGTGTGTTGCACGTATATGTAAAAAAAATTAATGAAAAATTAGGCCATGAAGTTTAAGTAGAGCAAGGATATATCAATTTGACACAAGCTATAGTCATCTGAGAGGAAGAAACCTAACTGAGAAATACCTCTACAAGACCAGGATACAGGCAAACCTGTAAGGCATTTTCTTCTCTTTTTTTCTTTTTTTTTTTAATTGCAAATGAATTATCATATATGCTATTCAGTTTTATTCTGACAATTACAAACAAAACTGTCTTGGTTTATTCTCCTGTCTGTTCTTGCTAATGTTCCTGTATTTTTCCAAAGGCATTTTTTTAATTAGCGATTGAGTGATTGCTGTGGGAGGGCTCAGCCCAATATGTGTGGTACTACCCTGGGCTAGGAGTCCTGGATTCCACAAGAAAGCAGGCTGAACAGCCATGAGGAACAAAGCACTTAGCAGTACCCCCTCCATAGTCTCTATGGTTCCTGCCTCCGGGTTCCTGCCCTCCTTGAGTTCCTCCCCTGACTTCCGTCTGTGATGGAGGTATATACACCCAGAAGTCTAAACAAAATGCACCCTTTCCTCTCTGACTTGCTTTTGCTCATGGTGTTTCAAAAGATCCATAGTAATCCTAGCTAAGGCAGAGGCTGGAGGGAGAAAAAGGAGGGGGGAGACGATGTAGTTGTAATCTCAAGAAAGAAAATTTTAAAAGTAAAGTATTTTCACTGATGGATATGTTAATTAGATACACAAAACTCATCCTATACTAAGTCCACGTAGCATAAGATCACCTAGTACATTGGGAATTATTTACAGTTATGAGTCATCAAAAGACAAAATTTAAAAAGAAAACCACTCAAAATAAAAACAAAACACAAAGCACGTATACTGAAATTAGAGCCAAAGTTCCAATCTCAGACAAACTGCTTACGGGGCCTTTAGTAAGTTACTGCTCTTCAGTTTCCTTGTCTGTAAAATGAAGATAGCAATGACAATGTAGAGGATTTTTGAGAGCGCTTAATTAAAGAGTGTAGGGTGCCTTGCCCAGTGTAAACACTCAATAAAGGTTAGGTACCACTCTTATTCCTTTGTACCAGACATTGAGATTAGAACAGCAGCCCCTAGCAAGGACAATGCAATAGAGTCAGGGATTGTGGTAATGGGACCAAGAGGATGATGAACAATAGGATATTATGAAAAGGCTTAAAACATGGGTTTCTTTGTTTGTTTGAGACAAGAACTAGCTATGTAGCCCTGGCTGGCCTATGTAGACCATGCTAGCCTCCAACTTGTAGTAATCCTCTGCCTACTGAGATCTCAGAAACTCACCAAAACACCTAGCTTGAGTGTGACTTGTTTGTTTACACTTCTTGTGGCTTGTATGTGTATCCAAAGCTGATCTGGAATTCGCCATGTAAGCCAGGCTGGCTCCAAACTAATAGAAATGCCTGGCCTCAGTCTCCTTGGTGCTAGAATTACAGACATGCACCACCGCATCTGATTCTTTAAAGTGCTTTTGAAAGCTAGAATAAATATTGGAAGTTTGCTCTAGGGAGTGGCTTAACAGCCCACGGAGTTTTGGAGTTTACCCATTCAATCTGCCACAGGAAAGTGCTCTGGGAAGCCACCCTAGAAACCCAAATCACTGGCAGTCCATCAGTGTGACCAAGATGATATGTTAATTGTGTCCTTAGACATTCAAAATAATTAAAGTGCTAAAAATAATGCTTCCATGGATATGATTGCTCCTGAAAATGACAGATGTGACAAGTAAAGGAAGCAGAAATAACAGTGGAGGGGTAGCACCACTGCTCCACCTCCTCCTGCTTGGCCTCTGACAAGGTAATCAAAACACATGCAGAAGACATGCGTTTGCAGCAGGGTGGTGACATTTCTGCAGTAATGGAAATCAAACGTTAACGACCACAACACTTGGAAAGAAGAGAAAAGCAGGAGTCTGTCTTCAGCTTCCCCAATACCGGGATCCTGCAAGCCTAGGCAAGAATCACTGATAATTAGTGATAAGAAAGTTGGTCTTGAATTTACCAAGGAAACCTGGGAGACGGAAAAAAGCAGAGGGAAGTCCAACCCATGTTTTAATTATCTATGTACTTTCACCTGGGGAGGCTGGACCACAGCATGTCTCGGATTATCTAAAGGAAAATTTTAATCTCCAAAAAAAACCTCCCCCATGCCTCTGCTTGCGCCTGTGAATTCACTCTGTTTTCAGATGTGTGTTCACAGAATACAAACTCATTTTACTTTTAGCCTAGAAAGAAAATAAGAAAAAGCTTTCAAAACAATGCATGCTGTCTAAAATTACATACAACTTCAAAAAAAAACCACAATTTTTTTTTATTAACTTGAGTATTTCTTATATACATTTCGAGTGTTATTCCCTTTCCCGGTTTCCGGGCAAACATCCCGCTCCCCCTCCCCTTTTTTATGGGTGTTCCCCTCCCCATCTTCCCCCCCTTGTTACCCTCCCCCCAACAATCACGTTCACTGGGGGTTCAGTCTTAGCAGGACCCAGGGCTTCCCCTTCCACTGGTGCTCTTACTAGGATATTCATTGCTACCTATGGGGTCAGAGTCCAGGGTCAGTCCATGTATAGTCTTTAGGTAGTGGCTTAGTCCCTGGAAGCTCTGGTTGCTTGGCATTGTTGTACTTTTGGGGTCTCGAGCCCCTTCAAGCTCTTCCAGTTCTTTCTCTGATTCCTTCAACGGGGGTCCTATTCTCAATTCAGTGGTTTGCTGCTGGCATACGCCTCTGTGTTTGCTGTATTCTGGCTGTGTCTCTCGGGAGAGATCTACATCCGGCTCCTGTCGGCCTGCACTTCTTTGCTTCATCCATCTTGTCTAATTGGATGGCTGTATATGCATGGGCCACATGAAAAACCACAATTTTTTTGACGGTTTGACTGAAATTTTCCATAGGAGTGATGCGTACACAGTATTGCTGAATTTACACATGCTGTGAGAATTAGCTGCTGCAAAAATTTAAAGTTAGGAGTTTATTTAGTTTGTGTGTGGGTGTTTTGTCTGCATGAATTTCTGTGCATCACATGTGTCCCTGATGCCCATGGAGGCCAGAAGAAGGCATTAGATCTTCTGGAACTAAAGTAACAGATGTTTGTAAGCCACCATGTGGGTGCTGGGAATCAAATCTAGGTTTTCCGAAAGAAATGACAGGGCTCTTGACTGCTGAGCTAGCTCTTCAGGCCCCATAGCAAAATATCAAATCCAAGTTGTTTTGATCTTATTTCTGAGAATGCCCCCAAAGCCATCTATTTCTTAATATTCTTTTGGTGCTCAGCTCAGGCAATAGGAACTTTCTCATTAAAATAAGTAATCTAGAAGTAGAAGGGGAGATAGACATACCAAAAATGTCAAATGATTCATTCTGAGGTCAAGAGCTAAAGATCTGTGCAACCACATGACTACTGCGAAGCTGGCCATGAGTCATATTTATTAAGGCCTACCCAAGTCAGAAAAGAGCAAGAGATAAAAATCAGGCCAGGCTTCCAATGCTGGCATTGGGTAATAGCAATGGGTGTTACTGAGGACAGAAAGCTGATAAGGAATGGTAGCATCTGATTTCCCCTTCCTAGTGTCCACTAAACAGAAGGTAGTACTAGATTCCTAAGTTGCTACTTCTACTTGAACATGCATATAAATTACTGAGGGTCTTAGTAAAGTTCAAATTCCTACTACAGAAGTTTGTGGTGAGACCCAAAGTTCTGTACTTCTATCCAGATGCTGCCAGAACTGCTTGTCCATACACCTGCACTTTCTATAACAATAGTCTAAACTACAGGTTCAACAGCCTAAGGTGCAAAGGTCAAACTGTCCTACTCCCTGCTATGCAGCCTCTGAGCTAAATAAAAGGAATGTGTTAGCCACAGTGATGCACCACAAGAACCTGAACCTGATGGCCACTGCTAGAAGTCCAGGAAAGACGAAACCATTAAGAACCAAAGACTAAACCTCCCCCCAGTTTTCTGACAACATGAAAGCCCTGAATTCCACAAAGAGCTCATGGAAATCAAGAAAAGGAAATGTGGAAAAGAAAGAGATCAGGAAGAAGGGGGGATAGAGGATAGTCTCTCTATAGTCTCTTACAAATACACTAATCCTATGAACTCAGGACCACATTAATGACCTCATTTAATCTTAATTACTTTCTTTTTTTTTTCTTACAGGCTGAGCCTGGACTGAGACGGTGACTCATCTGTGATGGGCGGGATCTTACCTCCACCAGGAGTGCTCAGATGTGCTTATCCTCTATTTAACCTTTGATTTCACTTCCAAATCCCAAAGATGAACCTGGAGTTTTGCTGGATCTCTTTGTCCCTCTTCAGTGACAGATATTTTTTATGTTTATTAAATAGGGTATTTCTTATTTACCTTTCAAATGTATTCCTTATCCCGGTTTCCAGGCTAAAATCCCACTAAACCCTCCCCCTCCCCTTCTCTATAGGTATTCCCCTCCCAACCCTCCCCCCATTGCCGCCCTCCCCCCAACAGTCTAGTTCACTGGGGGTTCAGTCTTAGCAGGACCCAGGGCTTCCCCTTCCACTGGTGCTCTTACTAGGATATTCATTGCTACCTATGAGGTCAGAGTCCAGGGTCAGTCCATGTATAGTCTTTAGGTAGTGGCTTAGTCCCTGGAAGCTCTGGTTGGTTGGCATTGTTGTTCATAAGGGGTCCCGAGCCTCTTCAAGCTCTTCCAGTCCTTTCTCTAATTCCTTCAACGGGGATCCTATTCTCAGTTCAGTGGTTTACTGCTGGCATTCACCTCTGTATTTGCTGTATTCTGGCTGTGTCTCTCAGGAGCGATCTACATCCGGCTCCTGTCTGCCTGCACTTCTTTGCTTCATCCATCTTGTCTAGTTTGGTGGCTGTATATGTATGGGCCACATGTGGGGCAGGCTCTGAATGGGCGTTCCTTCAGTCTCTGTTCTAAACTTTGCCTCCCTATTCCCTGCCAAGGGTATTCTTGTTCCCCTTTTAAAGAAGGAGTGAAGCATTTGCATTTTGGTCATCCTTCTTGAGTTTCATGTGTTCTGTGCATCTAGGGCAATTCAAGCATTTGGGCTAATAGCCACTTATCAATGAGTGCATACCATGTGTGTTTTTCTGTGATTGGGTTACCTCACTCAGGATGATATTTTCCAGTTCCAACCATTTGCCTATGAATTTCATAAAGTCATTGTTTTTGATAGCTGAGTAATATTCCATTGTGTAGATGTACCACATTTTCTGTATCCATTCCTCTGTTGAAGGGCATCTGGGTTCTTTCCAGCTTCTGGCTATTATAAATAAGGCTGCTATAAACATAGTGGAGCATGTGACTTTGTTATATGTTGGGGCATCTTTTGGGTATATGTCCAAGAGAGGTATAGCTGGGTCCTAAGGTAAAGCAATGTCCAATTTTCTGAGGAATCTTCACACTGACTTCCAGAATGGTTGTACCAGTCTGCAATCCCACCAACAATGGAGGAGTGTTCCTCTTTCTCCGCATCCCCGCCAGCATCTGCTGTCACCTGAGTTTTTGATCTTAGCCATTCTCACTGGTGTGAGGTGAAATCTCAGGGTTGTTTTGATTTGCATTTCCCTTATGACTAAAGATGTTGAACATTTCTTTAGGTGCTTCTCAGCCATTCGATATTCCTCAGCTGTGAATTCTTTGTTTAGCTCTGAACCCCATTTTTAATAGGGTTATTTGTCTCCCTGTAGTCTAACTTCATGAATTCTTTGTATATTTTGGATATAAGCCTTCTATCGGTTGTAGGATTGGTAAAGATCTTTTCCGAATCTGTTGGTTGCCATTTTGTCCTAACAACAGTGTCCTTTGCCTTACAGAAGCTTTGTAGTTTTATGAGATCCCATTTGTCGATTCTTTTTTTTTTTTTTTGCAGAACTTTTTTTATCTTTATTAACTTGAGTATTTCTTATTTACATTTCAATTGTTATTCCCCTTCCCGGTTTCTGGGCCAATATCCCCCTAACCCCTCCCCCTCCCCTTCTATATGGGCTTCCCCTCCCCATCCATTACAGCCCTCCCCCCAACAATCCCGTTCACTGGGGGTTCAGTCTTGGCAGGACCATGGGCTTCCCTTTCCACTGGTGCTCTTACTAGGATATTCATTGCTACCTATGAGGTCAGAGTCCAGGGTCAGTCCATGTATAATCTTTGGGTAGTGGCTTAGTCTCTGGAAACTCTTGTTGGTTGGCATTGTTGTTCTTATGGGGTTGCAAGCCTCTTCAGCAGAGAGCACTCTTTTCTCTTATACAAACTATATAAGAAGCAACCATTTCTTGTCATGTACAGCATAGCAAGAACATAGTCATTTATAAGCAAAGAGGAAGACTGACCAGAAACCAATGCTAATATTCACTGGTGTCTCCAGAATTTCCTCTTATGTATGTGGGAGGGGAGTAATAGTTCAGAAAGAAGCTGTTTATACCCACACACACCATAGACAGCGAATATTTATAGCAATCGCTCTGAAAAGCATTAAGTTGAAGACAAACTTTGGACACTGAAGACCCTTTTTATATGTGTGAGTCATAATTTCAGAGTACTCTGGGACAGAACTACATTTCAGCAATCTCAACCCAGACCAGTTTGCTCTGCCCCAAGCAGAAGGGGCAAGAACTTTGCCTCAAATATCTACATACTGGGAAGGAGACACCAAAAAGACCCCTTGCTGTTGATAATGCACGCCCACTTCAACCACCATTGTATCCCTAGATAGTTTTACTTCTATTTTTATGTCACACAAGCATCTATGATTCTGTGTATCTATATAACATATAGGAGGCCAAATTGTTTTAAAGCAGGTGATATTTGCTGCACTATCACTTTTTCTCAATGGCAACTAACAAGTCCAGAGTACAGTGCAAAATATTCTCTAAATTTTAAAAATAAAATTGTACTCCTACCCATTAAGTGCTTATTATGTATGAAGTAATGCAATGTAGGAATAGCAGCTAAGATATTCTCATCCTTCATTCAGAAACAACAAAGAAAATTATCCTTAGGAGATACAAACCTGTGTACAATAAACTAATGGCAAAATATTTACCAGCCTCTAGGTCCTTTACTAAGTATGCAAATGAGTTGAATGGGAGGGGGAAAGGAATCAGAAACAGCTGTTCTGTTTTCTTATTCCCCCCCCCCGTGTTGACCAAGAGGAAAAGATTTTTCAATTGGCTAAAAATTAAATGAGTCAATAGCTATATTTCCTCTGCTGCAAATGTAGCCTCTGCACTTGTTTCCTTATTGTTCTGTCAGCCTAAATATGTTTGATTATTCTAGGTCTGGTATTAATTGTTCTGCAAAAAGTGGAGAGTATATTACTGGACTCATATTGTGTTACAAAAACCTACCAAAAGTCAAATTCACAGAGTAGCAAGAAGTAAAACAATCTCTCCATGTTTGAGGGAAATGTTAAGAGAAGAAGGCTCTGTCCCTGCTATGAACATAGGAGTATACACATGTGTACACACACATTCATACTCTTCAAGAGCTGGACACTTCCCTTGGGACTGGAGGATGGACAGTAATTTCCTTCAACTCTGCCATGCTTAGTAGGTACTGCAGGGATGTAATCATTATCCAAGCTCAGACTGGAAAATAACTGGCTAGCCTTAGAACTGCCTTGTGAGCCATATGTGCATCAGTTCCAATGCCAAGTATGATTTCCTCCTGGGCACATGGTTCAATATATGCTTTTGCACAGGCAAACACAGACATGAAAGTCATTTTTCAAGAACTACATCTTTAGACATACATATTTATACACATAGCTGTGTTATAGAACTTTCTATTGAGAGGGGGGACATCTTGTGGATTATCTCAGAATTGAGCATTTTGGGAAAGAATGCCAGTAATAGAAGCAGTACCACAAAGGATAACAGCAGCCAGCCTTCATGGAAAACTTCATATATGCCAGATACAAACCTGTGAGCTTTACATTAAGTATTTCAACATTGCAGAATTGGGCAGCAATAGGAAGGGTTGTTCTCCTCATGCAGATTCTCAGAGAGATTATATCATTTAGCCAAAAGTTCACTTCTGTTAAGTAGATAGGCAGGATTCAATATCAGATTCCATTAAATCAAAGTTAACTTGTACCATGTATGGTGGTACACAGATGAAATGCCAAATACTAGGGAGATGGGGACAGGGAGACCACCTATACAAATTAGGAAGCCCTTGTGTTAAAAAGAAAAATGTAGGGCTGGAGAGATGGCTCAGTGGTTAAGAGCACTGACTGCTCTTCCAGAGGTCCTGAGTTATATTCCCAGCAACCACATGGTGGCTCACAACCATCTGTAATGAGATCTGATGCCCTCTTGTGGCCTGCAGTCACATATGCAGGCAGAATGCTATACATAAAATAAATAAATAAATCTTTAAAAAGAAAAAAGAAAAATGTAAAAAGGAGCTTAGGATGTAGTTCAGAGGTGGAGTGTTTACCTAGAAATTATGAGGAATCTATATAACAAAGAAAAATACTAAAAATCTAACTTGCTTTTCCTATGTTACAGCAAGAGCACCAAATAATCTTAGCAGTGGGATGAGACTTGCACTTCCTAGATCTTTGTTTAAGAGACTGTGTTCTGGCATCAAACAGTTTGAATTTTGTCTTAGGCTTACTATAGCTATGAGATATTGTGACCAAAAGCAAGTTGGAGAAGAAGGGGTTTATTCGGCTTACACTTCCACATCCGTAGTTCATCATCACAAGAAGTCAAGACAGGAACTCAAACAGGCAGGAACCTGGAGGCAGGAGCCAAGGAAGGATGTTACTTACTGGCTTACTGCTCATGGCTTGCTCAGCCTGCTTTCTTATACAACTCAGGACTACCAGTCCAAAGATGGCACCACCCACAATGTGCTTGGCCCTCCCACATTGATCACTAATTGAGAAAAAGCCCTACATGCTTGCCCACAGCCCAGTGTTATGGAGACACTTTCTCACTTGATGTTCCCTCCTTTCTGGTGACTCTAGCTTGTGTCAAGTTGAAATAAAACTAGCCAGTGCAGTTTGATTCCAGTTCTGTCAGGAATCCTTGACAGGAAGCAAATGATCATGTGGATTCATTTGCCTCTGGTTTTAGGTAGTTTAGAAAGGGCTTGGCTACCATCACTATTCCAGGTAGACAAAGCTGCTCCTATGACCTTTGGTATGCGGATCCTGGCCCTCCACATGTTTGATTCATTGTGTGTCCCTGAAATGGGAGATCCCTTGTTAGGAATGTTTCTCAGTGCCTCTTAGAGTATCTATACATATGTGAAAAGTGTTCATGTCAAAATTCACTCTTCTTGGGGTACTTTCTGTCCGGAATCCCATGCATTAACTTGGGCAGAGCCTACCCTTGCTGATAATTAGACTACACACCGTGCTTACAGAATATCTTAGCCTGGCCTGTGAAGAGACATAATGAGATTTCTGGGGACAGAATGCATTCTGCCATGACTTTGCTAATGAACATAACTCACACACAAATCCTGTGCTTTATCTCCTCCATGTGGTACTACAGGCATGTGTCTGTGATTTATTGGCGTTGTGTATATTACAGTATTCTTATCTGTCAATGCCACCATGTTAACACTGCATTCTCAACCTGTGGGTTGTGACCCTTCTGGCAAACTCTTTTTTTTAAGAGTAACAAACGTACTTTTAATTGATTTCAGGTAAAAACTCCATAGGGAGGAGGAGCAGTAATTAACTCTGGCCCTAACATATCAGAGCCATGTCATCTACATTAGGAAAAAAAAACCAAGGCATTATGTCCTCACAGGCATTATGTCACACATGTGGCTGGCCACCAAATCTGGTCGTTTATATTCCATATTTCTTCTTTAGCTCTTCTACCTTTTCCACATAGGTCTTCATGGCATTTTCCTTGGAAGTTCCTTTCAGCTTGTTCCACAAGTCCCACTTGGCTTTGCCCTTGAGGTCCAACAGCCCCGGCCGATCTGTGTTTACATCGCCCACAGTAGCTTGTTTGAAGTGGCTGTAGATGAACAGCATCTCTTCATCAGTTGGCTGAGTCTTGAGCCCTCCTCAGCGGCTTTGTCGAATTCAGCCTGAGACATACTGGCAAGGTGACCTGGATGCTGAAAGCACAGGAGCAAGCTCAGAAGAGGGAAGCAATCAAGTTTCTGGCAAACTCATCTCCAAAAATATTCATAACAATAGCAAAATTATAGCTATGTAGTAGCAACAAAAATAATGTTATGGTTGGAGGTCACCACAACATGAGGAACTGTATTAAAAGATGACCGTAACCATAATTGTAGGCTACCTTTTTCCACCACAATCCCTTCCAATTCCCAACACTAAATAAGAGAGAAAGAGGGTTAGAGGGGAAAGGGGAACATTGATCTCATTAGACCTCATTAGACTACTTTTTGCTGTTTCGGGGAATTGAGTTCCTTGGAGTAAGTCCAATCATACTCATCAGGATATCTCCAACTTCCTTCTCCTCTTCTTCCTCCTGCTCTTCCAACTCCTCCTCCTCCTCTTGTCTTTTTGCTCATGACCACTTGACAAGCTGTAACAACAGCAACCACCAGCAACAGGGGAAGCAGAAGCCTCCTTTATCTGGGCTCTGCCATTTTTATACCCTCACAAGAGTCCCTAGAATTCTAAATGTAAACTATGTTCACCTGACAAAAATCACACCCCTGCCAGAGCATGAGACAAATCATAGTCAGCTGCTGTGGACAATCTGAAGCAACCCCATATCCCACACCTGTGATTAAAACAAGACTATATTCACATAGCATAACTGGGGTTTTCTTAAGAAACCAACATGGCATCAGGACTGTGGTACCCTTTGATAATTACACAGTGCTTGCATTGTCTAACCCACAGTAAACAATAAATATTAGCTTTTGTGATGACCATATTGAGATCAGAAAAGGGTCTTAAGGTTGTTGAGTTCTGGGCTCTCATCAGATTCCTAAAGAACAGACAGAAATTTTTTTTCTTTTTTTTTAAGAGCTGGGGACCGAACCTAGGGCCTTGCGCTCGCTAGGCAAGCGCTCTACCGCTGAGCTAAATCCCCAACCCCAAGAACAGACAGAAATTAAAACAAGAAGACACGCACACAGGGCTGGTGAGATGACACTTTCTCTATTTCCAGGGGATCCAACAGTCTATTCTTACTTGCATGGGTACAATACACACACATAGACACACACACACACACACACGCACACACACACACACACACACACACACACTGCATGCATGTATACACACATACTTAAAATATATACACACATTTTTTCCTTTTTTCTTTTTTTTTCCTTTTCCCCATCTTTATTAAATTGGTTATTTCTTATTTACATTTCAATTGTTATTACCTTTCCCGGTTTCCAAACAAACATCCCCCTAACCCCTCCCCCTCCCCTTCTATATGGGCTTCCACTCCCATCCTCCTCCCCTTACCACCCTCCCCCCAACAATCTTGTTCACTGGGGGTTCAGTCTTGGCAGGACCAAGCACTTCCCTTTGCACCCATGCCCTTACTAGGCTAGTCATTGCTACCTATGCAGTTGGAGCCCAGGGTCATTGAGTAGTGGTTTAGTCCCTGGAAGCTCTGGTTGGTTGGCACTGTGGTTCATATCGGGTCTCAAGCCCCTTCAAGCTCTTTCAGTCCTTTCTCTGATTCCTTCAAAGGGGGTCCTGTTCTCAGTTCAGTGGTTTGCTGCTGGCATTCGCCTAAGTATTTGCCATATTCTGGCTGTGTCTCTCAGGAGAGATCTACATCTGGTTCCTGTCACCCTGCACTTCTTTGTTTCATTCATCTTATCTAGTTTGGTGGCTGTATATGTATGGCCCACATGTGGGGCAGGCTCTGAATGGGTGTGCCTTCTGCCTCTGTTCTAAACTTTGCCTCCCTATTCCCTGCCAAGGGTATTCTTGTTCCCCTTTTAAAGAAGGAATGAAGCATTCGCATTTTGATCATCCTTCTTGAGTTTCATGTGTTCTGTGCATCTAGGGCAATTCAAGCATTTGGGCTAATAGCCACTTATCAATGAGTGTATACCATGTATGTCTTTCTGTGATTGGGTTACCTCACTCAGGATGATATTTTCCAGTTCCATCCATTTGCCTATGAATTTCATAAAGTCGTTGTTTTTGATAGCAGAGTAGTATTCCATTGATATACACACATTTTTAAAAACAATGTGATTTGATCATAATACAAGGAAAGGCATATGTACACAATGCCAAAATACATTCATGATTTATTCAGGAGCTCATTCGGAATATTCCTTAAGTACCAGGACTAGGTCTTAGTCACTATTTATGGAATTTTCCCCTTCCCATCTACCTCCCTTCTGTAAACTCTGATCATCCAATACTTTTTATCAGGGTCAAAATTAAAAGTATCAGGCACTGTTCTGAACATTTTTACATATAAAGTCATTGAATCCTAACATTAGACTGTACTATTATGTGCATTTTACAAATGAGAAAACAGGTTCAATGTGGTAACTTCTTGGATAGGAAGTGACAGTCACCATTTAAATCCATGCAACACAGCCCTAGAACCGTGCTTTTTTTTTTTTATCTTTATTAACTTGAGTATTTCTTATTTACATTTCGATTGTTATTCCCCTTCCCAGTTTCCGGGCCAATATCCCCCTAGCCCCTCTTCCTCCCCTTCTACATGGGCTTCCCCTCCCCATCCTCTCACCATTACCGCCCTCCCCCCAACAATCACGTTCACTAGGGGTTCAGTCTTGGCAGGACCAAGGGCTTCCCCTTCCACTGGTGCTCTTACTAGGATATTCATTGCTACCTATGAGGTTGGAGCCCAGGGTCAGTCCATGTATAGTCTTTGGGTAGTGGATTAGTCCCTGGAAACTCTGGTTGGTTGGCATTGTTGTTCATATGGGGTCTCAAGCCCCTTCAAGCTCTTCCAGTCCTTTCTCTGATTCCTTCAACGGGGGTCCCGTTCTCAGTTCAGTGGTTTGCTGCTGGCATTCACCTCTGTATTTGCTGTATTCTGGCTGTGTCTCTCAGGAGAGATCTACATCCGGTTCCTGTCGGCCTGCACTTCTTTGCTTCATCCATCTTATCTAGTTTGGTGGCTGTATATGTATGGCCCACATGTGGGGCAGGCTCTGAATGGGTGTTCCTTCTGCCTCTGTCCTAAACTTTGCCTCCCTATTCCCTGCCAAGGGTATTCTTGTTCCCCTTTTAAAGAAGGAGTGAAACATTTGCATTTTGGTCATCCTTCTTGAGTTCCCTGTAGAACCCGTGCTTTTAAACATTCTTCTGTACCTTCTCACCACAGTCACCAGGCTCTTCTGTGGTGTGTATACCCTTAGATTCCTTCAATATGTAAGGTAAATCTTTCAATGATAAAACAAATAAACAAACAAACGAACAAACAAAGGGACAAAGGGACCGGCAGGATGGCTCAGCAAGACTTGCTTCAAAAGCCTGATAACCTAAGTTTGTTTCCTGGGACCTAGGCAAAGACAAAGAGTGAACATAGTCCACAAAGTCATTTTCTACCTGCACATGCCCCTCCCCACCACACACATCATACACACATAGTAATTGAGGGATTTTTAATTTTAAGACTTTTTATTTTGTGTGTGAGTTTTGTCTGCATACATGTATGTGTACAACATGTGTGGTTGGTGCCTATGAAAGTCAAATGAGGACATTTTGTCCACTGAAAGTAAAGATACAAATGATTGTAGGCTACTTTCTTTGTGCTGGGAACCAAACGTAGGTCCTGTGCAAAAGAAGAAAGTTCTAACTACACTGAAAAGTCAGTGATCTGTTAAAAACTTCTGGTTTCATGGAATCTACTATCCCAACCAATTTTATAGGAAGTTTTGCTTAGCTAATGGTCCCAGGTCTCTCCAGTACCAAATAAAAATTTAAGACAAAAACAAATAAGAAAGGCAATGCCCCAAAATATAGTACCACAAATACTTATGTCATTGACAAATGAAAAGAGGTGGAAGAAGGTCAATGACAGCAGCTGCCACTGTGGAGCACTGTTCAATGCTAGTTACACTGTGTCCCTGTGCATTGTCCCTTAATCTTCACAACACGACTTTGGGATTAATAGCAACATGACCATTTTTAGACAAACAAATGGTGTTTGCACAGGGAGGACCTGAGTATTAACAAAATCATGCCGTTCACAAAGCTAGGGCTTAAGAGCTCTGTGCCATCTTCCTAATCTGTTTTTTGGCTTGGTTGAGTTTGGCTTGGGTTGATTGGTTTGGTTTGGTTTGGCTTGGCTTGGCTTGGTTTGGTTTGGTTTGGTTTGGTTTGGTTTGGTTTGGTTTGGTTTGGTTTTTATAGGCTTGGGAGATCTGAGCTCTGGTTTTCACTTTAAACTGGTCATTCTATTATCAGGCAAGTATGTCAAAGAATGATTGACCCCCTCATGCAGTCCCTGAGATAGGGTGACCAGACAAGGAACCAAAAGAATGATGAAGTAAGGAATCAGCACCTTGGCAATTTTATACCATGCTACAATCATTTCATGTCTAAGAATTCTTATGCATTGCAAGCTCTGATTTTTAGAGTATTTTGCAGTTTGGTAGCTGATTCGGCTCTACCTGTTCTCTGACATTCCCAATGCTCACTAACTTCTAGGTAAGGTAACTTTTCCACAAGTATTATTCTACTCTAAATATTCAGTGATTCTCTCTCTCTCTCTCTCTCTCGCTCGCTCGCTCGCTCGCTCGCTCACTTGCTCTCTCTACCCCCCTGATATTTTATTTTGCAAGGTATTAACAAGAGGCAAAGTGAATGAAGCTAGGAGAAAATTGGAAAGGCAGAGAATGTCAGAGAAGCTTGTCTCTTGGGACTGCCTGCTAAAAGCAAGGAAGGATTCTCAAGACACATGAACAATTAATGTCAGGCTTCCCAGAGCCATATAAAATGAGTATCTCAAAGCTTCCATAGTTTCATTCTTAAAATATGGTAGAATGGAGTTGTTAAAATCACTGAGAGGATAGCTAAGTGCTCAGGAAAGCTGCATGTCTGGCACATAGTGAAGACTTCCTTAGTGGTACCTAGTACTCCTAACCCTATATCTAGTCTTAATTCTCATGCTTTGCAATTGAGGTGGCTCTTTGCTATGTGTCCTTGCTATATGATGCTCATGTCATGATTCTTCTTCTCAGTGTTTTTTTTTTTCTGTGAGCATGGAAGGAAATTGTTGACTCCCCTTTACATTTATGATGGAGTGGTTCCAAGACTCCTCTGCAGATATAAAAATCCAAGGATGCTCAAGTCTCTTATATATAATAGTATGGTGTTTGCATATGACTTTATTTGCATCCCCATATACTTTAAATCACCTCTGGTCTACTAAAAATACATAAGCTTAATGCTACATAAATTTATTTTAACTGTAAGTTTGTGGAATAATCACAAGAATAAAAATCTGTACAGGATAATCACAGACATCGTCCTCTCAAATATCTTGACCAGCAGTTAGTTGAATCTGCTGATCCATAACACAGTTAGTTATAGATGCTTAACTACATCTGCCCTGTGTGTTTCACCTGAATATATAATATGAAGAGGAGAAAGATAAAAGTGTAATATGACGGTACAGCAATAAACAGTGTTGTTAATTGACTTCTAGTAAGCATTATTTCATGGCAAACAATTTAATAAAGTTGGCAACCAGGCATTAGTCAGTACCACATCTCATTATTTTCATCAATCATCTCAAGATGAGAGATTTCTGGGTCGACTTGCAAGTCATCTTGTGCTCTCTTTCATAGAATGTTTAATTAAAATTTAATTAATCTGGAGCTGTAGCCTCATTTGCTGAAACCTGGACAACACATGTCATACTAGCACTGAGTAGAGAGGAAAAAAAGAGCTATGACACAATGCTAAAGATGCTGGCCTGTGTTGAGGCAGACCATGGTTGGCCCTCTCAGAACAAGGGAGCAATTATCTTTGTCTAAAAGACAATGGAAGGTGCTGCAAAGTCTTCTTGTGAGGGGAGGAGGGATGTAGTAAAACCATAGTTGGAGGGGAAAGGAGGCAAACATGGAGACAGAGAAGCCATTTAGGTGGCTATTGTAGATGTCCAGGTTACAAATGTTTGGTGTTTGTGTCTAGTGGAACATCTGCAATGATATAAAGAAAAAAAATATTTAGAAGGCCATCTAAAAGGGAAAATTATGAGGAATTAGGGACAGATTTAATACCCACGAAAGAGGAGTGCCATCAATAGGAACCCAAGTACCACCACCACCAGTCTTCTTGTTGGAGTAAGTGGGAAGATTATGATGTCTTCCCCTAATACAGAAGATAATTGAAAGGAATCAGATTTAGTATATGTTTATCACAAGTAAAAACTGGAATATGTTGACTTTGAAGTGGCCATAGTCGGGGTTGGGGATTTAGCTCAGTGGTAGAGCACTTGCCTAGCAAGCACAAGGCCCTGGGTTCGGTCCCCAGCTCCGAAAAAAAGAAAAAGAAAAAAAAAAGAAGTGGCCATAGTATTTCAAATAGGGAAATGACTACATACAGATATGTTAAGAGCAGGAAAAAAAAAGAAATCTTAACTGAAGGTATATATTAGAGATTCATCATGTCTCTACAATTAATAATTTTCCTTTATCATAACTTTAGCCTATTACCTGCATTTGTTTCCCTCTCTCAACTGAATATGTTATGGTTGTGGGCTCTTGCTTGTTCAAGCCAGTATTTGTGTCTATTTCCAACTCCTGACTCTTGCCAGACTGACACTGTCCAGTTAACTGAGCCGTGGCTTATTGTATTCTGAGATGTAATGCTGTGCTCATTAGGTGTTTCCAGATCACAGATGTCTCATCTCACAGCAAGACAAATTAAGGCACGTAGGTCATGGCATTAATGTGCTGTACAGGAAATGAATGAGATTCTAAACAGAATTCAAGTGGCAGTGCAATGGGAGGCATTTGCCTGCGCATCTTGAATTTTGAGAGCAAAAGTGATAACTTGATACCCCAAGCCAAGAAAGGGGTACAAGTAGAATTCTAATGAGGTTATATTTTGCTGCTAGCATTTTGGACTTTTTCAACAAGGACCCTCAGAAAACAGATTGAGATCAGAGATTAGTCATGGAAGGATACCTTGGGCATCAATGTGTGCTGGTCTCAAGAACATGTTGCTAATCATTCACTCTATTCAAATTGTTTGATACTACTTTACCATGCTTGCATTTTCATGAATAATCTTGAAACCTGGAATAATTAGCTTCAACTAGAACGTGGGCCTGATGTAAATTCTCTTCCTTGGCTACATCTATTGATATCATTGTACTTTATAAATATTTCCATAATGTTTAAAAAATTGAGATACATGGGACTGGAAAATGTCTCACAGAGGACCAAAGTTTGATTACCTACATGGGGTTCAGAACCATCTGTAGCTCCAGTTTCAGGGTATCCACTGCCATCTTCTGGCCTTCTTGGGCACAATAAGCTGCACAGACATACAGACAGACAAAACATCCATGTACATAAAGTTAAATTGAACTTAAATTTTGAAAAATTAAAATAAAATAAAAATTAAAATAAAAACATAATTTAGGTTACAGCCCAGATGTGTTAGCAAGGCCTATAATCCCAGTACTCGGGAGCTGAGTTCCAGGTCATCCACAGGAGTTTGTTGCAAGCCTGGGCTATATGGAACCCTGTCGCTTTACAAATATTAATATGTACTTATTTTCTTATTTCCCACAAATTAAATGTTGTCATCATCAGTCTAGTGATTTTGTAGACTTATGTATCTGGCGTCTTTGTAAGTGTTAATTTTAAGTGTTTAATTTGTTGTTTTGTGAAGGCTAATGACACTACAGTATAATTCGAGCACTTACCTGCCTTCCCTTTACTGTCCCACTGATGGAAAATTATAGTATTTCCAAAGAACGGTATGTGTTCCATTAGCAGTACATAAATTGCTTTAAAATGGTAGCTGGATGAATAACTTTCTCTGTGTGTCTCTATCTGTGTATCTCTGTCTCTCTGTCTCTCTGTCTCTTACACACACACACACACACACACACACACACACACACACACACACGGTTTTCAAAATTGTCAAAAGAGAAAAAAGTAAGTAAGATAGTAGAGGTGGAGGCTGAATTTCAAAAGGCTGAATTTGAAGGCACGGACAGAGTACACAATGCATTGAAGACTAGAGATTGGAATAGACGTACATATTTGTTTGCCTCTATGAGTCTACGTTTTTCTCACCTGCATTCTGGGGTAACAAGACTGTTATAAGGGCTAAAATATAATAATTTATAGCATAATACCTAATAGAAAATAAGCCTTCAGGAAAATATAGCTCCTATCTCCCTGAGTGTAATAATGACCTTTAAACTAAGTAACTGTTGGATCTCACATTCTGTCTGTGCTTTCCAGTGGACAGGGTGAATCTTTAAAGTGCTGGGCATAGCAAGTTTACATCAGTTTCAATATTCAAGTGTTGATATCTGAGGTAGATTTTAGCTGAATGTGACACCGGATGAGAAATTTTCTAATTTGAGCATGGACCTCGGAAATCATAAAATTGTTCTTGTCTTTGGAGATGTCTCGACTGGTTTTTATCTGATTATATTTTCCCATAGTTTTGCGAACTCAGTGACATAAAAAATGAAACTACATGTCTGGGGGAAATTTTTTTTCCTAGATGGTCACAGAAAGGTGTGACAATCTTAAAGGATAATAAATCTGATCATTTTTTGGTCTCACAAATCTTCAGCATAATTAAAGACCTTGAGATGGATATGAAACAGATCAAAATAGTAGTTTTTCCATGCATTGGCTCTATGCAATTCCATCTCCCTTATGTGATTCCAGAAAATCTCCTTGCCCTAAACATCAAAGATATCACACTCAAAGGAAAGTCAAAAGCTGAGAGTTAGATGAGAAGCTACATCTAATAAATTGAGAAAAATCCAGAAGAGATCATTAAAATGTATGAGGATGAATACATATATTTTTAAAGGGGAAGAACTACCAGAAGTTGGAAGGTCAGTCATAATAGAAGTGTGGTACAGACAAGAATTAGGAGGAAAATCTGACCGTGAACAAAGTCATGGGAAAAAGTGCTACTTTTCTGGCTCAGTTTAAACAGTCAGAGCCATTTTTTAATGAATACTTCCCATTTCACATACACTCCTTGACATTCCAAAATGATGTGTATACAGTAGAGAGATAGAATAACACACCACTACCCAGAACTCCTTGAGATTAACCCTACATCATTTGAGTATGAGTTTCTTGAATTTACCTCATCTTGTACCTGACAGCCAGCCACACAGACAAATACTCAGTCAGCTCCTTGTGTTTGTCTATGGCTTCTGTTTCTGTCACCAACTTAAAGATTGAAAGAGGTTTTTTTTTTTAATATCTGTACTGAACATATGCAAACTTGTCTTTCTTCTCATCTAAAGACGTTACAACAGATACAGTACAGCATTTACAGTGTCGTAGATGGTTTATGTAATCTCAAAAATATTTAAAATGTATAGAATTATGTATATGGGTTATACGCAAATGCCTTGTTATTTTACCTAAGGGACATGGGTGTCCTTAGATGTTTGTATTCTCAGAGCTTCCTTGGATGAAACCCTTGTAGATACTGAAGGATAAGTATAGTATATCTCTACTGGGCAGTTAATGAGCACTTCAAACTCATTAAATGTAAAGATGGACTTCGAGAAAAGTCTGTTTCTCTTCCTGTATTACTTACTTCAAGTATATACCACTCTGCCAGATTAAATGTTCATTATTGAAATCCCTATGTTATTTTAAATACTATTCATTTCCTCACTTTTGAGTATAATTTTCAAATACCATCACTAAAGACTTCTCATCTTTATCTTCTGAATCTAAATGTCACTCATTGCCTGCCCCATCCTTGCCAAAAGAGTTGTGCACCAGGATTCACTGGGAGGATCTTATTTTAAATGACCCTTATTTATTTAGCTTGTACTCTACCCAGCCCTCCTTGTTTGTGTTTGGTAGGGGCAGGACCAGAAATGAGTATTTGTAGAAACTCCCTGGGTTCTTAGAAGACTTATGGTCTAAGGACTAGCCTTATAGTCGAGATTTTAATCCATCCCCTCTTCTCTAATCTCCTTACTTATCCAGTTCAATTATCTGAGTTAAGGAACTCATTAACTCTCCCCTACAGGTTTCAAAACTACATGTGATTCTCCCATTGTTGTGTTACCAAACCTTACTGAGGTACCTGATACATTATAAGCTGTCAACATGAGTTTGTGAAATGGACAAGTAAACCAGGGAAAGAGGGTAGCACTAAAGTATTCTGGATGGAATTTTACATGTTTCTCAGCTATTGTCATTCAGTTAAATGTAAGTTTAGCCAAAAATTTGGTCTATCCAATTGTAAGCTTATATGGAAAATTCTATTCAAGAAAATGTTTGTTAGGGCAATGCTAGCAGCTTTAACAAATAAGTCTAGCATTTGTTGGTCTTCTAATAGTACTACCTGTGTATTCCTGGTCAGCAGGTGACTTTTTAGATAATGAAAGGAAAACGGGCTCTTTACATTTTTTGGGTCTTGCATCTTTGATACAATTTCAAGATCACTATGCTCATAAAAATGATAGAAATCACTAAAGTTCACATCCCATTGGCAAGTATTAGCCATATTAAATGTAATTAGAGCTCAGATTTTGCTCCCAGCAACAACTCTCTAGAAATGGGGTAATGCTGACTTTCTGGTGATTAATTAAGCTACCTTTGTCATGCCACATGAACTGGTACACTGACTATGCAAACCCATTTAGCTAGTATAAGTACCTGGACTTTAGCCTTAGAGACAACCTACAAAATCATTATTATTTCACATATTGGTCACAACATTCATCTGTACCAGAAAGAATAGGAAGCGGATTTCTAGCAGACAATGTACCTGGGGAGCATCGCTAGGAAAGGAAGCAAGCACTCAGTGAGCTAAAGAAGCTAACTGGCTCTCCCTCCCTTCTCTTACTTTGCTCTGTATCTATTTGCTTACAAACTAGGCAAAAACACAAAACATGGTTATTTTTAAATATGGGCTTTTGACCTCAGAGCACCAAATCCCTCCTCTGGAGAAAACAAAGCCCAAAGAGCAGCTTACCTAAAACAAAGATATTACATCTGAGTGATAGCCTGGGAAAGTTGCAATGGCCTATATTCATGTCCATCAGGATTTTGCTGCCTGAACACACATACAAAAAAATTGACTGGGTATATTCATGCCAGTCAACCTCTGGGAACACAGACATTTAATCATTTTGGAATGGAATGGCTTTGGGGGACAGCATGTCTTTGGGTCTATTTCTATTCAAAGTCTTAAACTGCTTCAAGTGCCCGAATAGCCCTGATGGATTAGATACTGAACATTGAGGCTCTTGAGGTCAGTGATTTATAGCAGCTGAAAGCTGTGAAATGTCATTCTGCTGAGAGGGCCATGCAACATTCAGGCGACAGAATTAGCAGACACTTGAACACGAACTTCAGCACCAGCTGCTCAGCTCTCTAGAGATGTTCACCATATCCAGATGTAAGCTTCCCAGGAAGGACTGGCTGTCAGAGCCTCAACAGCTGCCAGAGCCAAGGCTACTCTAGCTATCCTTCTAAGATTACCAGAAATAATACCACTAATGAATGCCCTATCATGGATTCTTACCCTCTGTAATTCTGTGGATGAACAATATTTGAAGGAGGGAAAATAGTAGAAATAGTTTATCAACTCAGGCTTAACTATTTCTGGCCATTAAAAAAAAACAAAACAAAAAAAAACAAAAAAAAAAAAAAAAAAACCTTGGGCTGAAGAGGTTGCCTCAGTGGTTAAGAGAACTGGCTGCTTTTCCAGAGGATCTGGGTTCAAATCCCAGTATCTACCAGGCTCATGAGCATATGTAACTCCTGTTCCAGGGGATCCACTGTCCTCTTCTGGCTATATGCTGCACAGACATACATGTGGGTAAAACACCCATATATATAAAATAAAAATAAATAAAACTTTATCTAAGAAGAATGGCTAAGTCATATTCTGCAACCTGTCATAGTTCAAGTGAATCTAACAGAGTAACAAAATCTTGAGCCACATAAAAGAGCATTGCCTTAGGTATGTGCCATCAAATGTTACCTACATGCATTGAAGATTCTACTTCTTGCTGGCCTCCATTGACCCTAACACTAGTAGCTGGTCCTCACACTGGCATTCTTGTCCTTTATCTCACTTTTGCATCCAGATTGCCTTCCCTGTGTTTCTCAGTTCTAGGCTTGTTCAGTAAAACTTGCTGTCTACTCTCCAATCCCACTACAATAATTCATGCAACTTTTAAAAACATTATGAGCCACATCTGGTACTACAGAACCCAATGGTTGGGATATTTACCCTTAGTGACAAAGGAGCTGGATACTTATCAGTGTACATAAAATAGTCAGCACTTATTATCCATTGTTCTCATTGGTTGCCCCAGCTCAGCCCCAAACCAGTTGTTTTGGGGTAAGCATTCAGATATATGAATATCTCATACTGTCAGTTCCCTAGTACTAGGCAAAAGTTCCAGACAGTTTTGAAATAACCAAACACCGTGGGGCTACTGTATTAATTATTATCTGCTGATTCATAAGAAATGAGCAGAACACTTTGCAGCTCAAACAGCACGGATAACTAAACCACTAGGTTTAGACTCAGGGTCTCTACGGAGATGACTGCTCTGACTAGGGCTGTAGTTACCTGAGACAGATGGAGGAGCTCTCACTCATAGCTGCATGATGGTGCCTTCAGTTTCTCACTACCTAGGCCACTCTCTAAGGAAAGCTAGTTGTGCTCTTGATTTATTGAGCTCTGTTCTTGATTATGAATATAACGTGAACCAGCTGCTTCAACTTGCTGCTTCCTTGACTTCCCCCACAATGATGGATTGTAACCTGGCATTGTGTCTCCATGAGGTTGCTTTTGTTAGGCTCTGTCAACGCAGTAGCAGGAAATGAAGCTAAGCAGCAGTGGAGACTATCATCCTCTGTGTTCCAGATAATGTGTGGGTTTCAGACACCTGCTATACTTGCTGTCACTGTCAATTCCGATAAGCCAGACCTGACTCAAGTTACACCTGCTGAATCTGGGAGATCCTACTGTATTTACATCAAATATAGCTGAGGTTTTGTTGCGGTTCTTCAGTATAGGAAGATGATACTCCCAGAGCATGGTGCATTTGTCTGCCAGTACTGACTGTGGTTTTCCATGCTTTGGTTTAGACTTCATTTTTAACCACAGGACTCTCCTCGGTGCCGCTTACACTGCCCTCAACTTGGTTCCTGGGCTTCTTGCCAAGATTGCCATTAAGTTCTATTCATTTTTAGCTGATGACGACAAGAATGCTGAACCAAACTCTTACCAACTGAGAGCCTAATGTGTACATCCTGAACACAGAAAAGTGTCAAGCCGGCTTGGGAAAATGTGAAAGGAAATGAACTTAGCATAGCTATAAATAGCCTTGAGACCTTTTCCTAAGCCTAAAGTACCATGGTGAATATCAGGAAAGCAATTTGCTATAACTGACTGGTTTTTTCTAAATATGTTATTTTAATTACCATTTGAAATTCTCTATGCCAGAAGCTCTAATAACAGTTTTGAATATGGTCTTATTAGTGTCATATGCATTTATATATTGTTACATAATTGTGCCAATTAATTTTTTTCTGCATTTTCATTTAGTATTACTTCAAATAAAACTTTCACACCTGACATGACAGGGAACATCTAGAACTCAGGATAATCACATAAGACCATCGTGGATCCAAGGCCAGCCCAGATTATATAGTTGAGACTTTGTCACCAAAGACTCATACAGGGGCTGGCGATGTGACTCAGTGACTAAATGCACTTACTGGTCTCCAGGGAACTACAGCTCTGGTCCAGATACCCATATAGGTCAGCTCACAACAGTCTGTAACTCCAGATCAAGAAGATCCAAAACCCTCTTCTGGAGTTCACAAGTGTGCATGCACATGCATACACACACACACACACACACACACACACACACACAGGTACATACACAGAGAGAGAGAGAGATGCACACACACAAAAAATGAACTTTCAAAATCTCATATATTATAAATCTCATCTGTGTTTTGAATAGCCATCTTGCTAGGCTGGAAGACAAAGCCATGTCTAAATTTTATGTTATAGTTTTTTGTTTTATCTTATTATATTTTATTGTGTTGGGTTTTGTTGGTATCTTTTGGGAGCCTGTTCTTTTCTAATGGGAGATAGAAAGGGGGTAGGTCCAGAAGGGAATGGAGGTGAGGAGGAACTGGGAGGAGCAGAGGGAAGGAAAACTATAATCAGGAAATATCAAACGAGAAAATAATCTATTTACAATTTTAGAAAGGTATTCTATTTTTTTCCTTCATCTTTATTAAATTGGGTATTTCTTATTTGCATTTCAATTGTTATTCCCTTTCCCAGTTTCCAAGCCAACATTCCCCCTAACCCCTACCCCTCCCCTTCTGTATGGGTGTTCCCCTCCCCATCCTCCCACCATTACCACCTCCCCCCAACAATCACGTTCACTGGGGGTCCAGCCTTGGCAGGACCAAGAGTCCAGGGTCAGTCCATGTATAGTCTTTAGGTAGTGGCTTAGTCCCTGGAAGCTCTGGTTGCTTGGCGTTGTTGTTCATATGGGGTCTCGAGGCCCTTCAAGCTCTTCCAGTTCTTTCTCTGATTCCTTCAACGGGGGTCCTGTTCTCAGTTCAGTGGTTTGCTGCTGGCATTCGCCTCTGTATTTGCTGTATTCTGGCTGTGTCTCTCAGGAGCGATCTACATCCGGTTCCTGTCGGTCTGCACTTCTTTGCTTCATCCATCTTGTCTAATTGGGTGGCTGTATATGTATGGGCCACATGTGGGGCAGGCTCTGAATGGGTGTTCCTTCTGCCTCTGTTCTAAACTTTGCCTCCCTATTCCCTATCAAGGGTATTCTTGTTCCCCTTTTAAAGAAGGAATGAAGCATAGAAAGGTATTCTATGTGGCTTAAGGTAATAGTACACTTATAACATGTAGCCAATATTTGTGATAGATATTGGATAGGAAAGTTAGCGATATAATTGTGTTTTTAAAGATTCATGTTTGTAGCAGCTTTACTCATAATAGGCAGAAACTAGAGACAAATAAATGTTCCTCAAGAAAAGAATGGATAAAGCAAATGATTTATATTTACACAATGGAGTATTACCCAGCTGCTAAAAAAATGAAAAAGAAAAAAAAGAAATGACACCATGAAATTTTCAGGCAAATGGATGGAACTAGAAAAAAATCACCACAGATTCAGAAAGACAAACATGGTCAGTTTTCAAGTGGACATTAACTCTTAAATAATCATGCTATAATCCTCAGAAAGTAACAAGGTAAGTAACAAGGACAGCTCAAGTTGGAGATGCCTGGATCTCTCTGGAACTGAGACATAGAATATATTTTGCAAGTGGGGTGAGCTTGGGTGGGGATGAAAACAGGAGAAATCAGGCAGGAGGAAGAGATGGGGGAAAGAGTATGGTAGGAAATGACTGGAATGAAGGTGGGGAGAATTGGAGGACAATGCAGAAACCCAGTGCAGTGGAAGCTCCTGTGAGGGTGGCCCTAATGAGGACTCCTAGTAATGAAGGATATGGAGCCTGAACAGGCCATCTTCTGTAACCAGGCAAGGCTTCCAAGTGGTGGGACTTGGACATCAACTCAGCCACAAACCCTTTGACATACAATTTTCCTGCTTGCAAGATGTGCTGGAGTAATGGTGTCACATAAGTCATGGGAGTGGCCAACCAATGACTCTGACTTGAGACCCATGCCACAAGAAAGAGCCCATGACCAGCACTTCCTAGGAAGCAGAAGCTGGATTTCCCAGAGACCCATGACAAAACCAAACACAACTGGCAAAAATAAGTCAGTGAAATGATTTCTAATGATATTCTGCTATGCTCATAGATCAGTGCCTAGATCATCATCGAAGAGCAACTGATGTGAGCAGATGCAGAGACCCACAGCCAAATAGGTGGAACTCAGGGAATCCTGCAGAAGAGGAGGGACTTGTAGGAGCCAGAGAGGTCAAAGATACCAGGAGACAGGACCCACAGAATCAACTAAGCAGGGCACATAGGGGCTCACAAACACTAAAGCATCAATCAAGGGACCCTGCATGAGTCGAGCTAGGTCCTCTGCATATGTGTTATGGTTTTGTAGCATGGCCTTCTGATGGGGCTCCTAACAGTAGGAGTAGGGGTTGTCTCTGACTCTTTGGGAACCTGCATGGTCTGAGCTAGGTCCTCTGCATACATGCTATGGTTGTTCAGCTTAGTGTTTCATAAGCCCCTAACAGTGGTAGTGGAACTTATCGCTGAGTCTTTTGCCTGCTCTTGGAACCCTTTCGTCCTATTGGGTTGCCTAGTCCAGCCTTAACATGAGGGTTTGTGCCTACTCTTATTGTAAATTGATACGCCATGTTTGGTTGATATCCTTGGAAGGCCTGCTCTTTTCTGAAAGGAAACAAAGTTTCAGTGATTCTGGGGGAGAGAGTAGGTGAGGTCAACTAAATTAGTGGAGGGAGGGAATGCTGCTGTGGGGATGTACTGTATGAGAGAAGTTTTTGTTTGTTTCGTTGGTTTGGGTTTTTTGTTGTTTTTGGTTGGTTGGTTTTGGCTATGTGAGGACAATGGCCCTAAAACGTGTGATTTATAGTCTGAGAAAAAAGTAATGATGGCAAGTTCAGGCTTCACTTGTGTAACTCACTCACCAGGGAGATTTCCCTCACAACCACAAATATCAAATCATATGTTATTTAAGGCAACAGGACATGGGTGGGACTTGCTACCTGTACTAGTTATTTCTCCTGTTGATATGATCACAACAAAACAACTGAAGGAAGGAAGGGGTTATTTGGTTCATAGTTCAACCCACTGTGGCCCTGAAGTTAAAGCTTGTAGGAGGTAGAGGAATTGGTCACATGGCACCCACAGTCACAAAGCAGGGAGCAATGGCTGCTTGATCACAACGAATTTTCTCCTTTTTAAATGAACTCAGGCTCTCAAGCCGGGAAATGACACTTTTAAACAATCTCTCACAGGCATGCCCAGAGGCTTGTCTCCTTGGTGATTCTATCAAGTTGTTAATCAATAATAGCCATTATACTATACCTGACTGACCTCTAACAGGTCTCTGAATCTCAGTGTTCCTCAAATTCCTTGTCTATAAAATACCATAGAACCACTAAGGGAAATAAATTTGTTAATACTGTTAAATTTCTTATAAGACCCTCCTATGAGACTTCCATGAAAAATTTAGAGAAGAGAGGGATGATGGTGTGAATGAGCATGGCCTGCACAGATTCATGTTTGAATGCTTACAGGTGCTGTCTGGGAACGATTAGGAGATGTGGCCTTGCTGAAGGAGGTATGGCCCGGTTGTAGGAAGTGTATCACCAAGAGTAAGCTTTAAAGTTTCAAAAGTCCACCCCAGGCCCAGTCTTTGTTTCTCCCTCCCTCTCCCTCTCTACCCACCTCATTCTCTCCTGCTCCCAGCAGTCCAGGATGTGAAGCTTCAGCTATGTCTCCAATACCATGCCTTCCTACTGCCACACTCCCCAACACAATAAGACTGAACTAAGCCTCTGCATCTGTGAGCAGATCCCAGTGTTCCGCAAGCTTTCTTGTGTAAGCCTTGGCCATGATATCTCTTCACAGCAAGAGAACAATAACTAAGTCAAGAGAAAAACTTTTTTAAATCACAAGCTCATATAAACATGAACATATGTCACAAGCACTTTTCACACACAAAAGTTCATATCATTTTTGGAGGTTTTATTTATTAATTAATTTATATCCCAAATGTTGTTCCTCTCTGGGTCCCCCCTTGAAGAGTTCTTCACCCCCATCCCCTTTGCCTCTGAGAGGGAACCCTTCACTCAGGTATCCCCTGGACCCCGGAGCATCATAACCCTTTTAATGTAATATTGTTAGTCATTATTTGGAAAATTCACATGATGCACCCCAATCACATTCACTTCCCAGTCCTCCCAGATCCACCCCAGACCCTTGTAATCTCCACCAAAACAAAGGAAAAGAAGAAAAAAAGAAAATACCAAGTCCAATTGAGAATATATGGCCAATGTGTCCTTTTTTAAATTGTTTGTGTGGTGTTTTGCCTGCATTTACATCTGTGCACTCACTACCTGCATGCGGTACCTATGGTAGGTATCCTGAAGTATAAGTGATTTGGGGGACATCATGTATATATATATATATATATATATATATATATATATATATATATATATATGTCCTATATCTCCTAGAATAAGTTAACTTGCTTGACTTGAATGTACATCACCCCCAAGAATCATTTTCTTTCATACAGTGCTTGGGATTTGGAATAATACAAAATTTCTGAGAGGTTTTCCTTCCTCTCCACAATGAGTTTTTCCATTCTAAAAATCAGGCCATTTAATATCTATCTGGTACAGCAAATTAAATATCAGATAAATTAAAGATTAAAATATACCAGAATACAGTTTCTACTGTGTTAAATATATTGCTGCTATTATACACTCTCGGCACTGTCAGTCTTCCCAAGCATAGCCCCAAGCTTAGAAAACCCAAAGAAAAATTATTTGTTAACCACACATTTATAACTTCTGTCTAAAATACCACAAATAAAACTGAAAACTCAAAGACAAGCTTGGAAAAATATTCAGAATGTGATTGCAAATGAATAATCTCCTCGATATATTATCATATAATCAACCCATAAAAAAATCCATAGTAGAAGATAAATAGCCCAGTTCTTTTCTATTAATCTCAAATAAAGATTATAACTATAAAAAAAACAAAAACAAAAACAAAACATACCTTGCCCATCTGGGTCTTTCCTAATACACAACCTTGACATCTCCCACACTGTTTCTCTTTTCACCTTCACTTTCTTTGAAGACTCAGAAAAATAAAGTTTCAGCAAACATTTTCTGTGAAAGAAGAGAGAACAGATATTTGAGGTCTTCCCATAGGACCATATGGTCTTTGTGGGAACAACTTGAGGCAGCACTTTCTCAGCTTTGCAACCAGAGATCATCAGGAAATGAATCAGCAAGCACGGCGTCATCAGATAAAGTTTCATATACAAAAACGAGAATGCTCTGGTCACAGTTTGCCACCCCTGTCCTCAATCACTCCATATTCCCCCCAATCACATTCTGCCACTTCTACTTAGAAAAAAACAGTCTTCCCTTCCTCTTTGCCCTCCTTTTCCCAATCTCTTTTTCCCAATGTTAACCTGAACCCCTCCTAATCATGTTTAATATTACAAACCAAATGCCTGAGACTGTTAAAGGGAACCCCCATCTCCCTGAGGCATTGGAGATCTGTGCACTGTTAGCAGTGCTAATATGACCACTTGCTTTTATGATAAGTTCCATAGGTTTACACTGCAAGCACCCTTTCTATAGCTCACTTTCCTGTATATGAGCAAGGCATTTGGGAAAGGGAAATTTAGCTGCATAATGAGCAGCTGTTGGACTCTCTCTTTGTGGCTCTGGCTGCCTTAGCCAGCTGGACCACCATGGTGGCAGCAGCAGACCTCCGGAACACTAGAAGATGATCACAGTTGATTTCCCCAGCTCCTGAAGACACAGTCTCAGCCAAGGCCATTTGAAACTATTCAGAGCAGAATTGTTTTGCTACCACAAGGCTAAATAAACTTTAGATGACCATACATTTTTCACCTTGGCCACAGTTGAAGCACTGTCTCGGGATTGGGAAGAGGAACTATTGTGACTAGCACTAAGAGACAAGGCTGTCATTAGTCCAAAACACAAGCTTCCAGGGCTGTAATGGATGCTACATGGCAAGATTGGGATTGGCCTGAATAAATAACCAAAGAAATGTCCTACTAGAACTATATAGGCATGCTTTATAGGTTCACACAATATGCCAATGCGTTAGTTGGCTGGGAAGTACTTGCCTATGCTGCCCGGCATGGCTACATCAGGCCCCATAGTGGTTTCTCTAGAACAGTCATTTCATTCAAGTAGCGCAATCTGAGCTGGCAACATGGAAGCAGCAACAGCAGAGATGGCAGAGCTAGCAGAATAGCATAGGCATGAGAACAGAGGCAGCCATAGCTGAGCGGTTTCCAGGCCACACTGTAAAAGCAACAAAGCAGCCAACTGATTAACAGCTGAAGACGGGAGCTCTGCAATTCTAAAGCAGCCAGAGCAGAAAAAAAAGAAAGGCAATGGGAGCTGAGGCAGGAGAGGACAGAGAGCTGATGCTAATGACGTAAAGGCCTCAGGAAGCCAGCAAAGAGCAAACTAAAGACTGGGGTTACCAGAAGAGCTTCAGAAATATTCATCTAGCCTTCAAACCCAAGGGTCTCAGGTCCCAGGTTTAGAATTCTAACACAAGCTTCTAACAGTAACCAAAGGTCACCACGCCCAAGGACTGCATTCAGAGTTTAACCCATGGAAGGTTGAGTTACAGTAGCTGGGGCCTACATAGAGACAGTAACACTCGAGGATGCCAGTTGCTGTTGCTTCTGTCCACCATCCGCCACCACTTGAAGCTGCCAAACATCGAAGGGAAGGAGAGCTGCCTGCAGCCAGCACCTAAGAGCTTCTCCTTGCCTGCCTATAATTTCTACCTAAGTAGAGCGAAAGACTCTTTAGTCAGATGGTTAGTGGCAGTGCTTTGTCAGATATGTCTTCCTTACATCCAGACCCAGATTGGTTCCCTTTCTTAAAACGTTCTTGTGGTGAACTAGATCTTTGATTCATAGCATTTAAACCAATTTGCCACTGTGTACCCAATTTTGTGATTAAAAAAAAATTCATCAAATTGTAAGCCTCGTGGAGACCGTTTTGTTCACTATTATACTTTTTGTTTCCACTTCTTTATTTTTTAACCTTTTATTGATTCTTTGTGAGTTTCACATCATGTACCCCAGCCTCACTCATCTTCCTGCTCCCCTTTATTTAGCCTTCCCTCTTATAATCTCCAGCCAAAATAAAACACGCACATGCGCACGCACACACACACACACACACACACACACACACACACACACACACACACAGCACAGCACAGAAAAAAATCTTATCGTAGAAGCTGTAGAATGTTTGTGTCTCACAGGATATCCCTCTGTCATACATCTTTACTTGCAAATGTTCATTGCAATGAATCACTGGTCTGGTTCAAGGTCTCTGGTCCTCTGACATCATCTATATTGGATCCTCACCCGGACTTCTCCTGGTTATCCTCTCCTTGCATTGTATCATGGAGATCCTGTATCTTTGGATCAGTAAGACTGACCCTTTCACAGGTCCCAACCATTCACAGATGATATAGATGTTGGAGCGGGCCAGCTCAGAGCCCTGCATCTGGGCCTAGGTGGTAGCTGAGCTGGTCAGCATGCTGGTTCTCCCTTATCTGCAGCACTATGACCATCTCTCCAGTATTACTCCAGCTAGGTTACACAATGCTGCCATCAGCAGGATGCAGGGGCAGCTCTCCTGCTCTTGTGCCCTCCGGGCTGGCTCACTGGCACCCACACGTGCAAGAGCCTGCTCCACTGTTCTGCCCAGTCAATGCACAGGGCCCACTCTCCCAAGGGCAGCAGCCTGGGAGGGACTCACTGGGCTAGCTGTCCTGCTCTCACTCCCTCAGGGCAGGCTCTCCCATGCCTTTACCAGCCAGTCCAGATCTATTCTATTGTCCAGGTAAAGTGCAGGCCCTGCTCTCCAGAGTGCTGCAGTTAGTGAAGAGGCATGGCTAACTCTCTCACTCTCAGAGCCAACTCTCCCAACTATCCCAGGTGACCAGGAGGGAAAGAAGAAGGGCATCACCCTGCAACCTTGCCACCTCACAGCAGATAAGTGATGGAGCCAGGTCTCCCTCACTCTTGACCCCAGGGTCAGCTCTCTTGACTGCCTTACATGTTGAGGTGCAGGGGGCAGGGCTTTTCCCCTTGCCCAGGCCACCTCATAGCAGAGGAGTGGTGGGGCCAGCTCTCCCTCAATCACATCCTGAAGGCCATACCCCCACCCCATCACCAGGACCAACTCTACTGTACTGTCTGGGCAAGGTGCAGGGCCACTCTCCCAAGTGCTACCAACAGTGAGGGGAGCAATTCTCCTAAGCACTGCATCCAATGAGAGGAGGGACCAATTCTGCACAGTCCTTGGACATCCACATAGTCCTTTGTCACTGGTCTGACCAGGAATAGCCTCATATTCTCCAGAGTTAATATGATTCATGGGGTTTGACGCTGAGCCCTTCTACTAAGTAGCCATGGAACCACACAAGGCCCACAACGACAGCTCAGGCTGGGACCTCACTATGGCTCTAGACAGTGGGGTTGGCCACTCACAACAGGTTACTCCTCTCCAGTACCATCTGAGAGTCTCCAGTTCCCTCTCTTCAGAAAGATCAAGGTGTCCTACTACCCGTTCTCTATTATCTGTCCACCTGAACATTATGGTAACTCCCACTGCAGACTGGCCACATAGCTCACTGTGCCCAGGGTGACCATCCTCAGTGACAGCTGCATGGCATGATGGCAAATGCTTATGTATGGTGTGCCTGCGCTATGCTCTAGAGGTCAGGCAGGTCTATGGGTGGTATGGAAGTCCACAGGTCTCGGTATGACTTCCTCCTCCCTCGCTGAGCTGTATGGTGGTAGGCCGGGCTCTGTGTGTCTGGGACCTACCTGTGCTGTAGATGGAGGGAAGGTCTGTGGGTGTCTTCACCCCACACCTGCCCACATCGAGTGGCATGGCAGGGCTCAGGTCTCTATCTTCTTCCCCCTGCCCCATGCTGCATGGATTTGACTTGATTTTTATGAGTTCTATGCTGAAAACAGCTTTGGCCACAAAGCCGAGCATCAAGCTAGCATGAGCAAAGCATGGCTGTCTGCTCTGCCCCTGACTGATGTAAGAACAGCACCACCAATGCGGTGTCTCTGTGCTTATTGCCCCCGGAGAGGGCGGCTACTATTATACTTTTAAAGCTTATCCAAGGGACAATAAATCATTGCTCAATGTATAGTTGATAAAAGAATAAATAAACGATATGCACCAAAGGATTATCTTTAAGTAGTAAGTTTATGGGTGATTTGTTGTTGACACCTCCTCCAATTCGGCTTAAATGTGTTTTGTGTGTGGCATTTTTGCAGTGGGAAGGAAAATAAACGTCTAAAGCAGCATAAAATCAATACATTAGTAAATGTGAATGATTCCAGAGTTATAAGACCATTTTGAGTAAATGCATAATCAGAAAGGGTAGGGTTGCTATTTTCAAATTGATCACTGTGTGCAAACAGGTAAAGAGGGACAGAAGGACACATAAAATAAGGTGAGCAAGATCTACAAACTTAGGATGGTAAGAAGTTACAACTGTTCCTATACTGTTACAGGAAGTGGAAATGGTATGCCATAAAGCCAAAAAAAAAAAAAAAAAAAGAAAAGGAAAAAAAAGAAAACCGAACTTGGAGGGTCTCAAAACAAATAGAATGAACTAAGGTTTACAATGTGTTTCAATTAAACTCTTCCCTTCTCTTCTTTTCCATATTGTTTTTCAAAAGTGTGAAAAAAAAATGAGAAACACCCAAAAGTGCTCCCAATGTGCTTTCCAAGGAATCTTTGATTGCTCACATTTACAATCAAAACTTGGGTGTTCTTGTTTAGCCTGGCTCCACTCAGACATGTGCACGCAGACAAAGCAAATAAAGTCCCATGCTAGAGAGTACGGCACTAATTAAGTCACTCCTATTTTTAAAAGAAGAAATGGCTAAGAGGCTTTCCTTAGGGATTGTCGGTAGACTCTTAGCCCCTTGAATTTCAGTTCTTGCTCCTTATCTATCAGAAAGAGTCACTCCCCAGCTATGAATGTGCCAAACATTTTGACCAAGTACTTATCTGCACAGCCAGAAAACCAATATCATCAGTTAGGGAAAAACAATTTCCTCTGGCAAGTAGAGACAGCCTAATTGCTTAATCTGACATATTATTAATGGTTCAAGCCAACCAAAAGCATAATGGATATTGATAACCAGTGGCAGGTTGGACGTTTGATGCATACAGTATTGCTGGAAATTACTTACATCAAGGGTTGCTACTGACCGTTAGACTAAATTGCTCAATCTCCATGGATTTCATTAAACAGTTCCATCAAGTTGATAAAGTGACAAGACAGAAAGTTAGCCCATTAACTATAGCTCTAAAAAAAAGGCTAACAGAGTGGAGGACGTTTACAATATTTATATTCTGTATCAATGTAAAAATATAAATCACCTTAGTAAAACTGTACTTCGGAGGTTGGGGACAGTTTTATCCCCTCTCCATTTCAATGGTCTGGGGAACTAGACCGAAAACTGAGCCAGCACCTGGAAACAAGCATGAATTGGAAAGGGCTGACAGTGGCATTGAGCATGCTTCTAAATGTTCAGGATTCATCACTTGAGAAAAAGCTAAGCCACATTCAAGGCTAGCCTCTTTTCCTTCCCCATTTACAGAGCTATTGGTATGGGTTAACATACAGACAGAAACCTGGATTTTTCCCAGTCTCCTTTGCGTGGATGCAGTTCTGAACCTCATTTGGGCTTTAAAGAAGTATAAGGAATCACTTCTAAGTAACCACAGGAAAGTTATTTATGTTATATTAGGAGTTCCAATCTACAGCCTCCTCTCTAAGACTTTAATAATACTCTTTCCATATGGTCAGTAACAAAAGAGAGCCAAATCTTGAAGGTTAACTTGGACTCAAGACTTAAAGTGAGAAATTCTCTATGAAGCATAAGAGAATAATAAACAGTAAAAGCCAAAACAGCAAGACAAAGAAGAACAAAAAGAAGCCTTCAGCTCTCTGGATATATAGAAAAGTTATGCAGCCTGATCTTCATGTGTGACTCCTAAAAGTGAGCCTGTCTCTGACTCTGTTGCCTGCCTTTGGATCCCTTTTCCTTAACTGAGCTGCCTTGTTTAGCCTCAGTGGGAGAGGATGCACCTAGTCCTACTGTAACTTCATATACTAAGACTGGGTAGTATCCATAGCAGGGTTACCCTTTTCAGAAGAAAAACAGAGGAATGGATAGGAAGTGGAAAGAGGGAAAAATGGGGGAAGGACTGGGAGGAAAAGAGGGAAGGGAAACTGCAGTCTGGATGTAAAGTTTAAAGAAGTCATCAGAGCTAGGTGTATCCGACCAAAGTACGGATGCTTCTTAAAAGAAAGAACAAGGTTGGGGATTTAGCTCAGTGGTAGAGCGCTTGCCTAGGAAGTGCAAGGCCCTGGGTTCAGTCCCCAGCTCCAAAAAAAAAAAAAGAACAAAAATACTCATAGGAGGAAGTATGAAGACGAAGTTTGGAGCAGAGACTGAAGGAATGGCCATTCAGAGACTGTCCCACATGAGGATCCAGCCCATATATATACAGCCACCAAATCCAGACAATATTGATGAAGCCAAGAAGCTCATGTTGACAGGAGCCTTGATAGAGCTGTCTCCTGAGAGGCTCTGCCAGAGCATGACAAATACAGAGGCGAATGCTAGCAGCAAACCATTGAACTGAGAACTGGGTCCCCATTGGAGGAATTAGAGAAAGGATTGAAGAAGCTGAAGGGGCTTTCAACCCCATAAGAACAACAATACCAACCAAGCAGGGCTCCCAGGGACTAGACTACTACACAAAGACTATACATAGATAGACCTATGGCTCCAGCTGCATACATAGCAGAGGATGGCCTTGTTGAGCACCAGTGGAAGGAGAAGCCCTTGGTCCTATCAAGGCTGGACCCGCCAGTGTAGGGGAATGTCAGGGCAGGGAGATGGGAAGGGGAAGTATGTGGGGAGGGGGAACACCGTTATAGAATAAGGAGGAAGGGGTGGGATAGGGGGCTTATGGATGGGAAACCAGGGAAGGGAATAACATTTAAAATGTAAATTAAAAATATCCATTTTTTAAAAAAAGAGCTGGATGTATGGATATATTTCTAAAATCCCAATTCTGGAGGCTGAAATAGGAAACTCAGTAAATCAAAGTCAGCCTGATCTACTTAGGCACCGATGAGGAAAGGGGCACAGAGTGAAAAATCTAGGATGGCGATGCCACACACAATCCTTCAAATAAAATTAAATGACTTAAAAACTGCAAAGCACTGCGAACGGTGCACGGCGTGAACCACCTATGAATATCATTAGCTTCCCAATGAGACTGGAAGAAGAAAATCCCAGGACAGAAAAAAGTCCATATTTGACAAAAGCAGTTCTGTGATATTTTTAAACATTTATTTATATGTTATGTGTATGAACATTTATCTATATGTGTGTATGTGCACCAACTACCATATACATGCCCAGTGCCTAGGGAGGCCATAAGGGGGTGCCAAATCCTCTGTAACAACTTGGTGGTTGTGAGTCATTGTTCGGGTGCTAGTACCTGAGCCTGGGTTCTCCACAAGAACAGCAAGAGCTCTTAGCTGCTGAGCCAACTCTTCAACCCAGATTTTGTGTGTTTTAATTCTCTGGTACATACCATTCCAGACACACAGGTAACTGGCTCGAGACAAGGGCACTGTTGGCATAGTCTCACTAACATTGACCTATCACTGTACCTTGAACAAAGTGCTGTGCAGTGTCTTTTCCTTTGATTCCCGCAAGAACCCCAAAAAGAGAGGCAGAGGTGAGGTGCAGGCTCATTGCTATATGTTCAATGCTTTCCTCATTTCTAGCTCACATTCTTTGGGAGCGAGAATTGTGTCTTTTTTTTACCCTTAGCATGCCCTAAAGAACCTACCGCTCAGCAGACAATTATAGGTACTCACTTGAATACAGCAGCAATATTAAAACTACTGACTCATGGGATGGAGTAAAATGCTTGATAGGCAAGTATGAGGAATTTAGTTCAGAGCCCCCCGGCACCTAAAGAAAAAGTAGGACATGGTGGCATATGCCTTTAAGCCCAACTGTAGGGAAGTGGGGACAGAAAGGAGGATTCCGGGGACTTGCTGAGCATTTGTTCAAGGTGATACCGTGAGTTCTGTGTTCAGTCAAAGATCCTGAAATAAATAAATAAAAAAGTAAGTAAATAAATAAAAGTTAATAGAGGAAGGTTTCCTGGTGTCAATTTCTGGTCTCTACAGACACCTCCTCAGGTATACACACTGCATGTAAATATGCACACACACACAAACATACACACACACACACACACACAAACATACACACACACACACACACACACACACACACACACACAACTGACTCAAAACCAAAGAACCAGGAACGGAAAACCAATTTTACCTCTGCATAATCTTTTTTTTAAGATTTATTCATTTATTATATATAAGTACACTGTAGCTGTCTTCAGACACACCAGAAGAGGGCATCAGATCCCATCACAGATGGTTGTGAGCCACCATGTGGCTGCTGGGAATTGAACTCAGGACCTCTGGAAGAGTAGTCGGGTGCTCTTAACCGCTGAGCCATCTCTCCAGCCCCTGCATAATCTTAATAAGCTAGCTCACCTATAAGCCTCAAAATATCCCATGTGTAAAACAGAAAAAAATAACAGTATTTTTCTAAGACAGTGCCCAGAGAAACAAGAGGTAATACACTGAATGCATTTGACACAGGATCTGTCCTGTGTCCAAGAAAAGATTGTTACACTTAGTATGTATTTGAACATATGAGACACAATTAACAGAAAGAAACTAAAGAATAATGAAAGCAAGAATTAAGGTACAAAGCCTTTGAGATGTCTTTGTCCCACAAAACGATGATTTAAAACAGTACGCACATAAAATGAGATTTGCACCGCACAGACCCAGTTCCAGGAAAGCTCTAAAGGTAAAGAGGAAAGGAGATGAGGGAAGAATGTCCAAAAATAGATTCAGAAACCCATCACTTGGCCTGGAAACCTGAAAACTCTGAAGTCAACTCCTTTGAATATTGTTTTCTGATTTGAAAATGTGAGCTCTGTTACATTAGGATCAAAATACCCTGGCATGAGCTGCAAACATCTGGGCTCTTGCTATAAATTCTTGCCTGTGACGGAAGCATAATGAAGTTGGGGCTTTCTGTGTACATTTTTTTAACCTGTGTAAGAAGGCTAGAGCTCCAGAAAAGGAAGAAATGCAACTGTTCCTATTAGAGTCTATTTAAGTCTATTCAAAGCCAGAAACAGCAAGCAGTTGTCAATCAAATCTAAAAGTCCCAAGCATCCCAGCTAGCAGAGAGAAGAAGGCATGTGCAAGAAGCCATCTGTTTTCCTCCAAACCCTGAGATACATAAAACCCCTTTTGTTTGGTACTCTGAAGAACCCCAGCCCAGCCCACCCACAGAGGTGGCAGCTAGGTTTGACACATGAAGGATGGTAGCGAGGCAAATGTTCCTCCCTCTGGTTCAGTGGCAGCTCTTAGTGCCTGCCAAGATGGAGTTGTTGAGCATTTGCGTACTCTCACCTGGTATCCTCCCAGCTCATAAAGGAACTTGTATTAAAACATCGAAGATCGAAGATCGGGGTTGGGGATTTAGCTCAGTGGTAGAGCGCTTGCCTAGCAGGCGCAAGGCCCTGGGTTCGGTCCCCAGCTCCGAAAAAAGAAAAAAGAAAAAGAAAAACATCGAAGATCTGATGGCTCCAGCTGCATATGTAGCAGAGGATGGCTTTGTTGGACACCAATGGGACGAGAAGCCCTTGGTCCTGCTAAAGGTGGACCACCCCAGTGCAGGGGAATGTCAGGGGGTAGGAAGGGGGTGGTTGAGGAAGGGGAACACCCTCATAGAAGAAGGAGAGGGGGAGGGGATAGGGGGCTTATGGCCAGGAAACGGGAAAGGAAACAACATTTGAAATATAAATAAAAAATATCCAATAAAAAAATAAACATCAAAGATCTGAAGAATATCACAAACCTACTTCTGACCATAAAGGACTGGTATATGATTGTTTGTCCTAGGACATTCCAGGCACAGATATGGTTAGAATTTAACCTGGATGGGATAGGAATGGAACTCCACAGGGAGAACAGCAGGGTCAACAGACCTAGACCCTTGGGAACGCTCAGAGACTAAACCAGCAAGCAAAGACCATACCCAGACTGGACCTAGGCCTCCCTGCTCATATGTAGCAGATGTGCAGCTTGGTCTTCATGTGGGTCCTGAACAGCTGGAGCAAGGGCTGTCCCTAAAGCTGTTGCCTGTCTGTGGATCCTGCTCCCCTAACTGGGCTGCCTTGTCTGACTTCAATGGGAGAGGATGCACCTAGTCCTGCAGTGACTTGAGGTGCCAGGGTAGGTTGGTACCCGGGGAGGGGGGGACCTCCCCTTTTTCAGAGGTAAAGTGGAGGGAGATATGAGGAGAAGGGCTCTGTGAGGAGGGACTGAGAGGAGAGGGGGCTTCAATCAGGGTGTGAAGTGAATGAATAAATTAATGAGAAAGGAATGTATGAAATTCTGCCTGAAATGTAAAGGCAGAAAGTGCTGAGACAGAAAGGCCTGGCACAGAGAGGATAGGAATAGTTGAGAACTTCAATTTGAAATAATAGCTCCGAGTCGGCACACACAGTACCATCTTGAGTACTGTGAGTACTTGGCCACCCAAAAACCAATACTCCAATGTGAAGGGCTGTTGTGCCAACTCAAAATACTTGTCTAACCAAATACTGGCCCTGCTTTTCCACCACCTTTACTGTGGTTTATGAACATGATGATTGCCTTCTTCAACTATTTTACGTTTTCCTTAGACCAGCACTACTAATTGGCTATACTACTCTCATGCATGAATTATAAATGACTCCATACTGGTATATATCTTTTTATTACTCTCTACATTTGCAGAATTACTGGTAAGGTAGTATCCTATATTCCTTATAGAAACTCCCAGAACTTTCAGGGCTACTAAGTATTAGAAATAACCTTTGGGAAACCTAAGTTCAAATCTTGCCCCTGCACATATGAGATCTGAGACAGTGACTCAGTTACATAACACCCCTGAGCCCCAGGCAGCCCTGGAATAAGAGAAATGATTTCGGGCTGGGGAGCTGGCTCAGTGGTTAAGAGCACTGACTGCTCTTCCAGAGGTCCTGAGTTCAATTCCCAGCAACCACATGGTGGCTCACAACCATCTGTAATAGGATCCGATGCCCTCTTCTGGTGTGTCTGAAGACAGCGACAGTGTACTTATATATAATAAATAAATAATTCCTAAAAAAAAAAAAGAGAGAGAGAAATGATTTCATGAAGACTCAAAGGTACTTCTAGAAACGAGGGTAGTGAACTTGAGGTGTAAGAAGCCAAAAGATGCACACGGATTGCCTTTAGAGCACCCATCTTATCTGCAAGGTGAAGGACAAAATTGTTCATATGTCAAAACAATCTCATAAATAGTATAGAGTAAAAGGAAAACTTACCGTTCTTTCTTAAAGATAAGGCATGAAATTTCAATACAAAACTGCCCTGGTTTAAAGTGGAACACTGGGAGAGCACCTGATTCCTACCCGCACTGTGGATTCCCATGTGCCTGCTGCTCAAATAAAAATAGAGAAAGTATACTGTTATTTAAATCTTATAATTGACATTTTTCTGTTTAACACAGAAACTCCCAGAAGTTGAGTATCATATCTACCTGACTTTTAGTATGAGCTGCATACATTTAGTAACATCCATACTTTTAGTTTTACATCCATGGTCTGATCCCTGATCACCTCATCGGCATCATCTCTGCTGCTTTGGCAAACCCGAAGGCCCAATATTGACAGAATTGTGTGTAATTGCTGAGCATGGTAGAGTACACCATCTGAGCGTCTGATGAGATAAGGTGTGTTCTGGATACTATAGGTATAAACTGTAGGATGATGTCATTACACAGGTAAAGGCAGGTACAAGATAGAACGAGACCTGTCATTGGATGAGAAGGAAGGATGGGCGGGAGAGAAGTTTTAGAGAAGAGGAGGAGACTGGAGCAAGAAGAGGAGAGGCAGCCAGGAGAAAATGGAGGCGAATGTTAAGATTCCTCTCTGTATATTTATGGGTTGTTATCAATATTCTTAAGGGATGGATGTGTGCAGGGCTTTGTGTGTCTAGGTAGGCAATTATATCTTATCAATTGGATCAGAGGTTATTGTGTTCTGTGTTCTTTCATGTGGTGATTTAATTGAATTTAAGAGAGTATGTGGTGGCTGGAGACATGTGTATGTCTAGCATAGTGGTAACCTGCCTTGAGAACTACATGGGTAGAGAGATTGTCGCCAGGGTCAGAGAGCAGCCATCGGCAGTGTGATATGGGATACAGCAAAGTGGGTGAGAGGCTTTGTTGACTGAGATTAATATATCTACCAGATATTATGGGGCATTATGGTACCAGATCTAGTGCAGGGTAAAAGACTGCATTTTTTATAATTTTAAAGCAACAATAAAGTAATGCCAACATCTGGTGAGAGGATTGTGAGTTCAGTGCCAGCCTGGGCTGCATACTGAGACTCCATCTCAAAGAAACGAAAGTTAAAAACAGGATAATAATGTGCAACTATCTCCTGGCTAGCTGAGCAGCCCCAAAACTATAGATAAGAAATTCAGTTTCTCCAGGAAAATATTGGAATACAACCTAATATAACATAAAATGATTCAGAGGGAATATGCGGAGAGGAAATGGAAAAGGAGAGAGGGAAATAAGGGAGAAGGAGAGGAAAAGAAAGAGGGAAGGAGGGGGGAAAAGGGAGGTGAGGGACGAAGTGAGAGGAGGAGAGGAAAGGGGAGGAGAGGGGTGAAAGAATTATAAATGAAGTGAACTGAACAGCAGCCTCTTCCCCAAAATATAAAACAGCATGTCCACTTCAAGCCTTACAATCAGAGACACAATAGACAGCCTTACAATGGAGGCAAACTAGAGTGGATTTTCCACAGCCACAGAGCACCTGTACCACCAGAAGCTAGAAGAAACAAGAACATATTCTCCAGGCCCTCAAGAGAAACAACACTAACACTTCAATTTCAGACTCTGGCTCTCCAAAGATGTTATAATTTTCTGTGTGTCAAGTTACTCAATCATGGTGTTTTATCATAGCAGTCTTTTTTTTTTTTCTGGAGCTGAGGACTGAACCCAGGACCTTGCGCTTGCTAGGCAAGCGCTCTACCACTGAGCTAAATTCCCAACCCCTATCATAGCAGTCTTAAGAGTTGAAAATACCCAGAGATGGTCTGCCTGAGTAGTTTCTTTTTAAACTGAGTTTTGGATCACAGGAAGTAGTCAGCCTTGGGGAGATTGGATCTGAGAGGATACTCAAACAAAGAAGAGAATGTCTAAAGATCCTGAGGCAGAGAGAGCTTGATAATCTCACAGAACAGGAATAGAAGCAGGATGCCTGGGGAACCAAACAGAAAACAAAGGTTCACAGGAAGAAGGTTGTGCACTGTTATGCTAATAGGACACAGAAAGGAATTTAGCACTTGTTTAAGGTGTGATGGAATGGTTTTAAAGTTTTCCTCTACATTTAGAGTAAAATCCTAACTCCTGACTATTCCAACAGACTTGGGGCTCACCCTACTCCTATCCTTTTCCCTAACATTGTTTGACCCTCACTGTTTTCAGTCAGTGAGGCTGTTCCCTTTGTCAAGGTCTGTGGCTTCTGAGTCCTTTATCCTGGAATGATGTCACATATCTCTGACTGACAAACAGTTTTGAGTGTCAGCTCACATATCTCCTTTTTTTGTACCTGACATTAACATTCTAGTTTTTATCATTGGCACGTATTCTTTGTACAAAATAAAGGGTTTCATTAGGAGATTTTCATGTATACATTTGAGTGCTTTGACAATAGCTCCCATCTTGTCCCTTCCTTTCCCTGGTTTGCCCCTCGATGATTCTTGTTCATCTTCAGAATTGCTGGAGTCCATAATAAAAGAATAAAGGCTGGAGAGATTGCTCAGTGGTTAAGCATGCCTGCTTCTCTTCCAAAGAACCTGATGTCAGTTCTCAGTACCTATGTTTGGTAACTCAGAAGCAACTCAAACTTCAGCTCCAGAGGATCTGATGCTTTCCTATAGACTCTGCAGGCTTGTGCATGGTCCCAAACAGAAAACACATGTAAAAACATAATTGAAATAATAAAGGAATAAATGATTGAACAAATTAATTAATTAACTGACGGCATGAGGGAAATGAGAACTGATGGAAATTTAAGCAGTTACATTTGGGGAATGGTATTGTGATATGTACGTGCTACATGCACTTACTTATGTGCACACACATAGAGAAAGCAAAGGTCTTCCTCCTTCTCTTTGTGCCTTATTGCCTTGGGACAAAGGATCTCACTCTTTTGGTTAGAGGACAGATCAGATAGATCCACAGCACCTATTGCTGGTATTATGGGGACGTGCATTTGTCATACCCAGAATTTTACATGAGTGCTGGAGAGTCAATCTCTGGTACACACTGAACCATTTCTCTACCTGCCCCCTAGAAGTTACATCTTACTAAATTCTTGCTTTAACAACTAATCTGCTGTGTCCCAACAATGCTAGATAAGAAATTATTCACTCACCAATACATATTAATTAATTACCCATTAGAGTCAGGCATTGTTTGAGATTCTTCAGGAGACAAAATAGACAAAAGCTGTTCTCCTCTTGGAGATTGCAATCTAGTCAAGCACAGTTGTGGAATATTGAAGAAGGTAATGAAAGCCTGGGAAAGGCATGGAGCAGTACAGGGAGACAAATCTAGCTACATTTGTGATGTACTTTAAAAGGAAGATAAGTCAATGAAACTCACAATTAGAAATCACTTTTTCTAAGACTGAGGATGTAGATAAGTAGTAAAGCGCTTGCCCGGAATGTCCAAGGCCCTGGGTTCAATCTGCAGCACTGCATAAAATAGATGTGGTGGCACATGCCTTAATACCTCAGGAGGTGGAGGCAGGAGGATCATAAGTTCAAGGTTAGCTACATAGTGAGTTTGGGGACACCCTCAGATACATGAAATTCTGAGTAAAAAGGAAGCCCTCTCACAGAGAGCTGAAACCTAGCCATGAGCAGTGACTTCAGGTCTAAGACCAGAGGTAAGACCAACTTTTCTGCTCCAAGTGACCTGCCTGGTGGACTCAGGACACAAAGTCAAATTTCCTCTGAGACCAGACACTTCTGGTTTCTATCTAGCAGAATTCTATCAGACCTTCATTGAAGACCTCATACCAATACTATCCAAACTATTCCACAAAATTGAAACAGATGGAGCACTACAGAATTCCTTCTATGAAGCCATTACTCTTATACCTAAACCACACAAAGACCCAACAAAGAAAGAGAACTTCAGACCAATTTCCCTTATGAATATCGATGCAAAAATACTCAATAAAATTCTGGCAAACCGAATCCAAGAGCACATCAAAACAATCATCCATTATGATCAAGTAGGCTTCATTCCAGGGATGAAGGGATGGTTTAATATATGGGAAACCATCAACATAATCCACTATGTAAACAAACTGAAAGATAAAAACCACATGATCATTTCATTAGATGCTGAGAAAGCATTTGACAAAATTCAACACCCCTTCATGATAAAAGTCCTGGAAAGAACAGGAATTCAAGACCCATATCTAAACATAGTAAAAGCCATATACAGCAAACCAGTAGATAATATTAAACTAAATGGAGAGAAACTTGAAGCAATCCCACTAAAATCAGGGACTAGACAAGGCTGCCCACTCTCTCCCTACTTATTCAATATAGTTCTTGAAGTTCTAGCCAGAGCAATCAGACAACAAAAGGAGATCAAAGGGATACAGATTGGAAAGGAAGAAGTCAAAACTCACTATTTGCAGATGATATGATAGTATATTTAAGTGATCCCAAAAGTTCCACCAGAGATCTACTAAACCTGATAAACAACTTCAGCAAAGTGGCTGTTGAAAGAATCAGAGAAAGGACTGGAAGAGCTTGAAGGGGCTCGAGACCCCATATGAACAACAATGCCAAGCAACCAGAGCTTCCAGGGACTAAGCCACTACCTAAAGACTATACATGGACTGACCCTGGACTCTGACCCCATAGGTAGCAATGAATATCCTAGTAAGAGCACCAGTGGAAGGGGAAGCCCTGGGTCCTGCCAAGACTGAACCCCCAGTGAACATGATTGTTGGGGGGAGGGTGGTAATGGGGGGAGGGTGGGGAGGGGAACACCCATATAGAAGGGGAGGGGGAAGGGTTGGGGGATGTTGGCCTGGAAATCGGGAAAGGAAATAACATTTAAAATGTAAATAACAAATACCCAAGTTAATAAAGATGGAGAAAAAAAGAAGTCCTGTGTGTAGAGCGATGGCTCAGCAGTTTACTTTCCGCACTTGCAGAGGATCTGGCGGCAGTTCCATGGTGCCACTTCTAGGAGATCCGGTACCCTCTAGTTCCTTCTTCTGGCCCATGCTGGTACCAGCTTGTCCGTGGTGCTAAACATTCATACACATAAAATAAAAGCTTTCTGTATACTTCAACCCCCAAAGAAATGAACGCCCTAATGAAACTCATTATTATATGTAATTAATATGTGCTGATGAAAATAAATAAAATTTTAAAGAGAGAAAAATAAAGCAGTTCTTCCACGAAGTATTCTGATTTTTCCCCAATCTTGAATTATGTCACAGCACCTGTCCTGTTGGAACACACCCTGTAGTGTTTTGATTAATTTGTCTTTTTCCTGTCTCTTCAACATATCGTATCAAAGTCCATGGTATGATGCATATCTCAGAATAAATACTCTGCACATTTATTAAATATATTTATTTATTTATTATAGTCATCTCTTAGTATTCATGAAGTATTGATTCTATGACTTATAACAAATACTAAAATGTTTTCATTGTAAAGTTCCTTATATAAAATGGTATACTATTATATATAAAACTAGTATATTTCTCCACAGACTTTAAATCATCACTATATTAATTAGAATACCTAGTACATTATAAAAACTATGGAAATAACTGCTGTACTATGTTGTATAGAAAACTACAACAATAGATTGTCTATATGAGTTCAGTTTATATGCTATTGTCTTCGAATATTACGACTCTAAGTTTATTGAAACGTGTATGTTTGGAATGTACAAGTAAGAAGTTAAAAATTGGCGGTGGTGATACACACCTTTAATCCCAGAACTTTGGAAGTGGAGCCTTGTAGTTCTCTAAGTTCTAGGCAAGCCTGGTCTACAGACCAAGTTCCAGGACATCCAGGGCTACACAGCGAAACCCTGTCTCAAAATAAAATAAAATCTGGGTTCTTTACAGCTTCTGGTCCCCCAATGGAGGAATTAGAGAAAGGACTGAAGGAGCTGAAAGGGTTTGCAACCCCATAGGAAGAACTACAATATCAACCACCAAATCCCCCAGAGCTCCCAGGGACTAAACCACCAGTCAATGAGTACACATGGAGGGACTCATGACTCAAGCTGCATATGTAGCAGAGGACAGCCTTGAGAGGGAAGGCCCTTGGCCCTGTGAAGGCTTGATGCCCCAGTGTAGGGGAATGCTAGGGCAGGGAGGTTGGGGAGGGGAGCAGTCTCATAGAAGCTGGGGGAGGAGGACAGGATAGGAGGTTTATGGAGGGTAAACTGGAAAAGGGGACAACATTTGGAATGTAAATATATAAATAACCAATAAAAATATAATAAGGATGATGAACTACATTTTGATAGTCATATTTATTGTTAAATAAATTTACAAACTATATAAGCTATGTCCCTTATCAGAATAGCATTTATTGACCATTCTGTAGAAATTTCTTTGTTTCAATGAGCTGAAACTTTGATCAGGTCTTGTATTAATACAAAATTTTCCTTTCTAGATTGACATAAGAGTCCCTATTTAAACCATAAAAGCATTTGTGCAGATACTGAAAAATCACACTGTCTCATTGTGACAGTTTACCCTGATTAAACATTGCAGTGTCATAAAAGTAAAAAAGTTCGAGATTATAAATATACTGTCAGAAATATTAATGAGGAACCAAATATCCATTCAGACTGCTATCTCACTTTATCAGCAGGCAGTAGCCTGGCACAGCTTTAGATAATTGTCACCACAATCATATTGCAGAAGTACAGCTGAGAAAATATACTAGAAATGAAACCTTTTATCATCCATTTATATTATAAGACAGCAGTGTCCCAGTGTGCGTGTGTGTGTGTGTGTGTGTGTGTGTGTGTGTGTGTGTGCGCGCGCGCGCGCGCGTCTGTGTGTGTCAATCAATTCTCTCCCTCCACCGAGGATTCCAGGGAACAAATTCAGGTTATTCGACTGTATCAAAAGCACTTTTTTAAAGATTTATTTATTTACTTTATGTATATAAGTACACTGTAACTGTCTTCAGACACACCAGAAGAGGGCATCAGATCCCATTACAGATGGTTGTGAGCCACCATGTGGTTGCTGGGATTTGAACTCAGGACCTCTGAAAGAACAGTCAGTGCTCTTAACCACTGAACCATCTCTCCAGCCCAAGCACTTTAACTCAATGAGCCATCTCACCAGCCCTGGATTAAAGTTTTAATAGAGTCAGAATTTACATTATCTAAAAATGGACAACCAAATTGAACATGAAATAAATAAAAATGTCACATGCAGCCAAATACCAGCATCTGGAAAGCAATGACTGCTGCTGTCACTTTAAAAAGCCATTTTTCCACATCTCTAGAACATCTAGTATTATAGAATTTCTTGGATTACCCAAAGAAAGGTTAAAATTCTTGTTCTCAGTGACTGACATATGCCTGATTTCGAATCTTTAAGTCCATTGCAAGTTAATGCATATGGATGTCTATGAGTTGTCTAGCACCAACACGAGTTACAAGTCAGAAGGAGGAGAGGCGAACATGTTAGGCTGACCGTAGTAACTGTAGTAGATTGCCTTTCCTGAAAGGAATCTTCAATTAGACAGCATAATGACTGTGGGTCTCCCTCCTCTAGGCAAACCTTTCTAAAGAACCTAGTTCCCTTGTGACTGACCATCACTTCTCACATTGTCCAGTCAGCAGAGGAACTAGTATCTCTTCTCTAGGGTAAATTTCACAGAAACCTCCGCCCTCCGTAAAATATTCCTAGGTTGATCAAAGGGCAGCGGTTGCTTTCTCCAGTTCCTTGCTTTTGACTTATATCATAACTAAAAAATCCACAAATCCACAGAGAATGCAACAGTATTTACATTTATAGTTTTGCACATTAACTTTTGCAAAAACCTACCAGTTAACCTGTGCTCCAAACAAAAAAAAAGGCATTAGATCCACTGAAAGGCACAAAACACTTGTCATCCTGGAACTAGGGCAGCTGAGGCAGAAGGATGGCAGTAAATTCCAGGCCAGGCAAAGCCACAGCATGCGACACTCTCACAAAATATCCAATATAGGGGCTGTAGAGATGTCTCAGCAATTAAGAGCACTCATTGCTCCTGCAAAGGACCAGGTTAAATTCCCAGGACACCCTTGACAGTGTACAACCATATGTAATGCCAATTCCAGGGGATTGAGTTCCCTGTTTTGGCTTATGTGGGCACTGTATGCATGAGGTACACAAAGATATATGCAGGCAAAACACCTATATGCATAAAATAAAAACAATCCTTGAGTATGTATATGTATAATGTATACATAGTTACATATGTATATATACATGTATGTATAGCAAATATACAACAAAAGAAAAGAATGCCACCTTTGTGATACTCCTGCCTACAATGAATAACATAAATCTAATCATGAGTATACATCGTACAGTCAAATTCAGAGACATTAATTTTAAAAAACTAGCCTGGACCCTTTTACAATTTATTGTTTTATTTTCCCCTTCTTTAACATCTTTTTTTCTTCTCATGGTCCTATTTCTAGTATTATCTGCATAACTCTTACCCAAGGCTTCCAACATTTAGTAGTAAGAGTGAAATCTCCAGAGAATCGTTTACAAACATCTGGTAAGTGTAAACATAGCCTGCGATTTGTAAACATTGAAAGTTGAAAGCATTTAAATATTTTATGTGTATGTATGTTTTGATTGCATGTATATCTGTGTACTATGAGCATGTCTGATGCCTACAGAGATGAGAAGAAGGTGTCACATCTGGACAGCAGTTACTGACAGCTGTGCTCAAGCATATGGGCACTGGGAATCGAACCCTAGTCCTCTAGAATGGCAGCCAGTGGTTTTAACCACTGAGCCATCTATCCAGCTTACTTGAAGTTTTTATTTGTTTTGTTTTTAAGAAATGCTTGTCTTTATAAGTGTATTTTCTATAAACTTTCAGCTAATACTGCAGGTAAAAATGTTGGAAACCAAGAGTCTCTGCCTTATTTTGTTAGAGCTAGGCTGAGAGAGTAATGTATCAAATGCTTTAAGCTGGGGAAAGGCAATAGAACACTTCAGCTGTAGAGTAACTGTGCCTGCAACTGAAATTTTTTAAATGTCATAGTTATGAAAGAAGATTTCAGATTAAAGAAGGGTCCAAGAGACATAATAATTGTGTACCTGTTTGGGTTTTCAAATAATAAATAAAATGTTATTTGAATATTAATAAAAATAGACCTATAAAAGAAGCTAGAGATAGAACACATTCTCAGATTCTATGAGTGTCTGAAGCCCTGGGTTCAGCTTCAGCATGCACAGAGAGAAGGGCGCAATGAATAATGCTAGGCCAGACCATGATTTATATTTGTAAAGGAAAATGTTAGAGAAATTATTCAGAAATTTGAGTAAACCTGCCGATTAGAAAAAGACTGTTGTTGATGTTCATTTAGATAACTGTACTGTGGTTTTATAAGCCTATGTCCTTGTTTATGAAAAATACATACTAATTTAAGGATAAAGGAGAACTAATTTTCAGACAGATAAAATATGCACAGTTATAATTAAGTACAATTATAAAGCAAATGTGACAAAATGTTAAATTGAGGAGAATCTGTGCAAAGATTATCCTAGAAATTGTTTTCACTACCTTTGCAAGTGTTCTATAAATCTTAAATTATCTATGACCATTCCTCCTTGTTCTCAAGTCTGCTTGGCCCACTTACCTAAAAGAGCACACAATAATAAATTCTGTTGGGAAGAGAGCTGAACTCCCAGAAGTGTGGACAATCCTCAGACCTCAGGACAGACTGCCACTTCTGCCCACATTCCCGGCCCAGAGGAAACTGCATAGTGCCTGTGGATACAGGAATATAGGAGCAGTCAGTGGCAGCAACCAGCTGGTTCCTGCCTGCCTCCAGAACTGAACTGAACCAGTCCCACAGCTCCCTGCACCCAAATCCCATAGTGGAGAGAGCTGGACCCTCAGAAGTGTGGGCACTCCTGAGAACCCAGAGGAGACAAATATTTTCTGCCCACAGTTCTGACCCAAGAGGAAATCGACTAGTGCCATCTGTGCCCCCTGGGCACAGGGACATAGAAGCAGTCAAGGGCAGGACCCCTTTGGGTTTCTGCCTGCACGGAATGCTGAAAGTCAGTCGCCAGGAGCACCTACACACCTGAGAGCAGAGGCAAGACCAACTCTTCTAGACTAAGCAACCTGCCTGGTAGACTCAGGACACACAAAGGCAGAAGTCCTCTGGGACCAGACACTTCTGGTTTCTGGCTATGACTAGAACTGAACTGAACCAGTCCCACAGCTCCCTGCACCCATTCCTGTAGGGGAGAGAGCTGGACCCTCAGAAGTGCAGACACTCCTGAGAAATCAGAGGAGACTACTCTCTGCCCACATTCCCAACCCAATAGGAAAGCACCTAGTGCCAGCTGTGTCCCCTGGGCACAGGGACCTAGGAGCAGTCAGGAGCAGGACCCTTTGGGTTTCTGCCTGCGCAGAAAGAGTTTAAAGTCAGTTGCCAGGAGTGCCTACACACCTGAGAGCAGAGCTCTCTGTTCCCAGATCCGGCTAAAAGAAAACAGTCTATAGGAATGCTGACACACAGGCCTACAGGAGGGCCAAGCCATTTTCAGAGACAGCAAGACAAGGTAACACCAGAGACAACATGATGGAGAGAGGCAAGCGCAGGAACACAAGCAATAGAAACCAAGACTACTTGTCATCATCAGAGCCCAATTCTCCCACCAAAGAAAATACTGGATATCCAAACACACTGGAAAAGGAAGATTAGGATTTAAAATCACATTTTATGATGATGATGGAGGACGTTAAGAAAGACATAAATAACTCCCTTAAATACAGGACAACACAAGTAAACAAATAGAAGCCCTTAAAGAGGAAACACAAAAAAATCCCTGAAAGAATCCCTTAAAGAATTACAGGAAAATACAACCAAACAGGGCACTGAGGGAAATTTCCTGAACAGAACACCAATGGCTTATGCTCTAAGATCAAGAATCAACAAATGGGACCTCATAAAACAGTAAAGCTTCTGTAAAACAAAGGACACTGTCATTAAGACAAAACGGCAACCAACAGATTGGGAAAAAATCTTTATCAATTCTACATCTAATAGAAGCTAATATTCAATACATACAAAGAACTCAAGAAGTTAGACTCCAGAGAATCAAATAACCCTTTTAAAAATGGGGTTCAGAGCTAAACAAACAATTCACAGCTGAGGAATGCCGAATGGCTGGGAAACACCTAAAGAAATGTTCAACATCTTTAGTCATAAGGGAAATGCAAATCAAAACAACCCTGAGATTTCACCTCACACCAGTGAGAATGGCTAAGATCAAAAACTCAGGTGACAAGAGATGCTGGCGAGGATGTGGAGAAAGAGGAACACTCCTCCATTGTTGGTGGGATTGCAGACTGGTACAACCATTCTGGAAATCAGTCTGGAGGTTCCTCAGAAAATTGGACATTGACCTACCTGAGGATCCAGCTATACCTCTCTTGGGCATATACCCAAAAGATGCTCCAACATATAACGAAGACACATGCTCCACTATGTTCATAACAACTGTCTTCCTTCATAATAGCCAGATACTTGAAGCAACCCAACTATTCCTCAACCAAAGAATGGATACAGAAAACATGGTTCATTTACACAATGGAATACTAGTCAGCTGTTAAAAACAAGGACATCACGAATTTTGCAGGCAAATTGATGGAACTAGAAAATATCATCTTAAATGAGTTAACCCAAAACCAAAAGGACATGCATGGTATGTCCTCACTGATAAGTAGATATTAGCCAAAAAGTTCAGAATACTCATGATATAACCCCACAGACCCAAAGAAGTTAAACCAGAAGGAAGGCCCAAGTGAGGGAACAAAATAGTGGGCAGAGGGAGAGGGGGCCTTGGTCAGAGAGGGAAGAGGGAGGGGAATAAGGAGACAAGATCAGGTATGGGGAGAGACTGGAGAGAGGGCCAGAGGGCCAAGAGAATGAGTGGAAATATGCAGCTGCTGGATTTTGGGGGCAGAGGCTCCCAGGAGTTAATGCAGGTGAGCTTAGCAGGAATGCTCAACAATAGGAATATGGAACCGGAAGAGACCACCTCTAGAAACCAGATAAGACCCCTAGTGGAGGAATGGGGACACCAACCACCTACAAAATTTGTGACCTAAAATTTTTCCTGTCTAAAAGAAATGCAGGTACAAAAATGGAGCCAAGACTGAGGAATGGCCAACCAGGGACCGGCCCAATTTGGGATCCATCCCATGCACAGTCACCAAACCCTGACACTATTACTGATGCTATGCTGTGCTTACAGACAGGAGCCTAGCATGACGTCCTCTGAGAGGGTCTACCAGCAGCTGACTCAGACAGATGCAGGTACCCTTAGCCAAGCATTGGACTGAGGTCAGGGACCCCTATGGAACAGTTATGGGAAGGACTGAAAGAAATGAAGGAGCTGGCAACTCCATAGGAAGATCAGCAGTGTCAACTAACCCAGACTCCAGTGAGCTCCCAGAGACAGAGACATCAACCAAAGAGCATACATGAGTTGGTCCATAGCAGAAGGCTGCCTTGTCTGACTTCAGTGTGAGAGGATGCACATAATCCTCGAGGCTTGAGGTCCCAGTGTGGGGAAATACCAGGGGGAGCACGCTTTCAGGGGTGAAGGAGAGTGGAGATGGTAGAAGAACTCTGTGAGGGGGCACCAGGAGAAACAGCATTTGTGATGTAAATAAATATAAGAAATGTTTTCAAAAAGTCAGTGCTGCAGTATGCTATTTGGCCACATGAGGGCGTGCTAAAACTACTTTTTCCCCTCTCTAACAAGTTTCCAGCACTTTAGGAAGAAAATGTGTGGGATATCTCAGCTATCTATCTTCAGGTTTCTCCAAAGATTCCTTACTGGACAGAAATAGAAGGACTTAGCAAAGCTAGAATGTCTTCAAAAATCCATTTTCAGCGTGGGATGCATGCACTGCTAGTCCCTTTTGCCTTATTAGTGAACAGCTTCCAAATATGTTCTTCTTGACCTCTATCCCATTCCTCCAACACTTTGGCCCAAAAACATGGATTCCCAGTCATGAGTATGGTTGATGTGGATGATAATCACAGAAGCAGAATATGGCAGTGCAATGAGGCTGGAGAGACTACTCAGTGGTTAAGTACTTGCTGCCCTTGCAAAGGACTAGTATTCAATTCCCAATACCCAAATGGTCTGCAACTCCAGTCCCAGAACAGCTGATGCACTGTTATAGCCTCCCGGAGCATCAGGTACATAGGTGGCACATGGGGAAAACACAAAATATTTCCATAATAATAAAAATTATAATTTTTTTCTCAAGAACATGGAGGTGTATAAAACTGATTGTGGTGAGAGACAGAGAGACACAGACACAGACAGAGAGACAGACAGAGAGTCAGAGACACAGAGAGAGTGTGTCTTAGGGCTTTATTGATGTGAACGGACACCATGACCTAGGCACCTATTATAAAGGACAACATTTAGTTGGGGCTGGCTTACAGGTTCAGAGGTTCAGTCCATTATCATCAAGGCAGGAACATGGCAGCATCCAGGCAGGCATGGTGCAGGAGGAGCTGAGAGTTCTGCCTGCATCTTCATCTGAAGGCTGCGAGCAGGATACTCTCTTCTACAAGCCACCAGGAAGAGGCTCTCTTCCTTAATGGGAGGAGCTTGAGCACTAGGAAACCTCAAAGCCTGCCTACACAGTGACACACTTCCTCCAATAAAGCCACACCTCCTAACAGTGCCAGTTGTTATGGGCCAAGCATATTCAAACCACCACAATCTACCAAAAATTAATCTCTCAAAATAATAGAATTAAAACATCTGGTGACCACCATTTATTTTAAGAGAATTGAGTACTGATGTAATTACAAAATAAATATTTTCAGCCTTCATCTGAGGATAGAGGTAACCCATTCTAAGTCACACCACCTGGAAGGTAAGGAATGTGTGTCTTTCATCAAGGAGCCTATACCAACTATCATCTGGATACCTGATGTTTGCACATTTCTAGTTTAATAAGGTTTGAATGAGTAAACTTATAATTATCAGTTGGAAGTTAGTCTGAAGGATTTTTTTTATAAAGTAACATACCACTTCAAACTGACAAATCCGAATCATGCACTTCAATTCTGGTCCTGCTAAGACTGAACCCCCAGTGAACTAGACTGTTGGGGGGAGGGCGGCAATGGGGGGAGGGTTGGGAGGGCAACACCCATAAGGAAGGGGAGGGGGGAGGGGGATGTTTGCCCGGAAACCGGGAAAGGGAATAACACTCGAAATGTATATAAGAAATACTCAAGTTAATAAAAAAAAAAAGTAGGAACCAACCAGAGCTTCCAGGGACTAAGCCACTACCTAAAGACTATACATGGACTGACCCTGGACTCTGACCTCACAGGTAGCAATGAATATCCTAGTAAGAGCACCAGTGGAAGGGGAAGCCCTGGGTCCTGCTAAGACTGAACCCCCAGTGAACTAGATTGTTGGGGGGAGGGCGGCAATGCGGGGAGGGTTGGGAGGGGAACACCCATAAGGAAGGGGAGGGGGGAGGGGGATGTTTGCCCGGAAACCGGGAAAGGGAATAACACTTGAAATGTATACAAGAAATACTCAAGTTAATAAAAAAAAATCTCAATGAAAACCACATTCCTTAAACTATAGGAAGACAAATATCAACAACCACTATAAAAAGACAATTTTTGTGAGTGAACTTTCATCTACACTAATATCTGACTTATCATACACCTTGTCCTTTAATTAACTTGAAAGAACTAGGTCCATAAGAAACACACTGTGGGTGTTCATCCATGTGGAAGAGGGGTGTGATGTAATGAGCAGAATGATCTGCATATTGCCAAAAATGTATCACAGTAGTGTTAATAGCTAAACCAAACTGTCTTCCAGGACACCAGCTTGTTTTTCAAGACAAAACTAAGGGTTTCCATGTCCCATGACACGTTTCTCTTTAGAGACATACTCCTGTCAGCCAGTAGATTCCTCCAGTATTTCTCTCTGCCCTGCCCCTTGCTGTACCACTACACACATCTGCCATGTCCAGAGCATCCTTTATCACATTGGTCGGCTCCCTTTTTTTTCACCACTCTCTTCTGCGAAAGATCCTGGCTGTATTTAACCTTTTAGCTCTGCATTTGATAACCTAATATCTCTTCGCCCATGTTCTTGTATTTGGATTTGTTCCGACTTGTACGTTATCTTTGCCTGCCTGCTGCTCCTTTTAGTTGTAACCAGATGACTCTTCAGAGGAAGTTAAAGCACTCAATCTTAGAACCAAGGAGGACGCTTGAAGCCTGGCTGTCCAGCAGAGGGAGCTCCTGATCAGCGCAGGGTGAGTCGGCCAGCTAACCGCCCCAAACTGCAGGCCGGCTCTTAGCCTTGCCAAAACATGACCTCCTATTTCTCAAGAAAACCTGTTTTGTTTTGGCTTGTTTTGTTTTTCAGTGCCATTAGAAGTAACTGGATATAATTAGGGACAGTGCATGGCAAGCTGCAGGTATCTTTTTCCAACAATGTATATGTTCAGTTCATAATCTAAGATGCAGAAACGATAGGAATGTAGTAGTATCATCTCATCTGCAATAAGCATTTAATCCAGGTGCCAAATGCCTCTAAAATAATAATTCTTGTTCTAATTACCAAACACTTGATGTGAGCCCTGTAGCAAGTGTTTGGCCTTTGTTTAACTTTCTGAACAAGTCTGTAATAGAGAAGCCACTATTGCCCCCACATTACAGAGGCTCAAAGAGGCTGGGCTTCGGGATTTAGCTCAGTGGTAGAGCGCTTGCCTAGCAAACGCAAGGCCCTGGGTTCGGTCCTCGGCTACGGGGGGGGGGGGGGGGGGTTAGGGGGGATTAGGGGGGTAGGGGGTGAGGCTGATAAAACTTTTCCTATTTGTTTAAGAAATAAGGATACAAAATCTATCTTAGTTTATTTAGAGCCCCACACACGTCTAGTGTGCTCTACTGCTTTTTGTTCAAAAGAAAAAGTGGCAACAGAAATGCCATTCTCCAAGAATGAGGATAGTAAATGTGAGATGGCAGGATAGTTCACTGGGTATCAAGCCTACCTACCTTCCATCCTCAAGACACCTACAGAGTGAAAGGAGAGTCTTCAGTCCTCAGACGTTCTCCTGTGAATCATGGCATGACCTATAAATAAATAAATAAATAAATAAATAAATAAATAAATAAATAAATAATTTTTTAAAAAAGAAATGGAAATGTGTAAAGCATGGTGATGTATGTCTGTAATGGTAGTATATGTCTATAATGTAAACATTTCTGAAGGGCAAAGATACGGCTCCATAGTAAAAGTGTTTCCACCAAACCTGACCATCAAAGTTCAACCCTCACGGGGACACACATGATAGTAAATGACAACGGACTTCTACCTCTGTCCTCCGACCTCTCTACCTATGTCCCAGGTCACAATCACATGCAGAGGGAAGAACAGGCAGGCGGGCAGGCAGACAAGTAAGACATGAGTGCCGTTTAAATATTTTACAGAATAGGATCTGTGACTCACATAAGAAGAGGGAAACCCATCCTGGTACTGGAAACCCAGCATTATTGGCAACACCATAGACCTTGGAAAAGTAGTTATGACCAAACCAGCACAATCCCTAACTACAGAGAAGTGGAGTCCTCAGACCTCATCAAAGAAACTTTTCTTTGCACTAAATAGAGACAATTATGGAAAAACAACCAATCAAAATGTGGACAGTAGAAGATACACGTACAAAACAACTCCAGCACCCGGAGCTGACCCTGTCCAATAGCTCACTGTACCCAGATCCAGCTGAAAGCAAACAGGTCTGTGGGAGTGCTGACACACAGGCCTCCAGGAGGGTCAAGTCACTGTCAGAGACAGCATGACAAGCTAACACCAGAGACAACTGATGGCAAGAGGCAAGCAGAGGAGACTAAGCAAGAGAAACCAAGACTACTTGACATCATCAGAGCCCAGTTCTTCCACCAAAGCAAATACTGGATATCCAAATGCACCAGAAAAGCAAGATTTGAATTTAAAATCACATCTCATGATGATGATAGAGGACTTTAAGAAGGACATAAATAACTCCCTTAAAGAAATACAGGACAGCACAGGTAAACAAATAGAAGACCTAAAAGAGGAAACACAAAAATCCCTTAAAGAATTACAGGAAAGGGCTGGAGAGATGGCTCAGTGGTTAAGAGCACTGACTGCTCTTCCAGAGGTCCTGAGTTCAATCCCCAGCAACCACATGGTGGCTCACAACCATCTGTAATGGGGTCTGATGCCCTCTTCTGGTGTGTCTGAAGAGGGCAACAGTGACTCATATATAATAAATGAATAAATCTTTAAAAAAAAAAAGAACACAACCAAACAGGTGAAGGAATTGAACAAAACCTTCCAAGATTTAAAAATGGAAATAGAAACAATAAAGAAAGCACAAACAGAGACAACCCTGGAGATAGAAAACCTAGGAAAGAGATCAGGAGTCATAGATGCAAGCATCACCAACAGAATATAAGAGACAGAAGAGAGCATCTCAGGGGCAGAAAAAAACATAGAAAAAAAAGAAAGAAAAAATAAAGGTTTGGAGCAGAGACTGAAGGAATGGCCATTCAGAACCTGTCCTACATGTGAGAATATATATATATATATCCACCAAAACTAGATAAGATGGATGAAGCAAAGAAGTGATGTCTCCTGAGAGACACAGACAGATAACAGCAAATACAGAGGCAAATGCCAGCAGCAAACCACTGAACTGAGAACGGGACCCCCGTTGAAGGAATCAGAGAAAGAACTGGAAGAGCTTGAAGAGGCTTGAGACCCCATATAAACAACAATGCCAAGCAACCAGAGCTTCCAGGGACTAAGCCACTACCCAAAGACTATACATGGACTGACCCTGGACTCTGACCTCATAGGTAGCAATGAATATCCTAGTAAGATCACCAGTGGAAGGGGAAGCCCTTGGTCCTGCTAAGGCTGGACCCCCAATGTAGGGGAATGTCAGGGCAGGAAGGGGGTGGTTCAGGAAGGGGCTACTCTTATAGAAAAAGAGGGAGTGGGAGGGGATAGGGGGCTTATGGAAGGGAAACTGGGAAAGGGAATAACATTTTAAATGTAAATAAAAAATATCCAATATTAAAAAAGTAAAAGAAATATATTTTAAAGACTAGAATATATGCTGTGCATAGTGACTGTTAATTATAACAATCTTGGAGTGGCTATTCCCTCGGGGGTTAAGAGCTGACTGCAGAGGATGTAAGTTGAATTCCCAGCACCACATTGGTGACTCACACCCATCTATAACTCCAGTTCCAGGGTATTGGATGCCCTCTTCTGGCCTCCTTGGGCACTAGGTATTCATGTGATACACTGACTTGCATGTAGTCAAAACACCTATACACATAAAATAATTTTTTTTAGATTTATTCATTTATTATATATAAGTACACTGTAGCTGTCTTCAGATACACCAGAAGAGGGCACCAGATCCCTTTACAGATGGTTGTGAGCCACCATGTGGTTGCTGGGATTTGAACTCAGGATCTCTGGAAGAGCAGTCAGTGCTCTTAACCCCTGAGCCATCTCTCCAGCCCATAAAATTATTTTTAAAAAACACTCTTGGGGCCTAGTGAGATAGCCTAGGAGATAAAAAAAGTCCCGGTACTGAAGAAGAGATCTGACTACTAGAAGTTGTTCTCAGAGTACCGCATGTGTGCCATCACAGATGTGTGGCATGAGCAGAGACAGAAAATAGGTAAATGTGACAGAACATGTAAACACATTGTGGAGGTGGTGGCATAGAGCACCATGCGTATGGGACAATGGACCTTGCCAGGAAACTTGGTAATGTCGAGCGGATCTGAGTCCCCAGAAACTCATACACATCTGAGATGGTAGGCAGCTCCCTGCTCCCTGCCAGATTCCTGGCCTGGGACTAGTGCCATTCTTCCCACATAAGAAAATGTGACCTGTGATCACACAGGACATAGTTTTCCATGCTAATGAGGTACCTAAAAGCCATGATGGTTTAGCCAATACACTCCAATTCCCGAACATTCCTCCTTAATCTCTGCCCACCCTGAGAAGTTGGCACACATGCATCTTCCAAGGTGCAACAACCAATAAACAGCTTGGAACCAAGAACTGTGTCTGTCACCTACCACAGCCATGGCGAGCATGGAGCAGGCCTTTGCTTATGGAGCCTCTGTCTAAATCCCCTGTAGAAGGCCTCTCTGCACTTCCAGCCGCTGTTACCTTCGCCAATGAGCTAGGCCAGAGCACCCTGCCCAGGACCCCTGGCTAGACACTGTCCTCAGCCTACAGACTCTCAATGGTCCTGACTTTGTCATAGCCCATGGATCCCCTATTCTCCGTTCCTGACTCTTCTGTGAAGCACTCTAGTGATGACTAGATGTCTGGGGGTCAGAGAATACCAGCTTTGGTTTCCCACATCTCGGACTATGTTTCCCCACCCCTGAGCAATACCTCCTTGCTTCCCTGAAGACCAGCACCGGCCCAGGCAAGCTCTCCGCATTTCACCTCCTCAGGAGCCACGCTCAGCAGCAGGGCAGAATGCAGCCCCACACATGAATTTTAGGACATCCTGAACTTCACAATTGGTTTGGGGCCAACCTGTCAGATCCTGTCTCAAGAGAAATAGCAGGTAATATGGTCAAATAGGATACAACAACATGGACTAGTTAAAGGGTGGTTCATATTTTTAGAAAACTTGTCTAAAATTATATTTTCATTATGCATGTGTATATGATAGTGTGACTGTGTATATGTGTATGGTGTGTGTTTGTGGTATGAGTGCATGAGGTGGTTGTGTGTGTGATATAGTATGTGTGGTATGTGTGGTATGCGTGTAGAGTGTGAGTGGTGGAGGTTGTGTGTGTGGTGTCTCTGTGGTGTGTGGTGTCTGTGTGGTATGTGTATTGTGTGTAATGTGTATAATGTGTGAGTAGTGGTGGTTCTGTGTGTGGTATCTGTGTGGCGTGTACAGTCTGTGTGGTATGTGTATTGTGTGTCTGGCCTGTGTCTAGTGTGTGTGGTATGTTGTATATATGTGGTGTGTGTGGTATTGTAGTATATGTGTGGTGTGTGTGTAGTATGTGTGTGCTGGTTGTGTATGTGGTGGTTGTTGTCTGTGTGGTGTGTGTGTGTGGTTGTTGTCTGTGTGGTATGTGTATGCTGTGTGTGGTGGTTGTGTGATGGTTGTGTGTGTGTGATGGTTGTGTGTGTGGTGGTTGTGTGTGTGGTGGTTATGTGTGTGTGGTGTATGTGTGGTGGTTTGTGTGGTTGTTGCCTGTGTGGTGTGTGTGCATGTGGTGTGTTTGGTATGTGTGTAGTGTGTATGTGGTGGTTGTGTGTGTAGTGGTCATGTGTGTGGTATATGTGTGGTGTCTGTGTGGTATGTGTATTATGTGTGTGGTGTGTGTGGTATGTGTGTGGTGTGTGTGTGGTATGTGTGGTGTGTGTGTAATATATGTGTGGGGTTGTATGTGTGGTGGTTTTGTATATGGTGTATGTGTGGTGGTTGTGTGTGGTTGTTGTCTGTGTGGTGTTTGTGTGGTGTGTGGTATGTGTGTGGTATATGTTGTATGTATGTGGTGTGTATATGGTATTATACTATATGTGTGGTGGTTGTATGTGTAGTAGTTGTGTGTGTGTGTGTGTGATGTGTGTGTGTGTGTGTGTGTGTGTGGTGTATGTGTTGTGGTGGGGTATGTGGTATGTGGTGTGGTGTGTGTGTGAAGCCAGAGTAGGATGCCAAATGTCCTGCTCTTTCTACCACTGTCTGCCTCATCTCCCTGAGACACTGGCCTCTCAGTAAACCTGAGGCTCACCATTTTGTCTAGAGCGGCTGGCCAGTGAGCTCATGAGATCCACGTGTCTGCACCCTACGGTGCTTGAGTTATGGGACTTTATGGTCATCCTAGATTTTTGTGTGGTTACTAGGTATTCAGACTCACAAGTGTGCATGCATAGCCAGTACTCTTAGCCACTGAACTATCCCCTCAATCTTTGAAGTTATATGCCTAAAACAATATTTGTTCATAGATTAAGGCATCTCTCAACTCTAATCTGGGAAGCTTTTATTTGCAGTAGATGAAATTATCACAGAGACCCACAACTGGCCAAGATGCATAAGTGAATGCTCTGCTTTAAGGTGGGGGAGGATACATCACTGCCCCACCCAAGGCTTAGAGATGGAGCAGAAAGTTCGTCGGAGCCAGAGTCAGAGAGTAACTATAAGACAGATCTTCGGCATATATCAAGGCAGCGCACATACAAATTAACAGTGCTTATGACAGCAAGCAGAAAACCTTTACAAGCCCTGGCCAGACCAAATCCCAGTAAATAGAGGGGAGTTAGGCATGCAATTCCATTGCTAACCGTTGAGCAGATGGTGGTTGTTACCTGATTGGAAGGGATGGGTTAGTCTTCTTTAAGACTGTAGTTCCTAGTGGCTCAACCACTAAGACCATAGAAATAAACATATTTTGGGCAGCACAAATTTGTCTGGAGGGTATTTTTAAAGGACACAGAGTTGATCAATAGGGAAAGAGAGTGGATCTAAAAGTAGTAGGGATGAACATGGTTAAGGCGTGTCGTGCGAAACTCTCAACGAACCAATAAACCTAACTTATGTTATATTTAAGACAGTCTTTGTAGCATAAACTTGTATGTAGGTCCAGCACTAGGGAGAATGAAGCAAAATCATGAACTACTGAACCATTGTCAACTAGACTTTAGTCTTTTTAAAAATTGTCTTCTGAAAAAAACAGAAGAAACAGAAAATTTCCTCCCATCCTACTCACTAAATGGGTCCAAAGCAGCCTGTGCCTGTAACCTAAAGGGGGAAGGAGTTGAAACCCATTACCATATTTCATTAAGTTTCATTACAGCCTTGACTGTAAATACCAAACATCAATGCATATTTTGGGCTAATTACAGTCTCACCTTTTCACTCATTTCAGCCCTACGGTAATTGGTTTTTTAATCTATTACACTTTAGTTTTGTTTCAGGCTGATCCGGAACTCCTCCTGCCTCTGCCTCCCAAGTGTTGGCATTTAAAGCATGCAGAGCCACACCCAGCTACTGTCTTGCTTCTTAGCAGCTGTCACAGCAGTCACTCTGAGGCAAGGAGAGCAAGTGTTTCTCCCCAGTCAAGGTGAAATCATGAGCTATCTAGTGAACCACTGTCAACTAAACTAAATTAGCCCTTTTTTTAAAATTGTCTTCCTAATAAACCAGAGAAAACAGAACATTTCCTCCCATCCTACTCATTAAATGCGCCACAAATCAGGGCGGAGTAGAAGGCACCCGGGCTTGTGATAGCCACAAGTCTGTTACGAATAGTCTTGGCTAAATATGCTGGCATCATTGTCTCAAGGCATCCACGGAAAATCCAAGACAGCTGTTGAGAGCCCTAAAGTAGGCCAGCTGGCTGGTTTGATTAGCAGTCCTTTTTGCTGAGTCAGCCAGGGGCAGCTCCGGGAAAGTCCCCACAGCTGTTAATTGCGAAGCCAAATTGCTCCACTCCCACCACACCTGTGCTTGTTTATGAGAAAACTGAAGCCAAGGGTGTTTTCAAATATCAATTTAAAGAGCTGTCATTAATATTAATAACTAGAACATTTACAGGTGCTTGAGGTAGGGACCGTGAGTGACATGCCCCAATAAGTAAACGGAAAGGTGCTTGACGCCAGGCCTGACAACCTGTCCATCCCTATGGCCCACGTGGTGGAAGGAGAGAAACAGTTCCTGTAAGCTGTCCTCTGACCATACACATCACACACACACACACACACACACACACACACACACAGGCATGCACACACACACACACACACAGGCATGCACACACACACACACACACACACACACACACACACACACACAAATAAATGAGTGAAACAGAAAAGTTTACAATCAAATTATTACAGGTCTCGAAGACTGCTTCCTGGATCCCTTTTCTAACAATGCGAGCCATGGAGATGTCTAAGCTCAGCTTTGTGAGGAAGAGAAGCGTCTGCCTGACAATAGCTGTTATGGCTCTATTGCCCTTATAGACTCCCTTCCAAGGGTAACTAACTGCACTGCTTATATGTCACCTCAGGGTGTCTGAATCACATTCACAGTCAATTCTTTGTAGAGAAGAGGAACGCCAGTGAGAAGGGCCTTCTATTATCCTAAGCACCGCCCCGGTGTCAGGGAGGCCTTTTGTAAAGTCTTACAAAGCCACTCCTGCAAACAACTCAGCAGAATAAAAAGTCACAAATAAAGGCTTTTGCCACCGCAACCAAGACCAGAGCTGTTTTTTTCGGTTTTTGGTTTTTGGTTTTTGGGAGATATATATATTTTAGTCCCTGCCCAATTTCTAAGTGGAGCCTGATTTAAACGCTAAAGAACCAATCTAGCCTAGGAATGTGTATTTCTGGAGCTCCTGACCTGCAGTGTCCTTGAAAATGAGAGAGCCTTGGTGAAGCTGCAGGCCAAGCCCACTGCTTCTCCTAGAGAGGCATTTGACAAGAGTAAAACTAACACTTCAAACTGTGATACCATGAATCTGAGTTAGTTCAGGGGGTAAGTAAAAAATAATTCTCATGTTATTTTCCCCTTCCAGGTAAGCATGTCTGTTGGTATTATTATTTGGATCTTGTTTCAGTAACTATTTTGCTGAGATCTTCTCGGGTGTAGTTTCCCTGTCATTTGTAAGAGACACAATCTTGACGCATACTTCCTGGTCCCCTGGCTCCTATAGTCTTGCCAATCCCTCCTCTCAGATGTTGCTCCTTGAGCCTTAAGTGCAGGAGTTGTGCTGCATAGGTTTTAATTAAGGCTGGGCACCCCACAAGGAGTTGTTCTCTGCATTCAACCAGTTGTGATTCTCTATGATGGTCTCTATCTTTTGCAGAGAGAACTTTCTTTAATGAGGACTGAAAAATTCACTTAACTCTGGCTATAAGGATGCTTAGAATACAGTTAGGAATTAGATACAGTGAAGTGGGATCCACTCCAACCAAGCAAATGACGACTGTTGAGGGAGGGAGAATTAGTCTTCCCCAGGGATGAGTCCCCTAATTGGTTATCCAGTACCAAGTGGTCAGCCCTGAAATAATATACACATAAGCAATACTCAATGAACTCAGCAGGTTCCGTGTACATATTTATGCATATATGTATAGCAATACTATTAATAAAGGAGACCATGAATTTGAGAGACAGTACAAGACATGGAAGGGATGAAGGAAGGGGGGATGGTAGAAATTATATAATCTTAAAAGTTGCAAAAAAAGAAAAAATCACAGGTATCACACAATTGTACAACTCTTTTTTTGGGAGGTGGCGGTGGTGGTGGTGCACATCTTTAATCCCAGCACTTGGGAGGCAAAAGGCAGATGGATATATGAGAGTCTAAGGCCAGTCTGGTTTATAGGGTGGGTTCCAAGACAGGCAAGGCTACACAGAAAAATTCTGTCTCAAAAATCAAACGAAAAATAATATAACATTTTATATATTGGATAAAAATAAAATTAAGGAAAAACTAAACTACATTTTATTTGTATTTTTTAATTTTTAAAGTTCTTTTAAAAACATGTAGGTATTGGGTATTTTGTGTGCACGAACATGTATGTGCCTGCAGAAGCCAGAAGAGGCTATTGGAACCCCAAAACTAGAGTTACAGAAGATTGTAAGCTACCACATAGATGATGAAACTCAAATCTGAATCCTCTGGAAAAGCAGCCAGTGCTCTTAACTGCTGAGCCATCTCGTGAACCCAATCAATCAACCAATATATAAATAAGTGGAAATAAAATGTTTATTAAATGATGACTTCACAGGGTTTACAAAGGTAAATGGTAAAAAGAAAAATAATTTAAAAATTGACTTCCAGGGGCTGGGGATTTAGCTCAGTGGTAGAGCGCTTGCCTAGCAAGCACAAGGCCCTGGGTTCGGTCCCCAGCTCCGAAAAAAAAAAAAAAAGAAAAAAGAAAAAAAAATTTTAGAGTGTGTGTGTGTGTGTGTGTGTGTGTGTGTATGAGTGCACACACAGTATGAGTGTGCACACGCAGGTGTGTGTGTAGGTGAAAGGACAACCTCTGGAAGTCAATTTTTTTTCTTTTCTTTTTTTCGGAGCTGGGGACCGAACCCAGGGCCTTGTGCTTGCTAGGCAAGCGCTCTGCCACTGAGCTAAATCCCCAACCTGAGTAAAATTTTTTTAAAAGAAAAAAATTCGGGCTGGAGAGATGGCTCAGTGGTTAAGAGCCCGGACTGCTCTTCCAGAGGTCCTGAGTTCAATTCCCAGCAACCACATGGCGGCTCACAACCATCTGTAAAGAGATCTGATGCCCTCTTCTGGTGTATCTGAAGACAGCTACAGTGTACTTATATATAATAAATGAATAAATTTAAAAAAAAAAAAAAAAGAAAAAAATTCCCGGGGGAAGGTCCTTGTAAAAATCGTATTTAGAATTTCGTCACTCCTAGAGGAACATTTGAACAGCGGAAATCCTAGCCACAGGAAGCTTACAGTCACTGAGGTGGTGAACAGTATGTTCTCCATGGAAGTGGACTCGGTACCCTTCACTTCCTCAGAATCAGTCCCTCCTGCCCATAAATGAAGAACACTGCACAATATTCAAAGACGGAAAGATGGTACCAGGGCCAAAGTCTGCTCCCATTTAACAGAAACCTCAGTAAGGCTTCTAGGCTGACTTCTCATTCAGCCCAGGGAGGTAGAATGATGGGGCCTCATTCACACATTAAAGGAAACATTTATTTTCCTCTTGCCCCTTTCTTCATTTTTTAATTCCATAAAACTTTCAGGCCTTATTAGGCTAATCAGATAATATATTTGAATTAGTTACCATTAGGGGATTATTGAATTCAGAAAACAAATGTTTACAAAAAATTAAACTGCCTAGTTAGTTTAGAAAACATAGTCTTTTTCTACTTGATTACATGGTTATTGTAGAAAAAGTCATAATCCGGGGTTGGGGATTTAGCTCAGTGGTAGAGCGCTTGCCTAGCAAGCTCAAGGGCCTGGGTTCGGTCCTCAGCTCCAAAAAAAAAAAAAAAAAAAAAAAAAAAAAAAGAAAAAAAAAAAGAAAAAGTCATAATCCAATCATTCATGTGTGTGGGCGTGTGTGTGCAATCTCCATTCGGCTACATCCCTTTTTGTATATTTTGTATGTTGTCATATTATAAAAACATGCTAATCTGAAATCTGTTTATATTCTATTTTGAACACTAAATCATATTACAATATTAATCATATTACAAATATATCTTTGACAATCTGTGAAAGATTCTGTGGTAGGCACTCAGTCTCCACAAGGGTGAAGGTGTCTGGGTCACTCATTACAATAAGCCACATAGGCCTGCAGAAGTTTCAGCTTGGCAATGTGAGCCAAAGACTGAGGACCCAGGGCGTTGCCTCGCCAGCGGCAGCGGCAGATCTTGTCTTATCTGTCACTGTAATTGGACCTAATAGCTTCCACCAGCTTAGCCAGAGCCACCTTGTCTTCCGAGTTAACCTGTGTGAAGGCAACAGTGCTTGTCTTCCTGTGGACCAGGCGCCCCAGCCTGGCCTTTCCCTTGGTGATGCAGTAGGGCACCCCCATCTTTCGACTCAGGGCAGGCAGGGAAACCACCAGTTCAGTGGGGTCTACATTATGGGCAATCACCACCAGCTGAACCTTCTTGTTCTCCAACAAGGTGGTGACTGTATTGACCCCTGCCCCGAGGACTCAGAGGACAGGCGGTCTCTCAGTTGGGACGTCCCCTTTGCCAGCAGCTTTCTTCTCAGCACCGGCCAGCAGCCTTTGCTTCTTCTGCTTTGTCTCTGGCCTGTACTTGTGGGCCGCTTAAGCCGATGCGTAGCTGTTTGCCTGCGGAGGGCTTGGGGGAACTGGTTAGCGGCAGGAGGTACTCTGAGCGGCTTCTAGAGGGTGGTCCTTTGCCGCTGCAGCCCGGCCATTTGTCTGTTTTGGGCTGGGTGTCCTGCCCAGAAGTTGAAGTTCTCCGGCCTTTTCTCAAACAACGACTGACCACCCACCTTTTTGGCTTCCTGTTGCTTCATGACAGCAGAGGGCCTGGCCACCTTCTTCCCCTTGGTATTTTGCTCGGCTGGAGGAGAGAGCTGCAATTAACTCTTTTTTTTTTTTTTTTTTGTTTTTTCTTTTTTTCGGAGCTGGGGACCGAACCCAGGGCCTTGCGTGCCCTACCACTGAGCTAAATCCCCAACCCCAAATGGTAACCTTTCCCCCCCCCCCCCCCCCCGGAGCTGGGGATCGAACCCAGGGCCTTGCGCTTCCTAGGCAAGCGCTCTACCACTGAGCTAAATCCCCAACCCCTTGCAATTAACTCTTAACTACAAACTAAATGCCTTTATTATGGTTTACAAACAGAGGTAATTTCTAGATGACTTTAACTGTCCCTTCCAACCAGTCAAATGAGGTTTTGTGCTTAGAGTGTGAGTTATTTGGTCATCGGAGGACAGCGGGTTGGAAAGGTTTTCTGTTTACGGAGAGGCCAGCAGCCGCCCATTCACTGTACTTTGTGATTTCTAATTGTTTTCCCTACACAAGCCAGACACTTAAAACTTTTTCACTACAGGCCCCAAATAGCCACCCCAAATATTAAGACAAGAGTCTGATGGGTATTTTTTATTAAATGTAATATAGTTTTATGGATGCAGAATCATCGTTTTATTTAACCCCGTTCATTTTTTTTTTTCACAGAAGATCATCATCTTTAGACAAAGAACAAATGGCTGGGAATATTGCCTGGCCCGAGCTCTCGAGCTCTCGGCTCCTCGGCTCCTCGGGGCCAAGCTTTAACAAACTTAAGGAATACAAAGCAGGGCAATAGGCAATCGTCAGATTTGGTCTTGAACTCGGAGGTGGGAGAGTGGCAGGAATCTAAATGAGGACAGCCTTGGTGACGGGACTGGGAGGGAAGGCACTTGACTCAGTCTCCTGTTCCCACCCGGGCAAGAGCCAGTTGCTCCTCAACCTTCAGCGGCCCAGAGGCTGCTCCTGGTTGAGCCTCTGGAAGAAGCTTTTGCCCAACTCTCAAGTGCTGATCACGGTGGAGCAGGACGGTGCAGCCTTAATGATCCTGGGGAGGAAACCTGCAGAGTCCCCTGGTGCCAGATTCAGCCTGGCTTCTCCGAAGCAGGAGCTAGGGGGAGGCAGCTCTTGGCGGCTTCAGTCTCGTAGCCTCCACTGCTCCCAGTGACATTTGTCGCTGTGTCTTCACCACATCGAAGGGTAGGGTAAGGGTGGCAGCCACCATTCTTGAGATGCCACCAGCCAAAAAGCTGACGCCCACAGATGTCTGTTCTTTTTGTCTTAGCCCATTCAGCCAGCTCTTCTCCAGTCACAGCGAGCGCCAGCCACCCTGAGCCACTGCAGTTCGGACACAGGTAGCCAGTTCGCGGGCGTGACACATGCTGAGCCAGCAGCTTGGTCCGCACAAGCTCCAAGGGACTGACCAATGTTACAGTGCCCATACGGGCGAGGGCAACAGACACCATGGGTGCGTAGAGGTCAGAGGTCAAGGATTGACTACATAGGAAGGCCTTGAATTGGCCAAAAGCAGTGAAGCAGATGGAGGTAGCTCACACAGTCTTCACCGGGGTGGCTGGGAGGCCTCTCCACAGGGTCCTAGCGCCCACATGCCTCACAGTCTTCCAAAGGCATCCAAGGTGTCTACGGAGTGACTGAAAGCGGACCTTCAACATATTCAGGGGTGTCATGAAGAGGGAGGCGACCACAGCCCCAGCTCCTAAGGCCACCATTTGCAGAAGGGAGCTAATGACCCCAGGATTCTAATCATCCACATTGGAGTTTCAATCCGGACTCTGATCTGGTCCTTGCGCGCCACTCCAGGGGCCTGACAGGCCCATAGCGACTCCGCGGCCCGCCGCTGCAGGGTCCGCGCGTTCCCGCTTCGCATAGCGGTCCAACCCCCTTCATTTTTAAATATTGCAGGCAGATTATTTTCAACATTTTATTTTTGTTGTACATGTTTGCTTCACATTAATGAATTTCTAAGTCAGGCCTTTTATGAGGAGTTTATACTGTCTAGGCCCAAGATACGCTGCAAACACAGTCTGAAGCAAAGTAGGAAATAACATTTTTCTAAAGACCCGCTTAGAAACTGTAATCCTGTAATTGAAGATGTTTCCCCTCTATGGTAGAGGGCTTGCTTCATACCTGGCAACAAGGCCCCCATTCACGGGTGTAGCCAAAAGGATGGGGTACAGACCACCCAGAACAAAACCAACTAGTGCACCCCGTGTGTGTCGTACATGTTTCACAGTTCAAATCACCTCTACTCAAACGTAAACTTACAAAACTATGGTAGGACAGATTTGCTTCAAAAACAGGATCACAGCCACAGGTGAGCTAGAAGCTCCTAGACCTTGTGTCACGTTCAAGATTCGCTGAAACAGACTGCTATTAGGTCCCCCAAAGCAGCAATAAGTCCAATATATGTTGATCCATATTCAAGCAGATTCCTGTCTAGTTCTGAAGTTATTTAATTTTTCTGGATATGATATGAAATATTAAATCATCTTTGTTATTGTTTGGTTTATGACTTTCCATCTTGGACCACTCCCACTCCACAGAGTGACTGCAGCTTATGGCCACCTCCCCAGCCGCTCGCTAGCCCTGTGCTTGCTCAGAGCTTGCTCAGACCCTCCCGGGCCGGCCCAATCCACCACAGCCTTCACTAAGGTTGCCTGAGCTCCATCTTCGGAGTTAGCAAGCATGTACTTAAGTTAGCCCTGACTTTTTAAAGTCAACACAATTTCTTTTCAAAACAAAAGTATGAAGCATAATAAGAATCCTCTTACCCACCCTTTGTTTCCTTTGGACTCTTAGGATCTTCCTACAGTGGTGATGAGACACGAAAACTCACTGAGGTTACACACACACACACACACACACACACACAGACAGAGAGAGAGAGAGAGAGAGAGAGAGAGAGAGAGAGAGAGAGGTGGAGGGAGAGGGAAGAGGGAGAGAAAGAGCAGAAGGGGAGGCAAAGGACCTGTGTGTGTATATATACATGTATATATACATATTATATGTGTATATGTATATCTATGTCATGCAAATGTATGCTATATGTATATAATATACGCATATATAGTCATATATATATGACTTGCAGGAGAAATATATATATATACATATATATAGTTACAGGCGGAAGAAAAAGAAAAATAGCATAGAGATATTCCTGCTGGTGATTGTATGTGGCAAGATAAGTGATATCATTTTCCATTTCCTGCCCTATCATGGAGCACAGGGACCTGCAGCTTCATTTCAGGAAAGCAAACCATTTGTGCACTAAATCATGACCTAGAGGCAGGGACAAGTGACTTTTTTTTTAAATTACCATCAGGAGGCAAGAGAATCATGAATCTGAGGCCACCCCAACTCAAAGTTAATCATGTAATATCACCTTGGTTTAAAAAAAAAAAGTAGAAAACAACAAATGCCAACAAGGTAAAGAGGAACCCGGGGAGAAGCTCAACAGGTAGAGCATTAGCCTCCCAAGTCTGACTACCTGAGTTCAGTCCCCAGAACCCATGTACAAAGCTGGAGGCAATGGCACAGTCACAAGATGGAGGCAGACATAGATGTAGCCTGGAGTATGCATCCTGGCAGAAATGAGAGAGATCCTGCCTCAACAAGGAGGAAGGGATCAACTCCCAAAACTCATCCTCTGACCTTCAGACTCATAGCCACTCCTATACACACAAAATTAATTATTAATTAATTAAAGAATGCAAAGGGATCAAAATCCCCGTCAAAAGGGCTAGCGGATGGCTCGGCAGGGAAAAGTACTTGCCTTGCAAGCCTTGTGACCTGACTTTGATCCTGGGAACACCTATTGTAAAAGAAGAAAACCAACTCTGACTTCCATGCCCAGGCTATCTCACACACACACACACACACACACACACACACACACACACACACTCACACACACACTCATACACACCATACACAAACTCAAACACACACACACATACATACACACCACACACACACTCACACTCACATACACACTCATACACACCATACACAAACTCAAACACACACACACACATTCACATACACACCAAGTACAGGCATGCGTATGCACAATAATAATAATAACAATAATAATTTTTAAAGAACCCTTTACCAGTACTTACTGAAATGCCTTGGAGTTTGTTGTTGCTGCTTGTTTTATTTTTGATATGCAGATTGCAGGCTGGATTTGAGTTTGTAGCCATATTCCTCCCCATCTCTTCTGTTACGATTATAGGCATATAGCATTACATCAAACACTATTTGGATTTTAGCTTGGTTTGGGCTTTTTTAAAATTTGCGTGTATGAACTTTTTACACATCCCATGAGTGTCTAGTGCCTGCAGAGGCCAGGAGACAGTACTGGGCCCCCAAGAACTGGAGGTGTAGAGGGTTGTGAGCCACTGCACGGGTGTTGGGAACTGAAGCTCCTCAGGCTGCTGTTAGAGCAGCCAATGCTCAGCCTGGAAGCATGCTCTCCAGATCCGGGTTTGGACTTTTAACGCGGATTTAATTCAGCAGGCAGGTAGTTTTACTGAGGTACATTCCCATCGCTGTTAATGAGAATGTGAAATGTTAGAGCTGCTCAGCAAAAACAATCTAGTAATTTCCCAAATAAATGGACTCATCAGATAACCCAGAAGTTGTATGTTATACACATAAATCTCAAAGAGTATTCAAGCAAATCTCCTGTATAAATAGTCATAGCAGTGCTGTTTAAAATCACCGGAAAGTGAAAACAAAACAAATATCTTTCAATCAACGTGTGGATAAACAAACTATAGCTTATATGTACAATGGAATTTTATTCAGTCACTGAAAGGAAGGATGGGCAGATAAATAGTACACCATGAACTCGCATTAGGTATAAGATGTCAGGCACAGAGAATCGTATATTGCATCATTCCATTACAATTTGCCCACCTTGCCCTCAGAGGATATGTTCTAAAATGTCTCCTCCAAAAAGATCTCTAAAACAATGGATGCCTGAAATTTTATATAGTACCAAACCATTATATATGTGTGTATGTATATATATGTAATATAGTTTTTAAAATATATAGTATTTTTATAAATACACACATGAATCTATGATATATACATACCCTATGATACATTTAATTTATAAATTAGACACAGTAATGGTTTAATAATAATAAAATATAAATAAATAAAGTAAATTGATTATAGCAATATATAAACAAAGTTATATAAATAGATTTCTCTCTTTCAAACTGTATTAGTGTTTTCGTATTTATTATTTCATCACATTTGAAGTCTCCTTTTGAATGACATCTTTTTTCCTTAAATTCTTTTTCTAATATTTATATATTAATTGTGTATGAGTTTCATACATATATACAGAGAGATCAGAGAACAAATTTTTGGAGTTAGTTCTTTCCCTTCTACCTTGGAACATGGGGATTAAAAACTCAGGTCATTAGGCCTGAGCAGCACATACATTTTACCCACTGAACATTTGCCTTGCCAGTCTTTTTTTTTTCTTTTTTTTTGTTTTTTTCCCTCCCCCTCCCCTTCTTTATGGGTGTTCCCCTCTCCACCCTCCCCCCTTGCTGCCCTCCCCCCAACAATCACATTCACTGGGGGTTCAGTCTTAGCAGGACCAAGGGCTTCCCCTTACACTGGTGATCTTACTAGGCTATTCATTGCTACCTATGAGGTTAGAGTCTGGGGTCAGTCCATGTATACTCTTTAGGTAGTGGCTTAGTCCCTGGAAGCTCTGGTTGGTTGGCATTGTTGTACATATGGGGTCTCGAGCCCCTTCAAGCTCTTCCAGTTCTTTCTCTGATTCCTTCAATGGGGGTCCTATTCTCAGTTCAGTGGTTTGCTGCTGGCATTCGCCTCTGTATTTGCTGTATTCTGGCTGTGTCTCTCAGGAGAGATCTACATCCAGCTCCTGCCGGTCTGCACTTCTTTGCTTCATCCATCTTGTCTAATTGGGTGGTTTGCCTTGCCAGTCTTTAATTAAATTTTTTAACTCAGCCTGAATATGGTCCTGTCTTCATCACCAACTTCTCCAGTATCTCATCAATATTTTTCAGTGGAAATCTACTCCTGAATCTAGACACCCATTCCTTTTTTCATGCAGTGCACTTTCCACATACAAACTTAATGCTATTGCCATCCGGCCTCAGTGCTCGGGCGCACAGTTCAGCTGTAGCTTTTACTAAGTGGTGGCAACACAACTAGTGTGACTAGCTGGGTTTTTTTTTTCTCCACAGTTTCATAGAAAAGGACTTTTTAGCCTCCATCTCAGCAACCTCAGCAGGCAGGCTCTTTCTTAGTTTAGGAATCTTCACTGTGGGGTGGGAGAGATGGCCTAGTGGTTAAGAACCCTTGCCACCCTTCCAGGGTGCTGGGAATGGGACTCCCAGCACTCACATGGTGGTGGCTCTGATAAACATTAACTCCATCTTATAATATCCGATGCCCATCGTCTGTCCTTTGTGGGCAGGAGGCAACTGAGTGGTACACAGACAGACAGACAGACAGACAGACAGACAGGCTTGATGTGTTAAATCTTACTAAAATTAAGATCTAATTTTTTCACCTTTTGTATTTAAAAATAATGGAATATATTTACATTCATTAGAATTTTGAAAACTATTACCTTGAGACAACCCTCAGTACAAAAAAAAAATTCTCATGCAGTTGAAATTAGAAATAGGACCATGAAAAGAAAAAAACCAGAGGCAGAGGCTAATAAAATGCAGGATGTATCAATGCAGGCCTGGCAGTTGGAGGAAAGATGGGATTAACCAGAACTTTCCTTCCACCTTTGGATCAGCAGATCAAAGTTACACGTTCAGGGAGGGGGTGCAATATAAAACGAAAGGCACATATGAGAATTCCTAAATGAAAATCAGTATCTTGTGTGCTAATTTAAAAGACTAATCTGAAAAGTGAAAGTCTCTTGACCTGCTGGGCAGTTTGGCCCTTGCTTGTAATTTCAGTACCTAGGGGGTTAAGGCAGGAGGATTAATTTTGTGGGCTCTTGTACAGGGTAACAGAGGGAGATCCTTTCTGAACAGCAAAAATATTATTCTGCCAGGTGTGGCAGGACATATCTGAGACTCCAGCACTCAGAAAGCTGAAATAGGAAGATTATCCCAAGGTGAGGCCTGGCTCTACATAGTGAATTCCAGGCCATCCTGTGCCAAAGAGACGCTCGCTCAAAATATTTTTTTTTCATTTACTGCCCTTCTTAAGAAAGGACCATTAAAATGTAAAGGAGGAAAACAAAGTGCTTTCAATTACAGTATAAACCTGGACCTCAACGCACCAGAAGCCACAGAGGAGGAATTGGGCGGGCTAGAGAAAGGGTCGAGGCTTTGGCAGCCCAGTGAAGTTGCTAGTATTTCTTGCCTTGGAACAGGGGCTAGGTGTACGACTTACTAATGGAGGCTGTAGTGTTCTCCCCCGGAGCCTGCATCACTATTAGAACTGGAGGCAGCTGGTGGCAGTTTAAAAAAAAAATCTAGGTTCAGGGAGCTTTCTCGGAGTTGTGCGCAAGTTTGTGGTCGAAACTAAAAGGCATTTGGGCCTGCACCCACGCAAAACCAAACCAAACCAAAAAATCGGCAGGCCTTAAAAATCGGCATCAGAATACGCATAAAGAAATATTTAATGGCCCCCCAAATGTTTTTGGGAACCCTCCCGTTGTTTTCCAGCACCTGGCACACGTGGGGAGCAAAGTTGCAGTCCCCTAGCCAGCCGAGGCTTTGTAGAAGCTTAACGATGGAGCTTACGATGTAGAAGCTTAAGGGAAAACAAGGGTCCTGAAACTTCTGGATCGTGGCTAGAAATTGCTGGAGAGTCTCTGCCCAAGGCACCACCAGATCGTTTCTTTTTCTCCTCTCTCCCCTTTTCTGGGCTCATTTGCTCCTTTTCACTCTCCACACATCTCCTAAGGAAGAAACTCTCCAAGGATTTTCTCTGAGAAGGCGCCTTAAAGTTTTTAACTGAATTCCTGGAGTTCGGTAGTGGTGTTTTAACTACTGTCGAAGCATATGAAGTAAAATTTCAATTTTTGACTGTAACTTGAAGTGAAAATAAGGTGAAGTTGGGGAATTAATAAGACCCTCCCTCCCTCCCTCCCTTCCTTCCTTCCTTCCTTCCTTCCTTCCTTCCTTCCTTCCTTCCTTTCTTTCATTTTGACAGGCTCTCACAAAACACCGATCTTACTCAGGAACCTCCTGCCTCTGTCTCTCACATACTGGAATTACAGACATTCGCTACCACACACCTACTCACAAGACTTTTGAATTGGCTTCTTCAGATCCAATTATCTAAATGTCTGGGGAAATTTATAGCTAAATATCATGTGGGTGTATAATCTAGAAAATGCAATAAATATACTAGTCATTTTTAAAAGTATTTTTTAACCTATAAAATGTATTTGGGGGATTCTGTCTAGCATATGAAGGCTGCCAACATCACTCCTTGTTCGCTGGGACTATTACTTAGTATAGCAAGAGTTAGTTTAACATAAGCACTGAGCTATCACAACCATCAATCTAAGAAAACACCCGTAGGCAGATAGTTTACAGGGACGGGGTCGGTTGGCTAACAGCAGCCTAATGTGTCCTCACAATACTCTGTGTAACACAGAAATTCCAATTTATGAACTGTATTAGAAGTTTCAACAGAATATTTCCCTGCTGGAGGTGACCAAAGGCAACTAAAGCTCGGAGGAAACGGACGCCCCGAGGGGATGACCCCTTTCCTTCCTTCCTTTCTTTCTTTCTTTCTTTCTTTCTTTCTTTCTTTCTTTCTTTCTTTCTTTCTTTCTTTCTTCCCTCAGGCATATTTCGGGCCTGCCCTTTAAAGTTCTCTCCGTGGTACTGAGCAAATTGAAGGGGTAGCTTAGAAATCCACTACTGGATCCCAAATCCCCTGTTCAAAGCAATACAGGTAAAGCTCTGTGCGAAGGGAAGCGGCCTGGTCTTACGAGGAGGAGCAGAACCTCAGATCCAGATTTGAGGTTCTTCTCCTCTTGCCAACAACCAAAGGACTTTTCCTTCAAATTAACGCCCCCAACACACACACACACACACACACACACACACACACTCGTGTCTGGATCATCCTTCGAATTAAGACACAGATGGTAAAGTGAAAAGTGCTCGGATTTTATAATGCAACCGCAAAGTTGCCTGGCCTCCTGCGCAAAGGGCCGCCGCCATTGTGAGTCTGGGACAGACAGGGCTGGCTCCACTGGGAAAACCCTGTCTCGAACCGCCGACTCCCCCAACAAAAGTGAAAATGCTGATCAATGTGCCTATAAAGATAAAAGCGTACAATAGAGCAGTGCCAAACACAAGGACCACAAGACAAGGCATTTAATATTAAGGCTATTAACACACCGTGAGGCACTTGTGAGCATCTTTTGGAAAATTATACAGTCGTTTTAAATTTGACCCGCCATTTTCCAGACGGTGCGGGGGTGGAGGGGATAGTCCCAGGAAAAGGAAGGGGGGAGGGGCGCGAATCAGCACTTTCCCGCCTTTCGAGCTTAGATATCCCAGAATTAGGCGGGCTTTTGGCTTAAGGCAGAGCAAGTTTCTGGTATGCATTTTGTACTAAGAGGCGCCAAACACAAGTAACTTAAGCATTCTTGGGGTATGTTAAGCTTTTGGCAGATTCCTTTACAGTAAGCTGGTACCCTGTTCATTCCTTAAAAAAACTACAGCTCTCTGGAGGTGTTTGAAGAGGCCTGTGCCACACTGAGTACATTGCTACAGTTCGTCTGCAAACCCAACTCGCTACGCTCTGGGGACGCTTCAGGATCCGATTTTAAAACCAATTCAAAAGCTGGAAAAGCTGGCCATGATGGCTCCCAGCACTCGCGAGGCAGCAGCAAGCATGTCTCTAAGTTCGAGACCAGCCCAGTCTACAGAGCGCGTTCCAGAACAACCAGGGGTACACAGAGAAACTTTGCTTCAAAAAAGCCAAAAAAAAAAAAAAAAAAAAGACACACTCACATCCCCAAATTCCTACAAAAATCGACTTCAAGCGGTTTCCTGCCTACCTAAACACTGCTCTAATCCAGATTCTAGGTGTGAGCAATACAAAAACAACAAAAAAAGCCCTAGTCATAAGTCACCGAGACCTTAGTCGAGTCCAGTGTCCAAAGGGTGGCGAGTGGGGGGATCCATTTTGTTAGACTGCGTGTTCCCAGCCCGTGAGTCCACATATTTTTCCTTGGGGGGAAGTAAAATGACAAGGAACTACTGGTACATGCTTCAGAACAACATAAATACTTGAGGGTGTGCGAGCTGGTACGAACTCGGAGCTGCTAAATTACGATTTACAACCCTGTGCAGCCCCTTCCTGCTCTGGGATGCATAGGTGGAGTTGAGGAGTTAGTTAACTGCAAATGGAAGCAGGTCTCTGCGCGCAGTAAGCTCAAAGTCCGACCGGCACTTTAACAAACACTCTTCTTGTCACCAGAGCACCCCCTACAGTGTAGTCCCACCCATGCCGAACTGAAACACTCATATATTTCTTATGGGGGCTTCTAGCGGAGGCACACCACATGAAATCTGATCCCTAGGAGGTGCGTGGGCTGGCCACCCTATAAAAGGAGGCGTGAGTCCTCGACGAGCTGCACTCTGGTGCAGGAGCAGCAGCTGGCACCACCTCTGGTCCCGACCTCCTCACCAGCTCGGCAGAAGCCGAGAAGTCCGCAGGAGCCAGCGACTCAACAACCCACCTCGCTCCAGCCATGGAATCTCACAAAAAGTGCCGCTGCTGCTACTGCACTGACTTGAAGAACTTTGCAGGAGCAGTGAAGGAGGAAACACTTGAGGGTCAGTCGGCGCCTGGACGCGGTTAGATTCGAGAAGAACTCGGGAGGAAAACTTTTTTTTCCGCGCGCGCGCCCACAAGGAGACTAAGTGCTGCCAAGCTCGACGACCTTCGCAGTCTCCACTGCTGCTTTAGAGTGACTCCTCACTCTTGCCACCCTAGCTTCCAGGGCTCCAAACGGTTTTTCTTTTCTTTCCCTTTCTTTTTTTTTTTTCTTTTAATTCCTTCTCCAGATCCACAGCCTAGCTTGAGCTCGACGCTTTTGGAGGGAGCAAACTACCAGGGAAACGAGGAATTTGAAACAACTTACTACTCCAACTTTGGAGACAGCCAGAAGGAGGAAGAAGTGGAGATGGAGAGTCAGTACCTGGATAGGGATAGATTCCTGGAGGGCAATTTAATTTAGGCTCAGCCTCCTGTTCCGGGTTTGCGCTTGGGAGAAGGGGGAGGGCGTGGGGCGGCAGCGGCGGGGAAGGGGACATCGGGGGAGGAGAGGGCGGCCCGGGAGGGGGCGGCGGGGAGGGGGGCGGTCAGGGAGGGGGCGGCGGGGAGGGGGGCGGTCAGGGAGGGGGAGGCGGGGAGGGGGCGGTGGGGAGGGAGAAGGCGTGGGCGCGGTGGCAGTGGGAAGGGGGACGGCGTGAGGGGGAGGGGCGGGCGGAGCAGCGCCTTGGAGTGGAGTGGAGTGGGGCGGCGGTGAGGGGCAGTGGGGACCGGCAGCAGGGACTTGAGGTTGGTACAGGCGGCGGGAAGCGGGGTAGGGACCCGCGTGGTGGACTGGAGTGGGGACGGGCTGTAGGGAGCGGCGAGGGGACCGGCGGCGTGGACTGGCGTGGGGACGGGCATCGTGGACTGGCGTGGGGAAAGGCGGCGAGGAGCGCGATGGGGACGGGCGGCGGAGAGGGCGTGGGGATGGGCGGAGGCGGCAGGGAAGGGGCGGCTGTTAAAAGGGCGGAGCGGGGACAGCGGTGGGAGGTGACAGCGGGGAGGGGGCGACAAGTAGAAGGGCGGAGCGGGGGACAGCGGTGGGAGGTGACAGCGGGGAGAGGGCGACAGGTAGAAGGGCGGCGCAAAGCGGGAACAGTGACCAGAAAGAGGCAGTGCAGAGCGGGATCGGCGGCTAGGGGCAGCATGGGGACAGGCAACGGCGGCGGCGGCAGCGGAGAGGGGGAGACAGTTAGAAGAGCGGCACGAAACGGGGAAGGCGGCGAGGAGGGGGCTACAGATAGAAGAGCCTGGCGAAGCGGGGACCGCGGCGAGGAGGGAGCTACGGGTAGAAGAGCCTGGCGAAGCGGGTACCGCGGCGAGGAGGAAGCTACAGGTAGAAGAGCCTGGCGGAGCGGGGACCGCGGCGAGGAGGGAGCTATGGGTAGAAGAGCCTGGCGAAGCGGGGACCGCGGCGTGGAGGGAGCTACGGGTAGAAGAGCCTGGCGAAGCGGGGACCGCGGCGAGGAGGGAGCTACGGGTAGAAGAGCCTGGCGAAGCGGGGACCGCGGCGAGGAGGGAGCTACAGGTAGAAGAGCCTGGCGAAGCGGGGACCGCGGCGAGGAGAGGGCGACAGGTAAAAGAGCCTCGCGAAGCGGGGACCGCGGCGAGGAGGGGGCGACATGTAGAAGAGCCTCTCGGAGCATGTTCGGCGGTGTGAAAAGGGCGACAGGTAAAAGTGTCTTGCGGAGCAGAGATGGCGGCGGGAGCGCATGGGGATAGGTGGCGGAGAGCGCGTTCGGAGCAGCGGCGGCGGGGAGGGGGCAACAGGTAGCGCGGAACAGGGCCTGCGGCCGAGCAGCGTGGGGACTGGCGGCGGGTAGCCGCATACGGAGAGCGTGGGAACCGGCGGCAGGGACAGGGCGACAGGTAGAAGAGTAGCGCGGAGCAGGGAAAGCGGCTTGCGGAGAGCATGGAGACAGGCGGCGGGGAGCGCGTGGGGACAGGCGGTAGGGAGGGGCGTGGGGATGAGCGGTGGCGGGGAGAGGGCTGCACGAGGAGGGGGTGGCAGGGGGAGGGACTGAGCAGAGCTGAGACAGCAGTGGGGTTGCTGCAGTCAACGCCATCCGCGCGTCTCTTGGACGCCAACGAGCTGGTCTTGTTTGTGCTTTTTCCCTTCCCCAGCCTCTCTGTTCAACTCCATGTTTCTAGAAGAAACAAACTACCAGGAACCCAAGGAACTCGAACCCGCGAGCAAAGAAGCAGCAGCACCTGTTGCAGAAGCACCACGAGCCTGGAAGGGGAATGAAAATCTTGGAGGCGGCATCCTGGAGTCCAACGCTCAGCTGGGGGAGGCGGATGCCACCCCCATGCCGCAGTCCCTGATGCGGCCTCTAATGCAACCTGTTGCACGGTCTTCGCTGCAGCCCCCGCTGCAATCCCTGCCGCCAAACCCGCTGCAGCTCCAGCTCCAGCCGCAGCCCCAACCCCATCCCCAGTCGCAGCCGCAGCCGCAGCCGCAGCCACAGCTGCAGCCCCTGCCGGCAAACCTGCTGCAGGCCCCGCAGCAGCCCGAGCAGCAGCCCCAGGGGCAGCCCCAGGGGCAGCCCCAGCAGCAGCCTCAGCAGCAGCCCCAGCAGCAGCTCCAGCAGCAGCCGAAGCCCCGCCGCTACCGCATTTCCTTCACGCAGATCCAACTGCAGGAGTTGGAAGCCTATTTCCAGCGCGTTCAGTACCCGGACCTGTTTGCTCGGTGAGTGGCTTTTTCCTGAGGTGACACCTATTTCACCAGCGAGCTTGTGGCTTTGCTGGGTGGTAGCTCTCCAGAGTCAGGGGCCCGCTAGGTGGCGCGAAGAGCCAGAGGTTCATCATAGACCTATCTGCTCTAGCTTAGAGCATCTCTCAAAAGCTTGAACAGGTGGCCCGGCGAATGGGGAGGGACCTGACAGCGAAGCTATCTCGTGGCAGAACGCGAATGAGTTCAGGATGAGTTTTTGTAGTTTGGCTTAAAAATATTATAGCAAGATAGTGTTTTCCCGCATTTAGTGAACTTTTTTAAAAAACTTGGATTTTGCGAGCGAAATGGCCGTCCCTGTAGACGCCGGTAGGGCGTGGCTACACCGGGAGCTCTTCTCCCACCCCAGCCCGCAAAGTGCAAGAATTTCCTAAGTCTAGGGGGCCTGGAGTGAAGTCTCTATTTGTAATAGAGAAAAGTGCATTGGGAGGCAGGATTACAACCCTATTTTTTCATTTCGGCCACAACTCCAAATACTAACCATTGCCTTCTTTCTCCCATCAGAATGGAGCTTGCCAGACGCCTGGGCTTGCCTGAATCCAGAGTTCAGGTTAGTAAATTTTTGAAAAAGTTAGTCCGGAAAGGTATTCTAAAACACACATCAGGTTACATTTTGTCCTGGGCAGTGTTAGTTCGCTGTGTTTCTGTTGTCTTTTCTGACTTTGGCAAATGAATTTGATATCTGGGCTGCAGGTGGTTTTCAAGCTTTGATGTGTGCATACTGTTTTTCTCACTGCCAAACTACATCCATGGCATTATCCGAGCATATGTAAGGTTCAGGGCTCACCCCCAACCTATCAAACAAACATAAGCAGAATAACATTTTTATAAAATTTCACATACCTATGAAAGATAGAAAGGTTATAAACATGTGATCTCATATAGGCATTTTTTTCAAATTCCATACAACTTCAATGTTATAAAACTACAAATAAAGTTGAAGTAACTTGTCTATTCGGAAACTTATTCCCTTTTTTTCCAAGTTTAAAAACCAAATTTTATTTTATAAGTTGCCAGAAGAGCTAACTATTAAGAGTAAATCCAAATGATGTTCCTGATTTATTTTACTGCAATGTTCATTTAATTTAATGGTAACTTAATTGATCATATGATCAAAGGTTCTTGAAAGGACACTTTCTCACATCTAAGATATTATTTTCCTATTTTTGGCGGTATTTTAATGTATATTTCCTGGAATCTCATTGAGAAATGCTCTCTTCTCATGCTGCCTTCTTATCTGTGTTAATGTGAAATACTCTTTTCATTTATTCAGGTATTGATAAACTTTCTATTTCAGGAATTAAAAAGGTGACTACTCAGGGTTGTGGGGAAAATGTTTCAAATATAGTTGCATGAAATAACTATTTAGTAGAAAATCAGGATAGGCCTCTTTTGCCATACAATGGGTATGTGGTAGGAATGGCTGTATATTTATTTGGGAAGCATCCAGAAAGACACATTACCAGAAAAGACCTGGTACAGTTCATCTGCATTTATGGCCCAAAAATAGTTCAAAAATAGTAAAGAGAGAGAAGGGAAATACAGCAATATTTCAAGCTCTACCCCAGGCTTAGTTTGCTATTTGTAATTTTAGTGGCATATAATTTTGTTTTCTATTATTACATTTATTCTCCAATATCCTAAACTACTTTTCCCCTCTGATTGAAGGTTTGGTTTCAGAACAGAAGGGCCAAGTGGAGACGACTTCGGCGGGCACAAGCATATAGAAACATGGTTCCAGTGGCTATGGGTCCCCCTGTTGGTGTATTCGTTGATGATCATTATGGTCCCATCCCTGTTGTGGAGGTTATTTGGAAATGTTACCCTATGGTGCCGCGTCCCATGCACCCTCAAATGATGCCTCTTCCACCCAGGGGCCCTCCAATATTCAGAATGCCTCTACCATTTAGGCCACCCCCTCCACCTCCATTTCCATGGCCACCTGTACCACCCGAGATCCACATGCCCAATGCAGCGATGGGTTTTAACCCCAACCCCAATCCCAACCCCAACCCCAACCCCAATCCCAACCCCAACCCCAACCCCAACCCCAATCCCAACCCCAACGGAAATGTCAATTCTGCGGGTCCTAGATACTGAAGTCTACATCAGTTTTCTCAAAGTGTTTTTCAGCCAGATTTATGTTGTTTGTAGACACTATAAGCATTACTCATTACATAGGTGTTAAATGAAATTATGTGCAAAGTTAATGCCTTCTTTGTTATGATTTTCAATAAAAGTTTGGATTAGCAGCATATTGGCTTTGAGAGTTATGCTGACTTAAGGGTATGGATGGATTTAAGGTTATGGATAGTGGGGACTGCCCTACCTGGGGATCCATCTTGTCTGCAGACACCAAACCCAGACACTTTTGCCTTTGCCAAGAGGTGCTTGCTGACAGGAACCTGATGTGGCTGCTCCTTGGGAGGTTCAGACAGTGACTGACCAATGCAGATGTGGATGCTTGGAGCCAGCCATCAGACTCAGGGTACTGGTGGGGGAGCTTGTGGAAGGACTGGAGGAGCTGAGGGGGATCGAAACCCCATAGGAAGAACAACATCAGCTGACAAGACCACCCAGTGCTCTCAGGGACTAGGCCACCAACCAAGGAGTGTACAAGGAGGGATCCATGGCTCCAGATACATAGGTAGCAGAGGATGGCCTTGTCAGACATCAGTGGGAGGGAAGACCCTTGGTCCTACGGAAATTTGATGCCCAGCATCAGCATAGGGGGATGTTGGAGGGGTTGGACAGGAGGGGGAAGCACCCTCATAGAGGCAAAGTGGAGGGAGAGAAGGGGGTTGTGGGGATGGGGGGCTTCTGAAGGGGTAATCTGGAGGTGGGATATCATTTGAGATATAACTGAATGGAGTGATTAATAAAAATATTTTTTAAAAATATATGGATGAAAATTGCTAAGGGAATGAAGTTTGAACAGAATGTTGAAGAGAACTTTTATAAGATAGCAGCCCTAGGTTACTTTCAGTAGACCATGTCATTACGAAGTTTTTCCAAGTGCCCAAAAGCAAGTCTACATGGAGTAACATGCTGTAACTATACCTCCCACTCTCCATTTGCAAGCAGGGTGGTGTTGTAGTCAATCAAATGAACCCATGCCAAATCCTGGACTCCAGGTTACTCATCACTCTAAGGGAAGATAGAAGCCAGCCTGACCAATGCCCCGGTTTTGTAAAATGCTTTCTATTTCATGGAGGCGGTGGTGATTGGAGTCATTCTGATCTATAGCGTTCCATTAAACTTGGAAAAGAGGGTCAGAGAGATAGCTCAGGAGTAACAGTTCTTGCCTGGCAAGGCTGGCCACCTGAATTTCCTCCCTGGACCTGACAGTGGAAGCAAAGAACTGACTCTGACTACCCAGACTGGTCCTGTAACCTCCACACATGCACTGTGGCACGTGCACTCCAGCATTCAACTCGAATCGCACACAAATAAAATTTTATAATTATAATAATAATAATATTAATAAAAACAGACCATAGACAAGGGGTGGTAAATCCCAGCTGCTGGGAAGGCAGGCAGAATTCTGTGATTTCAAAGCCAGCCTAGTTTATACAGTGAGTCCCAGGCTAGCCAGCAATATATAGACTCACCCTGACCTTTTTGTTTCAATCTCCCAAACTGTGATTGTTTGTTAACTGACCAAATTACAAAAATACCATGGCCAACACCTTAATTCACCTGTCTATTAAGCCTGTTTATTTGCTTTTCCCGGTTGCCAGCACTCCTACCTTCCACAAATTGAGTTGTCCTTTTCTTCATTTCCCCTCGTGGGAAGATAATTTGAAGGGCCACAGAAAGTTATTTGCTTCCTTGAAGCGTTTCCCAACTGTATAGATGAATTAGAACCTCCATGCAGATGATGCCAAATTTACCAAGAGATCGAGCAGTCAAGGAATTATCTGTCGAGGCAACCGGCTTTTTATTGATTTCGCCATAGCCTCGCTTGTAGATGACTTCGGGTTGGGGTACCTGCCATGCAATGTATGGTTCCACAATCCTTGGCATGTTATTTGTTGAGCTTAACAAAGGGGCCATTGAAGACCTGCTGAAGACGAAGCAGCTGCAATGCCTTGCGCATCTTTGGGCTTACTCCATTGAGACCTCGGATTCTGACGACAAAAGTCAATTTTGGTTCTGTGGACACGCAGAAGAGCCCAGCTTTCCTTGCCGCCGCCGCCCCCACCCCCCACCCCCCACCCAGCCACTGGAATCTCGGAACATCTGCCTGCACTCTTTGTGAGAGTGTTTTGCCTTCTCAGAGAAGAACTTCCTCCTTGCCTTTCGCAGCTTCTTTGCCTTCGGGACAAACTTCCGCAGGTGCTTCACTTTCCTCCCTGAAATTCCTTAAGGGTTTCTGACACAGCAGTAACCTTTTTTTTTTTTTTATTCTCTGGCACCGCCTTCATGGTTCCAGCCAGAAAAAGAGAGACGACCCTGTTTGTTTGTTTTTTAATTCTTTTATTTATTTACGTTTCAGCCGTTAGCCTCTCCCAATCCCCCCTCCCACAGTTCCTCATCCCATCTCTTCCTCCCTTTGCCTCCTAGGGTGCTCTCCCTTCCACTAGTCCTCATCCTTCCCTGGGACCTCAAGACTCTAGGATTAGGTGCATCTTCTCCCACTGAGGCCAGCCTAGGCAGCCCTTGGCTACGTACGTGTGTGGAGCTGGGGATAGGGTGGCTCCGACCAGGTGTAGGGGGAGGGTGGTTCTGACGAGCGGGAGTGTGCTGCCTGACTGATGGCTCATTCTCTGGGAAATCCCAGGGGTCTGGATTAGTTGAGAGTGCAGGTCTTCCTATGGGGCCCGCCCTCCCGTACAACTTCTTCAATCCTTCCCCTAATTTAACCATAAGGGTCCCTAACTTCGGACTTCAGTTCATTCATTGGGTGTATCTGTCTGTCTCAGTCAGCGGCTGGTAGAGCCTCTCAGAGGACAGCCATGCCAGGCTCCCAACGGTAAGCAAGTCACAGCTTCCGTAACAATGTCAGGTCTTGTTGCTCCCCACTCCTCCTCCCACTACGATACGGATCCCAAGTTAGGCCGCTCATTGGACCACCTTTCCTTCAGTCTCTTCTCCATTTTTATCCCTGCAGTTCTTTTAGACAGGAATAAATCTGGGTCAGATATTTTGACTGTGACTTGTTAACCCGGCCCCTCCACTTTAGGCCCTGTCTATCTACTGGCGTTAGACTCTTCCCATTCCCTTTCCCCTACTGTTGGGCATTTTGGCTAAGGTCACCCCCAACGAGTCCAGAGAGTCTCTCATCTCCCAGGTCTCTGGTACTTTTTCTAGAGGATCTTAGCTTTCTACACATCAAAACCGCTCAGGTTCAGAGCCCAGCCTTTCTGATACTCCTTCTTGGTGGACGTCCCCCCCGCCCCTGCCCCGCGCCTCCAGGTTTGCTTAGAGGTGGTCTGAACCTTGGAATTAGATTTGTCAGGAGTTAGGCCAGGGGTCCGGCCTGCTCTGTGTGATCTGTGGGCGAGAGGGCTGGGCCTGTGGCTTCCTTTGCTTTGAGCTGCCTTCGCGCAACCTGTGTATTGGGGATGGGTGCATCCAGTTGGAGCAGTGAGTGCAAATCGCTCTAGGACCTGAACTGCACAAAGGTACTGCGTGGCGGCACGTAGTGCGTCCATCCGTGAGACTGCCAAACATGTACTTTTCTGGACCAGCTGACCCACACAAACTTTAAAAGATTTTTTTTCTCTCTCTTGGCAGCTAGGAATGCAAGTACGCTTTCACGCAATGCATGATGGCTTCAAGAGATGTGCATGTTACTTTTTTTAAAAAAAGGTTTAAAAGAAAGCTTTGGTTTTTGGTTTTTTTTATATGTGCATTACAGGAAACAAAACACACTTAAACTAATAGAAGGAAAAGTGGGGAAGAGCCTTGAACACATGGACACCGGGAAAAATTTCTTGAACAGAACACCAATGGTTTATGCTCTAAGATCAACAATAGACAATGGGACTTAATAAAATTGCAAAGCTTCTGTAAGGCAAAGGACACTGTCATTAGGAAACCCACAGATTCGGAAAAGAGCTTTACTAATCCTGCTTTCAATAGAGAGCTAATATCCAATATATACAAAGAAATCAAGAAGATAGACTCCAGAGAATCAAGTAACCCTATTAAAATTGGGGTACAGAGCTACACAAAAAATTCTCAACTGAGGAATATCGAATGGCTGAGAAGCATCTAAAGAAATGTTTAACATCCTTAGTCATCAGGGAAATGCACATCAAAACAACCCTGGATCTACCTTACACCAGTCAGAATGGCTAAGATTAAAAACTCAGGTAACAACAGATGCTGACAAGAATGTGGAGAAAAAGAAACTCCTCCATTGTTGGTGGGATTGCAAGCTGGTACAACCACTCTGGAAATCAGAAAATTGGACATAGTGCTACCTGATGACCCAGCTATACCTCTCCTGGGCATACAGCCAAAAGATGCTCCAACATACAACAAAGACACATGCTCCACTATGTTCATAGCAGCCTTATTTATAATAGCCAGAAGCTGGAAAGAACCCAGATGCCTTTCAACAGAGGAATGGATACAGAAAATGTGGTACATCTACACAATGGATTACTACTCAGCTACTAAAAACAGTGACTTCATGAAATTCTCAGGCACATGGACTGAATTAGAAAATATCCTGAGTGAGGTAACCCAACCACAGAAAAACACACATGGTATGCACTCACTGATAAGAGGATATTAGCCCAAAAGTCCCTCCAGTCAGCCTAACAACATGAATTTCCCCACACTGTCCAGACATAGCTTAATGATTCCACGTTCAAGAGGAACCCTCTTTGTCAGTTCTACCATATCCACTAGCTGTAGTTTTAACCATGTGCTCTCCTTTAGGACATTACATTCAGATGATGAGGAATGAACTGTGCACGATGAACACAAATATTTTACCACGATGTACATAGGGACCCCTGGGTACAGCTGTCTTCTGGACACTAGCAGCCTTTCTCTCTCCCATCCTCTTCTCTGCACAACTCCTAAATGGAGATGATGCTAGTAAGAGATTCACAAAGGCCACACCCAGAAGACAGCCCTCCCCCAAAGACTAGCCTGACTTTTAGCGATTCTTTCGCTACTTCTAACATCTTTTAGGCTCTGAGACTTACTTCTAATGCCTGGCAACATTAATCGAAATGCACACCTAACCAAAGGCTAGACAACTTGAACCAGCCAACAGCTACAGTGCCTTTTCCTGAGCACTAATCTTTGCCCTAGCTCACCTCCACCACCTGGTCATCTGCTCAAAGGCCAAGTTTAACCTCCATTTCCCCAGTGTAACCATTCCTATGAAATAAAACAATCCTGAAAAGTGATGTCAGCCTTCTTATTTTTACCATGCTGTGCATGTTTTACATTTAGGCATTACTGTGTGCATGTGCACACATGTGTGCCACTGCACTTGTGTGGCGGCTAAAAGACAAGTTGTGAATCACTTTTCTCCCACCAAGTGGATCCTGGAAATCAAACTCTGGTCACCAGCTTGGTGGCAAGCACCTTTCCATGCTGAGACACCCCACCAGTCCATTATGCACACGTTCTTACGGTTTTGAGACAAAGTCTATATAGCCCTGGCTGACCCAAAACATACATACCCACCTGCCTCAGCCTAGAATTAAAGGCATGCACGACCACATCAAGTCTGTTATGCACTTAAAAGTCTAGAGACTAGGTGTTCCCAGTAAGCACTTTCCTTTCCTCAGCACGTGTACACTGCAGTGAATACACTGCACATCTAGCAAAGGCTGCAGTCAGAAACTGCCCTCTCAACACCAAGGTCTAACCCCTCTTCCGGTTCTCTGCATTCAGCGGTCACACGCATGCAACTGTCATGTTTTGTGGGGATATTAATAATTTATTTCACTTCCTAAGTGGTGTTAGGAAGAGGTTTTTTCTTCCTACAAATTTTAACATAGCTTACAAAATGTCTTTTCACTAACTCTACTTTGTCACACACTGGCACCTCTTAACTGTCTAGTGTCGCTCCTGGGTCTTTTTAGAGGCAGCCTAAACAATTCCATTTCAAAATCACTTGTAGAAATTCGGGTACACACGTGATCTCTTACCTCTATTTTACTGCATCGGCAATCTCTACAGCCAGATGTCCAGATTTAGCCAAAAGTTTAAAAAGGGCCGGGGTGGGGGTGTGGAGAACAGCTTTTTCGTATCGTATACACAGGCCTTCTACGGTGGCAGGGAAGTCTTGGCCAGCATTTCTGATTAGCAGCATCCAAGGTTGCCGCGTCTCAGCTTCTCTTCTGTAGAAGGAAGACCCGCAGCCCAACAACTGATCGTTCCTCTCAACGCAATCCCAGGGCCCAGCAAACCTTAGTCCAGGCCCATCGAGGCATCTGTTCATCCAGGTCTGAGTGCTCATCCATAGGCAGTCCCCTCCTGCCTATGGCCCGCTGTTCTTGCGCAGATCCGCGGGCCCAGAAGGGCCAGTCTTGGTCTTCAGGTGGCGGTCATTCCACCGTGCCATGCCGCCGCCACCCGGAGACGTCCTTGAAGGCCTGGCTGGGGCTTCTCCGTGGGCCCGACCCTGGAGAGGAAGGTGCCGCGCGGTGGCGGTGGAGTCATGGAAGCCGCAGAGGCCTCCACCATCCTGGCGCATCATTGGCAGGGAAAGAGTCACTGCTGAATCACTGTGTGGCCCTGCGTGTGGCTGCCACGAGGGTTCCTGATCCCAGCGTCTGTCGGCAGGACTTGAACCGAGGCAGCTTCCCGGCCTCCTTCCCTACCCCTCCGCTCCTCCCCACCCCCACCGCGGGCTCAAGCACCGGCCCAGGCCTTGCTGGGACCCGGTGGAAGGAGGCCTCACTACCTAGTTCGCTGTACTCTTTGCCAGAATTCGTGCATATTATTTTTAAATATCATACATATTTCAGCAGATTGATGCTCCCTACAATGTAGCTTTTAAATGTTGTTGTTAATGCACGTGTGCTATAGCGCATAGCATATATGGAGATTAAAGGACAACTTGCACGTTCGCTTTTTACCATGTGAAACTCAGGTCACCAGGCTTGGCATCAAGGGCCGCAGTCTAGGCTTTAACAGAGAGAGATTGTGCCAGGCATGGAGACACCTGTAATCTCAGCAGCCAGGAAATACACAGGTAGTTGGATCAGAGGTTTGGGGCCAGCACACTCTACATAGTGAGTTCGAGATCAGCCAGAGATATTTAAGGAGGCAATTTTTAAAATGATCTCATACAAAGAATTCCTCTTAAAGTGCACTTCAAGTTTCCATAAGTTATAGATCAGAAATATATCATCCTAATATACAGAATTAATTTATATTTATATTTACTTATATTTATAAATAGCAGGCGATTTGAAGGTGTTAGTTTGGATTGAAAAGTTACACATGATCTCAGGAGAAGTGAAGAGACATGATAATTGTACTGTCGTCTTATAATTCTGGATGCACTCTTGGCTTCTAAAATTGTTTCACATTCAAGAACATAGGCTGGGAAACTCTTAGGAACAGTAATTGTCATCTTCAAATTATTCAAACAGAAGAGAGGAAATATTTGATTAGGAACAATAAGCTTTTAATTATTTAGACTTATATAACCAAAAAACCCCAATAAAACAAAAACAACAAACAAACAAAAACAAAAACAACAAACAAACAAACAAAAACGAAAAACCAACCTCCCAAACCAAAATAATCAGAAGTTTGAAGATGCTAACCTGAAAATGCTTGAATACCAAAGTCTTAAGCTATTATCTGAACTGCAAGTAGTTAGGAAAGAGGACGAAAAAGGAAGAACCAAGAAATAACTAACTAAGAATAAAAAATGTGGGGGCTAGTGAAATAGCTCAACAGGTAAACAACCGGTGCTTACTGACAAGCCTGACTGAGTTAAATCCCCAGGAACTACATGGTGAAAGAAGATCCTGCAAGTTATTTTCTGATATCTATACATGAACTATGAGCTATGGCATGTACACACACACTCTTACATACATACATACACACACACACACACAACACACACACACACACACACACACACACACACACACTGTGCACATGCTAAATAAATAAATGTTAAAGAAGAATAAAAGTAAAGTGCCTTTCTTGAAATAGATGGGAAAAATGATTGCTTATACAAGGAGGGAGAATATTGTAAATACATAGAAAAGAAGGAAACTGTCATTATACAATTTGTATTCACTTTGAAATGTGGTTAAGCCTCGCCTCCTTCAATGCCAATCTCTGCTTCTCAGATGTCACTGTAGCATTGTGGGTCCAGGACTTAAGGTACAATTGGCTAAGATATAACATTCAAGTGTACCCCAAAATGGTTTGTGTGGCTTCTCATGCAAAAAGTATATCTTATGGAGACTGTCTGCCTTTATTGATTATGTCACTATTTTTAGACTTGAGAAAAACATAAAAGAGTCCTTCTGAAAACACATTCTGTCGTGTGCTTCACAAAGGTTCACAAGTGACCCAAGAGGTAACATCCAGGCACGAGGAGCATAATCGATACACCGGGGCCCTTCAGAAACACAGCAGCCACAGAAAACTAAGCCCTCTGAGAAATGTCACGTTTGAACATAAATTTCCATTCCAGGACTACAGATGTTTCATTGTGGTTTAGGAAACAAAAAACAGGGGGGCTGGGGATTTAGCTCAGTGGTAGAGTGCTTACCTAGGAAGCGCAAGGCCCTGGGTTCGGTCCCCAGCTCCGGAAAAAAAAAACAACAGATAACATAGAAACTAAAAACAAACAAACAAACAAACAACAACAAAACACCCAGTCTCTATTCAGGTCTTCTTGTAAAAGAGACACAAATGAATAGTGCAGAAGAAATTTCAATGGCCGGAGCAGAAAATCAGGTTGTGGTGATCTATCAGAGAATGGAATTCATGTTAGTGGCTGGGTCCTATGGTGTTGCTGGGTTTAGGGGACTGTATGGTGAGTGGCCATTGTCACATGGTTGGTGTCTCTCAGAGGTTGACATTGGAGACCAGGGAGGTAGCTCCGACCATCTGGGCTTAACGGAAGACAGGGAAAAAATGAGACTCAGGCTCATAGTCCTCTGCGCCTCATTCCCCAGCTCTTCCCAGAAGGTGGTAGGCGATATAACTGTATAGGACTGCTATACTACATGTAATCTATCATTGATCAAACTGTCATTATGTGGAGTATAATTTAATATTAGACTTCAACATCTCAAGTAAATAGAATCACACTTGCCAAGAATACAGGTTCATCTGGTTTGTACATGCATTTGTTTTTAAAAGGGGAAGATCACCAGGAGATTCCTTTTTTCCTATTTGTCTTTTCACATTTAAATTTCCATTTATTTGCTTTTGTTACTCCTCACACGCACTGTGTTGAGCTTTGTGGCCCCCTGGAGACAGGAATTAGTGCACATTCAGAACACTTGAATAGTAGTCTTTTACACTTGAATAGTAGTCTTTTTTTCATTTATTGTTCTAGCAAGGAATCTGAAGGCAGCCTGACTCTGTGATACTTTGGTGCTATAATAGATATACTTGCCGTGCTCATTCCTGATGGCACTTTGTGCTATTCCGTCCTTCCTCTAGCTGAATTAGTCATGAACTGCCTGTTTGAATCCTGTCCTTTCTTTCACCTTCTTCTCCTTCTGTTTTCTTTTATCAGAGGCATTACCTCCATGTTGCATAGCACCTGAGTGCTTGAAACGTGCATCACTTACTTAAAAGGAGCTTGCCCAGATTCTAGAAGCATCTGACTGAACGGTAGTTGCTTAGTGAATATAGTCTTTTGTATCCCTTTTTGTACATTCCAGGAATAGCCTTTATTGAGTATCTTAGTTCTTCAGCCATGTTGCCTAATACACGTTCTGAAAGTTGAATACAGATGGGTGTGGCATCTCATATCTTTTACATCAGTATTCAGGAGGTAGAGGCAGACATATCTCTTTAAATTCCAGGCAAGTACAGCCTAGTAAGTTCAAAGAACTATAGTGACACTGCTATAGTTATCAGAAGAATGACTACATTCTGTTCTGCGTTACCCTGTGCCCCAGAGTAAACATACCTACAGAAAATTTGAACCAACCTGCAGCAGTGAGTGAGCCCCATACATAGCTTGAAGCACAGTCTCCAACCTCTCTCAATCAAACAAACACTGATTACTGTAGAAAACCAAATGCTAATTGTTGCATCCAGTTGAATTTTGTACTTGGTTGTTATCGAGCATTAGTTGACTAATATTGGAATGAAGAATAGTAGGTGACATTACTCATTATAGAATACAACATCTGTATAGAAATCCTTTCCCTCCTCCTTCCCCTCCACCAACAGGTACACAGTCTTTGCAAATAGGTGTGTGTGTGTGTGTGTGTGTGTGTGTGTGTGTGTGTGTGTGTGTTTATTTGACTTTGAACACAAGGTCTTGATCTGTAGTCCATACTGGCATGGAATTACTATGTAACTCAGACTGACCTTGAACTCGTGGCTAAGTAAATTACTCCGCAAGGAAGTTAAGAGTACTTTACTGGGGTTGGGGGTTTAGCTCAGTGGTAGAGCGCTTGCCTAGCAATCGCAAGGCCCTGGGTTCAGTCCCCAGCTCCGAAAAAAAGAAAAAAAAAAGAGTACTTTACTAAGCTAGATATACTGGTTCACACCTATAATCCAGTACTCCGGATACCGAGGCAGCATGACAAGCATTGGATGTGGTTGTGGAATTTTCCTGAACAACACAGGAATTTTTAGATATTTGTTTTGTTTTGTTTTTCTCTACAACCACCTGCTGCCTATAGCACAAATAAACCTGACAGAAAATGGGATGGCAACAGAACTCTGGAAGCAGTTCATAAAATAGAAACACACCAGCACACAGTACAATGTATAAAGTAAGTTCTCCAGAGCCTTTAAGTTTTGGTTTGAATTGTCCTGAACCTTCACAAGCCTGTACCTCCTGAAGAAGGATCAGAATCCAGCCTGTTAATGGGTTATCTTCCTGTGTGTAGAAAACCATGCACCACACTGTATGCATAATTAAAACTGTTAATACAAAACAGTATTCACTGAAATGATGTGCTGAGAAACTGGCCTAAATTACCAGTGCTTGCAGACACATCAATTAGCTTTGTACGTGTAATGAGCAGTTGAAAGAGCAGCATGAGAGCTGACAGGTCCAGAAAAGCAGTATTTGCTATGAGTAAGTTAAATTAGGCACTATCATCATTCACAGATTTAAGTTTTGTGAATTAACATGAAAATGATGATGGTAATAACTTTTATCTAGTTCAGTACTTCTTGTAGATAAGTACTTTCCCCTAGTTGTGTCTTAGTCATTGTAGTGTCTTAGGCTGCAAAATATTTAAATAATCTTTAAATAATGTACATGGTGCTTTCTCTACCCACTTCAGCCAGTTCAGCAGCTATACATGTGTTATGAGATGTCTTATAATATTGAGTTTGAGAAAATAGAGAGGTAAGAATCACACAGTTTCATGTGTCCTTTTTGATGGGTAAATTGAGGCCTCTATCCTGCACTTATCTCAGGCTTAGATTCTAAAGCCAGTCATTTAAATGATGTCTGCCCCTACAGGCTTTGCACGTGGGGCTGTTGTAGGTGGCAGAGAGGAAAGCGGCTATGTCTACACTCAGTGTTCTGACCTGTGAACATCTGAATGATTAGTCACCTAACAGTCCCTGAAAGATTTGAGCCTGAGACCTCCACCGTTCTGGTGCCAAGGGGCCCAGACAGGGAGCTAACAACACTGCACAGGCCCAAATGTCTCCCAGGGTAGGGAGCAAGTAAGAATCTAGAAGAATCCCGCCTGGAACCACAGGCCCTGGACAGGAGTGAGCCAATGACAAACAACCCTTGTATTGGGGCCACTGGGGTAGGCCTGATTGAGGAGCAAGCCTGAGACAACCACTAGATCAACTCCATGAGGCCCTGACATGGAGCTAATCTGAGATGACCACTAGTTTGTTGCTACACAGGGTTTGATGGGGAGACCATGCTTAAGATGAACCCGGTCTGGCACCATGATGCACGAACATAGCATTCCTGGGACCACTCTTGAGACAATCCTGGGATCCTGAGAACAGGAGAGATGTCTCAGCCCCTCATCAGCTGCAGCACTCAAGAGAGCAGGCCCTGTACTCTGCCTGGCCCTGATGGAGGTTGCTAACAAGCTGGCCCCTGAGGGTACAAGCATGGGAGAGCCAGCCCTGTCTCTTGACTGTTGTGTGGTGAAATCATCAAGAGAAAAATCCTTTCCCCTCCCTTTTATCCCCCCACCCCCACCACCAGCAGGCTAAAGAGTTGGCCCAGAAAGATCAGGAGAGAGGAGAGCTGGAGAGCTGGCTCCTTCCCTCATCTGATACAGCACTTGGGAGAGCAAGCCCTGAATCTCACCTGAGTAGCACAGTACAGCTGACCCTGATGGTGGGGGAAGAAGTGAGCCAGCCTGGAGGGTGTAAGCATGGGATAGCTGGTCCTGCAACTTATCTGCCATGTTTCAGTCAGTGTTGCAGATGAGAGAGAGACACCCTCCTCTCCTCTCTCAGTCCTTGCTACTTATGCTGGGCAGGAAACCTGGCTCAGGGTCATCAAAGTGGGAGAACTGGCTATGTCCCTCATTGTCTGCAACATACGGGGGGGGGGGGAGCTCTGCACCACTCTCACCTGGGCAGAAGGGTAGAGCTCCCTCTGGTTGTGTGCTAGTAAGCCAATCCCAAGGGCATGAGAGAATGAGGGCAGGTAGGCTGACCAGCTTAGACTTCTCAGGCCCAAATCCAAGGCTTTGAGTTGGTCCACCCCAACATCTACCCTATTTGATGAATTGCTGGAGTGCATAAAGGGGCCAGACCTACAGATCCAAAGCTACAGGATCTCCACAACACAGGGCAACAACAGGATATCTGAAAGGAGTCCCAGCATTGATAGAGTAGCAGAAGCCAGAGGCCTCATACCAAACAAACAAGTATTTGCAATGAACATTTGCAAGCAAAGAAGTGTGGACACTCTTTGACATACTACAACTTTGTGATGATTCGTATATGCTCTGCCCAGGGAATGGCACTATTAAAAGGTATGGCCCTGTTGGAGTAGTTGTATCACTGTGGGTGTGGGCTTTAAAACCCTCATCCTGGCTGCCTGGAAGTTAGTCTTCTGCAAGCAGCCTTCAGATGAAGATGTAGAACAAGGTCTCACTATGTATCCCTGCCCTCTAACTCACAGAGATCTGCCTGCCTCTGTAGCCTGCATGCCGGAATTAAAGATACTTACTGCTCCTGGCCTCTCTTTTCATGTTGTTGAAGTAGGATTTTGCTATACAGGCCACAATTGCCCAGAACACACTGCATAGAATACACTAGTCTTGAATTTTCAGTTATCCTCCTGCTTCTCACTCCCAAATATTAAGATTACAAGTGTGTTTCACTCTGTTGGACATCTCTTCTTGCTGTGTGATCTATCTCAAACTAGACTATTAGCCTATTTCCTAATGCACCCTATATTTTCCCTTATCTTCATATCATTAATCCCTGTGAAGTAAAACTACATTTGTCTAGACCCACTGGCCAATGATTCTAATGTACTCTTGTACCAGGTAGTATTGGGTAAGTTTTGGGCCTCGTTCCCTCTAAAAGCTCTCCAGGTGATACTGTTGGACAAAGCTAGGAGCTATTTATCCAGTTATATCGCTTTAAACTGTGATTCTTTTTCTTTTCTGTCTTCTGTCCTTCTTTCTTTTCTTTCTTTCTTTGTTTCTATTTTGTTTTGAGACAGGATTTTCCTGTGAAGCCCTGGCTGTCCTGGAACTTGCTCTATACACCAGGCTGTCCTCAAACTCAGAGATCTGCCTGCCTCTGTCTCCCTAGTTCTGGGATTAAAGGCATGCGCCACCACTGCCTGGCCCTGAATTCTTAAGAGACTACCCACATCGGTTATGAGGCACCTTCGAAAAGAGCAGATTTTTTGGGTTATATTGCGATCAGCGGTCAAAAGTATTTGTGGGTGGGGGAGATAGCTCAGTTGATAGCATGCTTATTGCCCAAGTATGAAGACCTGAGTTCAAGCCTTAGCACTCACTTTAAGATATGAGGCCTGGTTGTACATGCCTGTAATCCCAGAGCCTCTGCTTCAGACAGAGACCCTGTGTCAAAAATAAGGTGAAGAGCAATAAAGAAAGACACTGATGCTGCCTCTGGCATCCACATGCATGTGTATACTTGCTGGATATGCCTACACATACATACTTGAACCCATACACATATATGCACACACACACACACACACACACACACACACACACACACACACACACATCTGGGAATTTGAAGTACAAGCAATTTACCTATGAAGGCATTCCTCAAATAATTTTTGACTTCCTAGCATTCTCCCTACCCCTTCATCTAAATACAAAATCTCCAAGCTATTACATGATAAACCATTAGCCCGATTATACACATTTAGTTAGGGAGTGACTCGTTCTCTTGGGTCTTGGGACAAAACAGTTAAAATCTCTTACCAGGTTGGGGATATAGCTCAGTTGTACTGTGCACTCCTAGCACGTTCAAAGCCATGCTGCAACACAAATGTACAAGATAGCTCCTTTCTCTGTTAACTGCATCCTGCCACCTCCACTGAAACACACCCAAAGGATGGCTGCTAAATGATTAAAATTGAAACTCTCTCCTAGGGTAATCCCTGGTTTTACCATATCACCAGGAAGGCCTCATAGAGAACATTGTATTGAACATAGACCTTGAGAGTTAGAGAAGCATTTGTCAGGTAGGGGAGGCAGGAAGATGTTACCGTTTGAGCAAGAAAGATCTTCATGTAACTATTGGAAGGAGACTGGCATAGACTCTGGGATGAGAGTATAAAAATCTAATCCAGAACCCTAGTCCCTACCACTCCTTTCATGTCAGTGTCCCCCAGTCTTTTCTGCTTTATAAAATCTACTTTGATAGCTACTGAGTTAGGAGCCTCTGTTCCTTTCATTGTGGTCAAGAAAAGATAGTATAAGATTAATAATAATTCCTCCTCTCCACCAGGCACCATCTATTTGGGCATTTGTCTTGTGGTAGCCATTTTTTCCTTCCAGTCCTCTGACTTGACAGGCTTTACCAAGCTCTTAAGACTGCTAAATTGCTAGAAATGGTTGTCCTCACTAGTGAGTGCCTAGTTTGGTATACTTGGTTGAAGATGGCTTAGCCAGCTCCCAGATGACAGAACAAGTTAAACACACAAACTCAACTCAGAAACCTCAGTCCCAGCTACTCACATGTCATCTATGTGATCTCAAACCACCAGTGATTCTTGGTGTAGTCTGAGGAAGACAAGCATTAGAGTCACTTGGAGAAAGGCATAGAGTCCTAGGCCCTACACAGACCTGCTAGATCAAAATCCCTAGACATGGAGCCTAGGAATCTGAATCTTTTTTCTTCTCAGTTGCCACTTTGCTAGTGCATGAATAGGTAAGAAGAACATTGAAAAGGCTATAGAAAAAAATTAGTAGTGGTGCATGTCCCCCTGTTTTACTTATAAGCATATTGTTCGCCATCAGTTATGAAGGATAGAGCCAAGACACTTGCAGAAGTGCTGTTGCATCTTCTGGGAAGCCTGATACCACGTTCAGGTTGGATAAGCTTAAGACATTTTGATTAATCCCATTACAGGATGGTATTAGGAGGAAACAATAGAATGGAACATTGCCTTTCCTGAAAGCTACATTTTTTTAGGCAGGAGCTCTAGGAAATAAATTTTTAATGTGTAAGTGGCCTATGAATAGAATTTCACTTCTATGACAGATTAATGGAAAGCAGAGAAAGCCATCAAGATGGAAAGAAGGGGAGAGAAAATAAAGGAAAGGTAGACTAAGTCTGTTGATGTCTCTTGTTGGCAATGAATTTATAAAGGAACTAAATTTTTATGTTGTTCTCTTAGGAACAAGCCTTGAAAGACATTACCATGTCCTGGGCAGAACTTTTTGTTTAACCTGAAACTCCTGGGGTAGATCATGTCTTGTTCTTGGGAAGTGTAATATGTATGATGGATATGACTATGCTTCTGGGACTCCAGATGGACCCTGGGAAGGACAAAAGGTTAGGTTACCAAATCCAATGGGTATGGCTAGATCTATTTGGCAGCCTTACTGGCCCTCCCTTCTTTTGTCCTTGTGAGTATTAAGGTAAATCCATTGCTATCAATGACAGTGTTTTAAGGGGGAGAGATTTGGGATCTTTAAAGATGAGCAGTTTTGCCTAGAGGAAGAAGAATATCACATTTTAACTTGATAAGCCATTTAATTGTGTTCAACAAAAATATGTAAACCAATCATACTGCATGCGGCACCCTATCCAGAAATGTCTCTTTTCTCTGGCAGGTCCCTTGGCCAGGAGTAGATGACAGCTTCTTAATCTTCAGCATTCCCCGTTCATAAGGTGACCCATTACCCGATTATTTTCCACCAAATTAAGCCCACCCATGAATGCGTGTGTGTAGAAGCCAGAGGTCAGTGTCCTCAGATATTTGTACCTTACCCACTGAGCCATCTCCCCAGACTTCACAAAGCTTCTGACTGCTGAGCTTAGTCTATTTGTTTCCTTTCTCCCCCCCTCCAATCCCCACCCCTTTAACTGAAAACTCCAGGAGAGTATCAAACTCATCTGGGGTTTTTTGCTCGTTTGTTTTTTAATATTTGAAATGTGTTTAACAAGTGAGCAGGATACTTGGAGAATTAGGGGGTCTTGAGCCAGATTTTATAGGTCCTAGCAATGTATCTGAAGACAAAATGGATTTCCAGATAGGGCTTTGAGGAGAGCTGGTGAACTAAACTTGCTCATAATTCAAGGGCCAGGTTAGGGAACAATAAGTACTGCCATTAGAGGGACAGGACAACTAGGAAACAAATGGGAAAGTCACATACACTGAGATGAGGATTTTGCATGATCCAAAAATGTCATGTGCACATGATCAAACCAGCTTAAATTCTAGCATGGACTGTGGAGGGCCTCACAAGGCCATACTCTTAGCTGAGGAACTATTGACAATTGGTAGAGAGAGTGTTTGTCTGTGGTCTGTGATAGGCTGTCATTTTCTAGTGGCCCTATGCCCACATACCTGAGTGAGCATTGCCTGGACTCTGAGATTAGTAGAGGCCACAAAGTCGAGAGGGAAAAGTTGTTGTGTGAACTGTAGGAGGTGGGAAGGAGGAAGAAGGGGTGGATTCAATGACAATACATTGTATTCATGCATGAAAATCTCAAACATATTTGTTGTTGATCTTTGATTATCAACCCAGGATTTCTCTGTGTAGCTCTGACTGTCCTAGAACTCAACTCACTCTAGACCAAGCCGGCCTTGAACTCATCTGCCTACCTCTGCCTCCGAAATTCTGAGATTAAACCGCTGCCCAGCACAAACAATACAATTTTTAAAGTGCAAAAGTTATTTATTGAGTCAAAAAGTAATGGTAACAGTGTTCAACCAATTTTATCCTAAAAGAACAAATTAGACTAAAAATCTGGTCATATTCCTCAAGGACATGCATCGCTCAAATAAACCCTGAGTGAAAACACAGCTTATTATAGAAAAAGGCTTTACCTTTTGTATGTCTCTCTTTCCTCTTCTGTGAAACAGGAAGCTGAAGGAATATAACTAGTGATACTGACACAATGAGGGTTTTATCACTAGGCAGTGATCCATACAAAAGCCAAAGTCATGAAAAAAGCAAAACCAAAGAGGCCACAAATTTTAAAGAGAGCATGGAGTGGTATGTGGAAGGATTTGGAGGGAGGGGCAAAATGATTCAATTATATTAGAACATAAAAATAAAGGAAATAATTTTTAAAACTTCATGAAGTAGATATAGTCGTTAGTACCATTTTACAGAATGAGAAATGGCATAACCAAACACCTGAACACACACACACACACACACACACACCTACATAGGAAATAAATGCGCAGTTGAATACATTGCACAGAAGTGTTACAAATTATAAATTTGTAAAAGCACCATGAAATCCTCAAGAGCATCCACTGTTTCCCTAATATTCCTGCTCCCTACTACTATTTCTTTGTTCTTCAAAGGTTAACACCATCCTCATCTTTAAAAAAAGACCAGGACTGGAAAGATAGGTTAGTGGTTGCTCTTCCAGAGGAACCAGGTTCGATTCCCAGCAATTATATAGGGGCTCATAACCTTCTGTAACTCCAGTTCCAAGGGATCTGACTGTCTTCTTCTGTCCTCCTTGGGCACCAGACATGCAAATGAGCAGGCAAAACTCGCACGCGCGCACGTGTGCTCGCACACACACACATACACACACACACACAAATCTACTAAAATAAAAATAGATAATTGAAAAATACAGAGACCATATAAAGATAAATGCCATGGTTTTGCTCATATGTAGAACCTAAGTTTAAAATAAATAAATAAATGTAATATAATTTTAAAATTGAATAATTTAAATGTTATTTTCTGTGTCTGTGTGTTTGTAGGTTACAAAGCTGGAAAGGACACAATGAGAGTGAAGGATTAGGTGAGGTTGAAAACACAGTAGGTAATGGGTTACATATGAGATCACAAGGTGCACTAACTAGGGGGAAAAGGGCATCAGCTGGAGGAGACAGGAAGGAGGAGGGCAAAGAATCAGTGTAGGAAGAGCACAGTCAACTGCATTTTGTATGCAGATATCACCATGAAACCCAATCTTATATGCTAACCCAGAAAACAAATGTAAAAAGAGCAAAGGTGAGTTGTGCCTGTTCTTGAAAGACATATGTTACAAATAGAACACTACACTGTATGCTGCTTTTTGTCTGGGATAGTTTATCCCCCATTATAATCATGAGATTAATTCATGTGGTCATTTACATTCTCCATGACCTATGGTGTGAGTGTTCTGAAGATGAGGGCTTTGTAACTTTACCTGGGAAGATGCAAACAAACATCTGTTCAATACATACAGGGTGACAAAAACAGACTACAACTATTCCATCCAAGCACACATCGATAAACCAGGGAATTTTTTGAGATCCATCAGGAATGAATTAACTGATTTCAGTGAAGGCCCCATATTTGAGACCTGATTCAAGGAAATTGTGTTGGTTCTTACTCCTGAAACCGCACTGAATAAAGGCCCCTCTGCAGCCCAGGTGACAACCTTCCCCAAGTCCAAGAATGCAACATTAAGATATGCATGTATTCATTCAGCCATAGTCCATATTGTTAAATAGGTTTTAATAATATTGCCCACATCCTTCAACCCAATTGCTATTTTAAGCTATGCAAGTTATTGTTTTATTATTTTTTAAAGACAGGGTCTCACCATGTACCCCTAGTTGGCCAGCACCTAGCTATGTAGAAGAGGAAAGGCTTGACCTCACAGATATCTGTTTGCCTGTCTCCCAAGTGCTGGGATTGAAGGCCAGTACCATCGCACTAGGCCTTGTTTTTATTTTTATTATCCCACAAAGTAGATACTTTAAAATCTCGGTAGGTTTTAGATTCCGCTCATATTTTCCTTTGGAAATTTGGCACTGATTGTTTTCTAATGTTTTTGGAGTGTAATTAACAGCAACTAAATGCACAAATCTTAAATCTTAAAGTGCATGTTCCCCCTTTTCTTCTTCTTTTTTGTAGTGCTAAGGATTGAACCCAGGACCTTGCATATACTAGGCAAGCACCCTACCATCGAGCACCCAGCCCTGTCCTTCCGTCCCCTGTGTCAGACTCCTTTCTGGAATTACATTCTTCTACCTCAAATGTGTTATTCATTGACCAAGAATTTCTCATAATCTTTATTTTTGATTCTGAAAACGCTTTTATTTTGTTCTCATTATTAAATTCATCCCAACCATTCCATCCCAATCAAGGAAAGATCAGCTTCAACAATTTATTTATAATAATTTTATTATTAATTTTATTATATTTTAGTTAGTAATAAAACAACAGGCTTCATTATGCTATTTTTTAAAAACACATATTTTTACATATATACATACCCACATATACACATACACTTTTTAAAATGTACTAACTCTTAAACATTTAATGATCATCATACAATCACCACACCAGAAAAAATAATGCTTCTTTAATATTTAAGATCATTGTTTAAATCGGTCAGTATAAACAAGTGCTGATTGTTTAAAGAACCAACACAATTTCCTTGAATCAGGTCTCAAATATGGGGCCTTCGCTGAAATCAGTAAATTCATTCCTGATGGATCTCTTTTTGTTGTCTGTTTTGTTGAGACGGGGTTTCTCTGTGTAGCTCTGTCTGTCCTGAAACTCACTCTATAGACCATGCTGGCTTCAAACTCAGACATCTGCCTGCCTCTACCTCCCAAGTGCTGGGATTAAAGGTGTTTACAGGGTTTGCCCGTGGACTCGAGTGTACCTGGTCAGTGGCCGGCCTGCAGCATTTGCCAGTCATGGCAGCGGCAGCTCATTCGGCAGCTCATTCGCAGCAGCCGGCTAGGCTGTGGCAGCTGTGGCGGCTTGTTCGCAGCAGCGGAGGCTCGCAGCAGCGGCCAGGCCAGAACCTGCCCTGCCCCGGGTTGAGAAGTACCGGCCACAGACGCTGGCCGATCTCATTTCTTAACAGAACATTCTGAGTACCATTCAAAAGTTCATCTGTTAGGACCGTCTGCCACATCTACTTCTCTATGGTCCTCCAGGGAGGGCCAAGAAAGACATCCACCATCCTGGCCTGGGCTAAGCAACTTACAAAGATAAAGAATTCGGCTCCACCATCTTGGATCGATATCATTAGGGGGGCAATCCTCAGCTTTGCCAGCAAAGGACAATCTTCAAGAAAGGGTTTAGGAGTTGGGGATTTAGGTCAGCGGTAGAGCGCTTGCCTAGCGAGCGCAAGGCCTTGGGTTCGGTCCCCAGCTCCGGAAAAAAAAAAAAGAAAAAAAAAAAAAAAGAAAGGGTTTAAACTTGTGATCCTGGAGGAAGCTGACGCCATGACTCAAGATGCCTAGAATGCCTCGAGATGAGTGATTGAGAAGTTCACAAAAATACTGGGTTTTGCCTCCTCTGTAACTACCTGTCCAAGATCATCCCTGCCTTGCAGTCACGGTGCAAGATTTGGCCCTCTGACACCCAAGCTTATGGTTCCTCAACTGGAACATGTAGTACAAAAAGAGAACGTGGATATAAGTGAAGACGGAAGGAAGGCCCTTGTCACTCTGTCCAGTGGGGACATGCGAAGGGCTTTGAACATTCTGCAGAGTTCCAATATGGCCCGTGGGAAGGTGACAGAGGAGACAGAGGCAACATTCTAAGCTGGATGCTGAATCAAGACTTAACCGCTGCCTACAAAAATATCATGGAGCTAAGGACTCTGAAGGGCTTGGCACTGCATGACATCCCAACAGAGATGATTGTGCACGGAGTTGACTTTCCATCTTCAGTTTGGATACATTTATTGACCAAAATGGCAGACACTGAGCACAGACTTTCTGTCGGCGCCAGTGAGAAGATACAGCTGAGCTCCCTTATTGCTGCTTTTCAAGTTACCATACACCTGATGGTTGCAGAGCCCTAGAAGCTCCAAGGCCTGGCCCCTGCCTCCGACTCATCGGTGACTGGATGACATGCTGCCCTGGGCTACTAGATAAAACCAGGCACAGATGCTCTCCCCAGGCATTTAGGTGGTGCTCTCTGTGGTTGTTTGGATCCACAGAGCAATTTCATAATGATAAAAAAAAACATCCAGTTCCAGTGTATCGTTTAGTAAATAGAACCACAATCTACTGCTACACAATCTTCCTGTTCTCCAGTTTCCCTTGAAAATTCCGTTGAGGAAATTCATCCAGTCGAAGTTTCTGACTATGGATCTTACATGTTGCACCTTCCCTTTCATCTCAGTTTATTCAAACTTGAACCAAATATTATTAGTTCTTAGCCACAGAACCCACATATAAAGTTGACCATCAAAACATATACTTTCCGGGGCTGGAGAGATGTGTCAGTGCTTAAAAACACGCGCTGCTCTTCCAGAGACCTGAATTTGGATCCCAGCAACTATACCAGTTCTTTTTTTTTTTTTGGTTCTTTTTTTCGGAGCTGGGGACCGAACCCAGGGCCTTGCGCTTCCTAGGTAAGCGCTCTACCACTGAGCTAAATCCCCAGCCCCTAACTATACCAGTTCTAAAGTGCCTGTACCTCCAGCTCCAGTGGATCTGACGATCTCTTCTGGGAGAGGGAGAGTCGGTTCTGTTTGTTTTTTTGTTTCTTTTAGGGATGAGGATCCTGAGAGGCCGCCCAGGCTCCAGAAGATGTTCCTATACCCATGCGCACACAGCTAGGTGACATTAGGTGAATTCTATACGATTTTACTTTTTTCTAATTTGTTGTTTTTATTTTCAGGAGAAGTTGAAACAAAAATTTAAGGGTGATTTTCTTTTCTATGGGTTCTGTAAAAAGAACTCATGAAATTGAAGGGGAAAGTATGTGTGTGTGGGGTGAATGAATGGGAAGAATTAGAGGAAAGGGAATAGAGCAATGGATTTATCAAAGCATGACATATGCATGTATGACATCCTCAAACACAAATTAAGATATGTTAAGACATATCTAGAATATCAATACTCAGGAAGTAGAGATAAGAAGATCAACCTATCCTCGTCTGCATAGGGAGTTTGAGGCAAGCCTGGATAACACAAGATGCTGTATTGAAACAGCAACAGAAAGAGAAGAAAAAGAATTACACCACACACACACACACACAAACACACACACACATACACACACACAAACACACACACACACACACACACACACACAACTAGAATAAGTAGAAAATTTAAAACTGAGATAAGCTGGGCCTGGTGGCACAGGCTGGTAACACCAGTCACTCAGGAAGCTAACAGCAAAAGGATTGCAAGTTGTAGATCTCTGACTGGCCACACACAGAGGATAATACTAAATATTAAGGGACATATGTGTTAACAAAGGAAAGATATATGATTAATTTGAATTTTTACCTAAAAACATTTAAGAAGTGAAGGAAATCAGTTTGACTATGTCGCTACATCTTTTTCTTATAAGTATTATCATACTTATAAGCAATCATAAATTTCCTAGCTTTTTAAGTGACTGTATTTCCAGTAGGGGAAGAAATACCTAAGGCCTGTCTCCTTTAGGTGTTCTTATAGTCATTGCTACACATTAAATAAATTAATACTGCTTGGCATACCTGACCAAGATGAGTCACTGAGAAGACTAATCTAAAATTAATACTAAGACTCACAAAAAGACCATTTTTCCCTTGCCAGGTACATATACAGCTCTAAATTAATTCATAAGCTATAAGTTTGTTCTTGCATTTATGATGCCTTTCTTTTATTTGGTACATTTTATAACGTTTTACAAGCCTAAAATAATAGAATACTTTGCATAAATTTTGAATAATGTTCTACTAAGAAAATTAGTATAGAATATCAATAATTATTGCTTTATCTTGTGATTATTAGGACTTACAAATTTATTAGGTATCATTATTAAAATCCAAATACTTTGGAAATGAACAGAGATATAAAACATAAATGTGTTTATGGCATTAAATATTTCCCCAGGCTGGAGATATGGCTCTGAGGTTAAGAGCACTGACTTCTCTTCCACAGGTCCTAGCAGCTCACAATCATCTACAATGTGATTTGATGCCATATTCTGGTGTGTCTGAAGACAGGTACAGTGTACTCATTACATAAAATAAATAAACAAATCTTTAATAAACAAAAACAAAAAATTAAGAAAATATGTCATCTAATACTAACTTGTATTTGAAAAACAAAACGGAAATGTTTCCCCAAAACAAGGGAAAATAGTGACAACATTCAGATTAATTAATATCAAAGCTTAATTAATATCAAATCACTATTGCTCTGCACACCATGTGTATATAAAAAAGAAAATGAGGAGTAGTGGGGAAGACAGGAAAGGAAACCTGTAAGACAGAATGGCATGTAAGGTAAATAAATGTAAAGTGGACATTTTAGAAGTATCTAGAAGAAATACATCCTAAGATGATTAGGGTTACCTTAAAATAAACTAGACCAGAACCTCAGAAGTACCTGCACATGCGGTATAACCGGAATGCAATGAAGTCTACCAAACAGGCCAAATGACAGCATGGAAAAAGGTCTTCCATTTAATGACGTATGTCTTGGTTGTTTTGGGAGACTCTGAAACCCAGACTGTGGTTTTGTTTCCCACTCATCTGCTGAAGCTAAACACGATGCAAGGCATTTCATGGACATTCCACAAGTATTGCCCAATAAACAAATAAGGAAGCAACTTCTGTGTTTGCCTTTGGAGAATGAGAAAAATCTGACAAGAGAGTTGTTTCATTTCTATTCCATACATGATGTATTTTAGTTACCTACTGCCGAGTAACAAGTTCAGGACAACTCCCATATTTCATTATAGTGTGGTTTCTCCGAGTCAGATGAGCTGCTGAAATGGGTACCGTGTCTCAGATCTTCTCACAAGGTTGCCCTCATCTGTAGCAAGTATCCACTTCAAAGCTAACTCAGCTGATTGCTGCCATGGCTCTGTTCTCCACAAAATGTTCCCACATGCCTCCTTCAGCCCTCCGCCCATGTGACCTTCTCCCCAGAGTATCACCCAGCATAGGAGACTGCTTTATCAATGAGCAACAGAGAGGAAAGGTCAAAGTGCCAACAGTACCAGAATAAGGAATACAACAGTCATGGCTTTCCTCTCACAATCTAATCACAGAGTCACATCCAAAAAGTGATGACTTTTACAGTTTCGTTTGTGAAGGGTTCTGTAGCCCAGACTGGCCAGGAACTCAAGACCGAATGTGACTTGTACCAATTTCCCTTCCAAATTTAGGTGTGTGTGTGTGTGTGTGTGTGTGTGTGTGTGTGTGTGTGTGTGTGTGATTATAAAGTAGTCACCAGGTTCAACAAACATCCCAGGGAAGAAGAGTATAGAAAGTCATTAATTGTCCTAGTCCTCTGGAAAACACTAGAAGCTGCATAGGATGCACAGTGGATGTGTTGGGTTGAACGTGGAGTAAAGAAATGCACAGGAGCTAAACTAGGGAAACAGTGGAGACAGGAAGATGATGGACCTACTAACCTCCTGTGTCTTCTGGACTTTGCTCTGCCTCTTGTCATCAGTCACCTGCTCCTGGCTCAGTGGATCAGTAGCATTCAGACCACCTGCGGATTTGTTTAAGAGTGGTGTGGTTCCTTCCACAGACTCACTGAATCAGCACTGGCGTTTTACAAAGAGCAAACAGCTTCAGTGAACGTTGAACCAGAAAGGATGGAACAAAGAGGGCTCCAAAGCGCACTTATTTTAATTATGGGATTAGCCTTTTCTGCATGACAATCACCTGAAGCTCTGAACAGGGAAGTTCTCCCCTGTCTGCACTTATAGCACTGTTTAAAGGGCTCCAGAAATAAAAATAACCTGTGTCTATCAGTGAATGAATAAAGAAAATGTAGTGCACACACATGATGAGACGCTATATGGCCATAAAAGAATGAAGTCCTGTCATTTGCAGTATCAAATACAGAGAACACAGTGCCAAGGGAAATAGATCAGGCACAGAAAGACAGGTATCACAAGGCTTCTGTTTAATAGAATGATTGTTACTAGAAGTGAGAGAAAGTTGGAGGCACAGCATGCCAAAGATTTGATTAAAGAATTAAGTTAGATAGGAATAGATTCTGGTATGCTATTTTCTCAGTAGGATGACTACAGATAATATATTGTATATTTCAAAAAGGTAGAAAAAAAGGTCTCTGTATTCACTATAAAATGTTTGATTCATATATATTAACCACAATTTAAACATTTAATAATGTATACAGGTATCAAACCAAAACAAGGTACTCTATAAATATGTACGATTTTATCTGTAAGTTTCAATTAAGTTTGGGGACATAACTCAGTTGGTAGAGCACTTACTTAGCATTCAGGAAGCTCTGAGTTTACTCTGCCGCATTCAGGAGGTAGGGGCAGGAGTTCAAGGGCAACAGAGGCTACTTGAGAACCTTTCTCAAATAAAAATAAAACAAAAGAAAATATGGTGTCCAAAGCCGGAAAGGCTTGGATAGCAAAGTAAATGACATAGTACAGAATCAAAACCCAATCTTAAAGGAACCAGGGGCCCAGGGGATGGTTCATTCAGTAAAGTGTTTACTAAGTGAGCATTAAGGCCTGAGTTTAGGTCCCCAGTGCCCACATAAAAGTTGGGTGTGTTGGCATATGCATATAATCCTGTGACTGGGGAGGGCATTAACAGGCAGATTCCTGGAACTTTCTGGCCAGTTGGTCTAGCTATAAAATGGAACTCCAGGTTCAGTGAGAGGCCCTGCATCTAAAAATAAGACAAGGTGGAGACAGGCAGATCTCCTGGAATTTGAGATACTGCCTCAAAATAAATAAACAAAAACAAGGTGGACAGAGGAGAACCTAGGATCATCTTCTGGTCTCCACATGTATATGTATTAGCACATGCACCTCACTGACTCACACATATGAACACACATGCAGACACTCCACTCCACTCCACACACACACACACACACACACACACACACACACACACACACACACAAACACACACACAAGAGGGCAGGAACCTGTATTTTCTAAAAGACCACTAAATAATTCTGAATTCAGACCAGGAGCCATCCCAAAAGCTGCTGCCCATCTGTTCTAGTTGGGCTGTGCTGTCTGGCCTCAATGAGAGAGGAAGTGTCTAGCCTTACAGAGACTTGAAGTGCTAGGGTCAGGGAGGTACCTAGGGCACCCCACCTACTCAGAAGAGAAGTGGGGAGGATTGTGGGATGGGGTGACCAGGAAGGAGGCAGTAAGCAGGATGTAAAGTGAATAAGTAAAAATAATGAAATTAAATTTAAAAAAATAATTCTGAGTACATGGGCAAGAGGGAAGCACTATTCCACTGGTTCTCAAATTTGAATATGCATCAGAATAATTTAGAAGGCTTATTATGTCTTATGCATGCTAGGTTGGTGTTCTACCAGTGCAGCTAACATATATCATTAGAGTTTGATCCCCAAGACTAGATTTAAAAAGAACAGCTTGCTGAACCTCACTCCCGGAATTTATTACTCAGTAGGTTTGGGACAGTGCCCGAGAATTTGAGCCTCTCACAAGGTCTAAAGTGATTCTGATTTTGCTAGTCCGTATGTCTGTGTGTGTGCATATCTTAGTGTGGAGGTATCTACATACGGGTATGGGTATGCATGTTTACATATGGGTGAAGAGGCCAAAAGTTGATGATGAATGTCTTCTGCTCGCTGAATGCAGAAGTCATCGATTCAGTTAGGCTGTCTGGTCCACAGACTGTCTTTCTCTCACAGTTCTGGGATGAGAGTTCAATGCAGTTAAGCTGGATTTTTAAGATGTGATTTGAGAGGCTTGAACTCAGAACTCCATAGTTGTCAAGCACCTTACTGTGCTACGTCTTCAACGCCAACAATTTCAACTCCATCTAGGCAGACAAAAATGGACCCCCTTGCCTCCCAAAAACCCCTCAAATATGTCAAAGAGCCTGAGAATAAGCTGTGAGGGGGCAAGTACTCCAAAGAAAGCTAATTTATAAGAAAAATTTAGGGTTGAGGGTATAAAAAGCTACTTAAACTTTTGGATTTTGAATTGGTTGCCTGTGTCACTGAATGGCTTGTAGCAGGTCACTTTCGGTTTAATTGTAAATTCTTTCATCCTCACAATGGAAGGAGGGAGAAAAGGGATTGCCCTGTCAACTAGAGCTGTTCACTTGACTAAATAGCACCAGCACCAAGCAGGAACTTTTGACCTGGGGGCAGGGGAGGGGAAAAAACAAAGGTGGCTCTTTAGATGAACTGACATAGTGCGAACCCCTCCCCCAAATACCTGTCTCTATCCAGGGGAAAGGCTACACTCTGAATAAAAGGCAAAGAAAGACTCCTGGCTGATCAAAATACTGAGGAAAAAGGACTGTTAAGGGCTCAGACTTGGACAAAACATTTATGCCTCTTGCTCACGGAACATTGTGAAAAGGGAGGAAGAAAGAATCTAAGAGCAGGAGGATAGGGGGAAAGGGTTGCAAACTAGCATTCTCTAAGTGGGAACCACAAAGCAGATGTACATCCGGTGCAGGGTCCACAAAAGTGGGCCCTCATAACAGTGGGCTAAGGACCCCTAGGGCTAAACAACAGATTCTGGTAGGAGGGGATCATGGTCTCAGATTGCACACCCACTCCTGAGTCTACCAGGTTCTGATGGTTGGTTCCAAACTCAGGAATACACAGACTGTCCTGATTAGATTTTCCATATGACACAACAGAACAAAACAAACAGGGAGAAGAGATTTATAGAGGGGTGCTGGTAAGGCCCAGAGGAAAAATGGGAGAACGTGAGACCAAAAATGCTGAGTGTATATGTATTAACATGTAAAAGAATAACATTTACTAACAGAAAGAAAAAACAAAAAAGAAAAAAAACCCTCAAGCTCAGTTCTAAACCTGCTGGCACCTCCAAGGCTGGCCTACCATTATTGCTGTAATAAGCCTTCTGGAATTATCATGCAATACTTAAGTTTGCAAACCACCACAGTGGACAATCTACAAATCCTCTGCAAACTTTTAAGTTCTATCACTTAAGTGGTAATAATATGCAAAGGAGAAAAAGGTCAAATTCTCCAGTTTCTTTTACGTTCCTACTTAATCTTAATGAAATTCTTCATAATCAAATCTTCAGCATTTGGGGTAATTTTGATAAGGAAATTGTGTGTGTGTGTGTGTGTGTGTGTGTGTGTGTGTGTGTGTGTGTGAGTGAGAGAGAGAGAGAGAGAGAGAGAGAGATATGCATGCATGCATGTGTACACATGTATAGAGGGGATGAGCATGCTTGGGAATGCTTGCGTGAACACCTCAATTTCCATCAGGTATCTTCCTTGATTGCTCTCCTCTCACTTACTGAGGCAGGGTGTCTTAGGAACTCACTGGTTCCAGGTAGTCTAGCTAACCAACTTGCTTCAAGCATCCCTTCTCTGCTTCTCAAGTGCTAGGATGATTGGGAGCTGCTCCGCTCATCTGGCCTGTGTGGCTTTCAATGGGCTTAGGAGATCTGCTTTCATGCCAAGCACCTTATCGACTGAGTCATCTCTCCAGCCCATGGAGAAAAAATCCATGGGGTCCACAGACACACTGAACAGCAAAGATGTACTTGGAGTTATTGTGAACTAGTATTACCTTCCTCCTGACTGGGGATTCTAGTTCTAGAGGACATTTAACAAAGTACTGAGGAAAACAACCAGAATTGATTTTATAGCTCTAGCTGCCCTCGAATTCTGAGAGGCCTCTGCCACCCAAGGACTGGGATTAAAGGAACCGCTATGCCCAGCATTGTGGAAGTTTTTAGATACTGTGCTTTCCAAAACAAAAAGTAGCGTAAAGCCACATGTGGCTATTGGGCTCTTGAAATATTTTTCAATTCATTTACACAGTCACATATGTCTGGTGCCTACCATAAAGACGATACAGCAATATAGTACCTTAAAAAAGGAGACATACACATGCATGTTTTACTTAGTATCTAACTCACATTTATTAAAAATGAAAGGTTACAGACAGCAAGGATAAGACTGCTTTCTTTATTAAACAAGCTTAATTAATCTACCTCTGACTAATAAATGAACATATTTACTCACACAAAACATTTTAAAAATAAGTCTTGCCAATCCATGAAACAAAAAACAAAACAAAACAACAACAAAAAAAAGCTAAGATTTTTTTTTCCAAAAAAGAAAAGAATCATAGATTTCCCTCTAGTGGCAAGAAATAACATTGTTGATCCAAAAACCCCAAAACCATAAATCAAAAAACAAAACAAAACAAAACAAAAACCAAAACAACAACTCTCCACACACACAAAACCCAGAATGGCACCTGAATCTATACATACAACTATCATAGACATTTCTTTTTTTGGAAACTTAACTTTAAAAGATTCCACAGCAGAATCTTTCAAGGAAAATAGATCATTTTTGTCAACAAAAATTTGACCTAATTTTCACTTACTGTGTGAATGATAATCTCTCTAAAATCTGATCTATTCAGAAAAAAGTTTTGTTCATGACTTTTGGGAAACTGAGACCCTCACAAAACATGTCTATAGAGTCTAGTCAAACTGTGAACCAATGAAAATGGCAATTCTCTGTTAGTGGTAAAGGTTCTGGGATGGAACTTTGAAAGGAGCTGGTTCAGAGTCTAAAGTTATAAGCAGCAGTGGGGTTTTTAAAAAGAGATATACTTAGGATAGTATGAGTACCAAAATTCTTAATAACTAAAATGACTCTTAATTCTGACACTAGGTCAAAAAACAGCTCCATTACATCCCCAGCTTTAGTTATAACCACACAGACTCATTGAGATAACCTGCTAAAATATTTTCATGTGCAAAAGGAACTCAAAAGAGATACCAATTGTGTCCTATTGTTATCCCCCCTCACACAGCTTCAAGGAAAAAAAAAGCCAGGTTTTATATACACTGTAGTAAGTACAGAATGTACAGAAGACTGTCCTATATACAAAAGTGCATTAATATAGAATACATTTTGCAGGAATATAGGAAAAAAGTCCTTGTTGACAATCTGATACTTTTCAGTATCTAAGACTACTGGTACATACCAAACCAGTCAACTTCCTACTTGCTTTGGTTATATTATTCTACAGAACTACTTTTTGAAAAGAAGGGCAATGGGAAGTCCCACAATTTGCAACTCTTAACCATCTATGAGGTGATTTATGTGTATTTGTGTTTATTATTAACTTCTTTTGGTAACAGTCCTATTATTAAATTGCCGACACAAAGATTTATGGGTTTTTTTTAATCTAAACAGGAAATCAAATTCACCCACTACAGGAGGAGACACTATCAGCCCCATTTTCCAAAAGCCTTGAAATCTCATTGTAAACATAAGAGATCAGCTTCGATTTAAGAAAAAAACATCAGCAATCTTAAGTGTGTTATGTACCTGCCTTCTGTACATGGTAATTCCACATTTACCTTGACAGAGTCAAAACAAATATTCATTAATTAAGCAATTCTTCCCTTTCCATCCTATCCACCACCACAAAAAAAAGAACACAGATTTGTACAAGTTCCATTCACCACAAAGGTGTGGTAGAAGAAACCCGACAATAAAGACAACTTACTACATTTTGACATCAGAAAAGATCACACTGGTTTTTCTGAGTTTGGCATGAATGTCAAGTTAAAATGCAAATTGCCATTGTCTGGTTTAGGGCCAAACATCAATGACCTCAATTCCAAAAATATTCGGGCAGTGAGCCACAAACAAATTTTAGTATTTAAGGAATGGAAATTGAATTGTAGAGCACCAGCTTGGATCTTGAGCTTGCCATGAAGCTCCTTAGTCCTACAGCCAGTTACAGGAATTGCCAGAGCTCCTTCTAAGTCTCATAAAGGACATAGACCAAATTCAAATATTTCAAGAACTATGTTCCAAATTATATGCTGACAGAAATGCCTAGCTCAAAATGCCTCAAAGGTTTCCTACTTAATAATGTTCAAGGGGTTGGGGATTTAGCTCAGTGGTAGGGCGTTTGCCTAGCAAGCGCAAGGCCCTAGGTTCGGTCCCCAGCTCCAAAAAAAAAAAAAAAATAATGTTCAAATCTGAGATAAAATTCATCTCATTTTACCAACCTTAAGTCTACTGCAAAGCTATCATATTAGATTTTTTCTCAATTATTTATTTCCTAAGAGTCTCTTTCAAGATGGAATTTATCTCTGATTTAAATATGTCGAATGTCAGTGCTTTCTACATCAACACTACTAGGGAACACAAATGAACTATACTATCAGCAACCCAAACTAACTTTACCCTACATCAATTCCCACAAAGAATTCTTGAAGACAGTGCTAAGAGGTAATTTGTTCAAAGCAAAGAGAATAGGGCACCTCAATGATTACACAAATGAATCCAAAGAATCCTTAAAGTTAACAGAAGAAACACCTTTCTATATAATCTTGGCTCTTCAAGTGTTTTTTGTACAAATCCTAAAATTTTTCTTCCCTGATAAAACTCACCTGGTTTAAAAAGATACATTTCCCAGGCACATCTGGGTCCCAAACACCAGGGAAGCTAAGAGAAAGGATCATAAGTTCCAGACCAGCCTGGGCAACAAAACAAGTTCAAGGCGAGTCTGGACTGTATAGGGAGACCTTGTTTCAGTGGCAAAAAATATATTAAGCAAAATTTTATGCAAATGCAAGGCCCTTCATTAATCTGGTGGCTCAAAACTAGTTTTAAGCAAATGAGTCCAAGATATGAAGGTGTTTATTTTATACTCTATTCTACTGATTGATACATTTTACTAATATCCAAACACCATGAGCATTATATGAACCAAATTATAGCATTCTGATTATCTGATTTTGAGGAAGCCTGATATAGATGCAAATGACAAAGTCCACCACCTTTAAGGCACATGAGGCTACAGAGAAGCCATGAACAAAAAGTCTGCTAAGAGAACCCAAAACAAAAGGACTGCTATAGAGTTTATGTTGTAACATTTTTGGCTTAAATATGAAGATATATAATAAATTTTACAATATTTAAAGCTCATCAGAATCTGGATACCTTTATACAATAATTTCATATAATTTTTCCTTTTTCAGGGAATGTGCCACTTTCTAAAAGCTAGAAAAAATGAGACATCTACTCACACTATAGGTCATTATTTTATAAATCAGTTTCCAGGACTTAATTCAGAAATGTCTAATTTACCCACACAACAGAGAAAGTCAACTAAACTGTCACTATCTACCAAAGAATGAAGACAAAGTGTCATTGGACTTTAAGTTCTCAGTAAGATAGAATGAACTAGCCCTTTACGACTTAACTTACTATATTCTAAAACAACACCTTCCTTTAATCATTTGTAAAACTGTATAAAAATACATGCCATTTTGCTCAATTCATTGTTCACACTTTTAAAAGCTGTAGTAAGGACTGACATACTTGTACAAGATCTAATAAAAAGTCTCTGGATACAGCTATAAAGAGGAGACTTATTCACTCCACTGTCAGTTCTGGACAGAAGATAACCAACACTGGAACAAACTCTGGTCTTCCATTCATTCATTTATCCATACATATTTAGAATGTACTTCAATCATATACACCCGCCATTTTTGTTCTCCTTTTCGCCAGAGCCTTTCCTCTTCCCCAACAGTGTCCCCTTCTACTTTCATGTGTTGCATTTTATCAAATCTAGATTCCACTTGTAACAAACAATATAATGTTTGTGTTTCTGAATCTGGTTTGCTTTGCTTAACATGATCTCTGTCTAGTTCTAGCTTTTTTCTTGCAAGTGACATAATTCCAGTCTTCATTATGGCTGACTATGAATCTATGTTACATTTTCTTTATCTATTTGCTGATGGATATCCATTTATTGGCTATTGGGAGCAGGACTGAATTAGACATGGAAGCTCACACCCAAACCTCTGTCATATACTGAGACTGTTTACTGTCAGCATAGACCAAAGGATAGTACAGCTCCATCGTAAGATAACTCCACTCCTGATTTTCTTTTTAACAAGAGGACACCCATACTGATTCTGACTGGTACAGCCAGTTTATACTGCCACTAGCAGTATATACACATTCCTTCCCATCTTCTCTTCTCACCAGAATTTGCTTTGGGTTTTCTTGATGATAGCTCTTGTGACTGGAGGAGGATAAACTCAACACTTTTGATTTGAGTTTCCCTGACTTTCCTTTTAATTATAACTGATTAAATAGGTTTTTCCACTGAAAAGGAAAAACAAAAGATGCTGACTTGAAGTTGTTTTTAAATATGCCTTGGGAGATACCAGATTTAATAAATTACTACCTATTTCAACAATTCTCTGAATTATCTACATGAAACATCCTAACAGATAACAGAGCACAGATAACAAAGACACGAAGAGACTTTTGCCCTTTTGCGATAGTTTGTTTTGGAAGGAAGGAGAAAGATTTTAACCTCTCTCTCTCTTAGATCATAAACAACTCTAGGAGTTCCACGGTTTTTCTCTTAAATGAAAGCAGTATTCTCCACCAAATCGACACTTTACATTCCAGTCCTAACATATAGAGTGAATCTGGACTTACAGAAAATTTTATGACATACTTCTATAAATACTCAAACCTTTATAGACATTAAAAATCTGCCCATGGCACTTTGGTAAACTTACTCAATAGTGACTTAAGTTAAATCTAAGTTAAGAAGACTACATGATTTTTTTTTGGGGGGGGGGAGAATAGAGACATTGGTCTTAAATTATATCCTGAACTGGTTTGGGGATTTTATTTTATTTTTTTTAGTGAGCATCAACAAATAAATAGTTTGCAAGTGGGTGATAGATAAATGTTGCCCTGTATCTCAATGTGGCTCACCTTCCTCAGAGAATAGGAAAAACACTCGGATTATTTCCTCTGCGGGATTTTGCTACAACGAAGTGAAGGCAGTGAGTTTAAATATATTTGCTTCTCTTCTTTTTCTATTTCTGTACTTAGGAGGGAAAACTGGGTACATTCTTTATTAAGTATTCTAGGATCTAGAGCTCCTTGGTCCTCTAAACTAGGGTGGAATACCAAAAGGATGTAGGAGGAAAGTCAAAAATACTACTTTAACTGAAAGCACACATAGTCATGCTTTATCTTTGTAGCATTTTAAATTCTGATCTTAGTAGGGATTCAAAAGTTACAGCTAGATCACAGGCCTCAGCAATGCTGTAAAGTACTAATTTTCACCCTCAGTTTCAATTCTTTAGCCTTCAAAGGAACAAAATAAAAATTTAAATATTTTAAATATGTACAAAAGTTTAGTAGTAGCACTATGTAGCCCAGGCTGGCTTTGAACTTACAATCCTCACCTCAGCCTCCTGAATGCTAGGATTAAAGGTGTGTACCAACATACCAGGATTAAATCTCTACCTTTAATTCAGTAAAATTTAGGCCTTTATAGCAACTAAAAATTAAGAATTTATGTTGTTAATCTTTTTGAAGAACTAAAGTTAAATAATGTTGAAACCCACAGTTTGCTTTCTAAATGCAGTAATACAACTGAAAATCATGAAAGTTATAAAATTGGTTGATTGTCAGTAGTCTCAGTTTGTATCTTCTCTAGTCCATGTCAATGCTCAAAGACACATAGAAGAAAAGGAATCAGGCGACTTCTAAGTTCATGATAATGAATTCTTTGAAAAAAAAATGTCTAAGGAAACTCCATGATTTCACATTTAGACTAAAGAGTCCTACTAGGCACCAGCAAAGGTGTTTTCTACAGCAGACTGCTTTGTATACCCATAGCAGTCTCTAAAGTTTGTTGAACTCCAAGTGGTCTGTCAGCTAATTTGAAACACCAACCTCACCACATATCAAACATGTAAAATTAGAGGTGTACTACACAAATATTTTGATAGAGAGAAAGAGATAAATGTTCTAGTTTGGAGATTATGCGGCAGGCTAAAATGTAAGGATACAATGGGAAAACTTGATTGGTATCCTTGCCTAACTGGAGTCTCCACTTGAAACTTCATCAACACAGAGTTAAGTCTAAAATTTCACTACTATAGCATTATTTTCTCAGTAGTTATGACTTGCGGAAATGATTCTCTCTTGACATAAAGCACACAAGAAGAAAAAACCCACATCTAATTGGAAAAGACTAGGGCCCTTTTTTATCCCTTTGCACTAATAATGAATGAAAACAGAACTAAACCTAATGAAGGCACTATTGTAAACAGCAATGCATACCTTATGTGCACCCCCACCTCAAAAAGGATTTGCCCCTAGGAACTAAGAATTATACTATGGCCCTTTTGAAAAAGTAAACCAAAAAAAAAATCTTCTGAAGAAGGGAACTGAATTACGGACCCTACATATATACTGACAAAATAAACTACTTCTCATCAGTACTTTGAAATTTCCCAAACTGGAAATGCAGTAGTAGTCTTTGAAAAGCCTACTTAATCGCCATAAAGTTAAAGTAGTTAAGACATTTACCAGTGGTCTTTAAATGAGAATGTGCATGAGAATAGTCTGCCATTGGGTAGAACACAGTGCTGCTCCACATCCACACTGCCTGTGGGTCTGGAATGGAGCCCAAACACAATTCTAAGGTCTTTTCAGGTGATGCTGAAAGCTGCGGGTGCTGGGGCTACTTTCTGAGAACCACTGGCCTAAATTATTAATGGTACATCAGCACAACCCTAACCAAAATTTTGGTCAAGATGTATGTAAACTAATGAAGAGAGAAAAATGCTTCGAAAAAACGCTGACCAATTCACCCTATTACATCAACACATCAACATCCGCTTCATGGTCTTCCTCAGTCACTTTCAAGGACAGCACCTCTTCATTTAGGAAGAGCCCACTGAGCCTCTCCTTCCGCGCCTGCCTCTGCTCCTTCAGCTGCCTCTTACGGAAGGCCTTCTGCTGTAGCTTTCGCTGCTTGGATCGCTTCTGTTAAAGAGAGCAACAGAAGGTCAGTACAGTTTAGACATTGCTGCATGCAGCCCACGGTTAGTGAATCTAATTCTCTGCTTTCGAAATTTTAAGTTGTTCAAATTTCTCTACAGAGTGATTCGTACACTGTTGGCTTAGTTAAGATTCTATTTTTGTGGCATTTCACTAGTGATCCTTTTAACTAGAAAAGGCTGATAATTGATTGGGCTAGCTATGAATAACAAGATACTCTGAAAAATTGCATTTTTAAGTCGAATTAGGGTGTACTGGTATCAACACAGCAAAAATAAAATACTAGGACACAAAAGTGAATATAAAATGCAGAAAACATTGCCTAAATCCCTCATGCTTAAGCTTTCAAAGTACATTTTACCCCGAGGACGAGAACTTTTTCAGTGGCTGTGAAAGAATCATGCCTTCAAAATATTAGGCAAATGTTATCTTAAAAGCCTGTTAGGAACCCAGTGGATACTCAATCATCATCACTGGTAAACCAAAACCAAAAGGGAATTACCACATATCCAGTGAAATTCTTTGGCAGCTAAGGATGGCTTTGTTTCTTCCATTTTGACAAAAATAAAACTTTGACAAAAATAAAACAAAACAAAAAATAAACAAAACGAGGCTAAATGGGGAAGGGATATCTTCTGATCACTAATGAGTTTCCAAAGAGATTCTCCTTTCATCTTTAAATTGACTCAAGTTTGTGCCATTGCAAGGAACCACATTCCCATGCTAAGCCGCCGAACCATTCTATGTACAGTTTGGCTCTCTTTTACAAGTGCTCAACAATAAGGTTCAACTATGGAAGAGGAGAACAGAATTGTGGAAAGCCTTATTAGACTTTTTGATTAGTCAAGGAACAGTTAAGTCTGAAATATCAAGAAAACACTAAACACGCACGCACGCATGCACGCACACACGCACATAGACACACATGCGCGTACACCCCCCCCAACACATACGTCAGTTTTAGGATCTAATAGACAGCAACACCAGCAACATAGTAAGATTTGCTTAGTAGTGAGTTGTAGTCTTGAGAATTAGATGTTATTTTCTTACTTCCAATATTTCTTAATGAAAAGGAACATAAAAACCAGAGAAGACTGAAGGTAATATGGTTGTGGGTTAGCACAGCATTCAACCTGGTCAATCAAAACCAAAACCCATAGGCATCTAGACAGTGGAATGATTTTTAGTTTCAAGAGGTTTAAGTGAAGGAGTACTTTGCTTGAAATTGAATTGTTAATTTTGAATCGTACATTTTTGTATTAGACATTTTACCTTTGAATCCCGAATCCGCTCTGCTGCACTTGCAGATAGGTTGCTGTCGCTGTGTGCTCGACTCATGTTGGCACTGGAGTTTGAAGCCGAGTTTCCAACACTAGACCCACTGCTGCTTGCGGAACTGACCATGCTGGCACTGCTGCTGCTGGCGCTAGCACCGCTCACTCCACTGGTGCTTGCACAGCTAAAGTTGCTTCTCTTCCAGGCCTCCCTTGTAGGCCGCTGACGAAGGCTATGCTCCTTGATATAGTTTCTGACCTTGGGACACACAGACAAGCACTGCTAAGTATTGCACCTTGATATTCTACCCTCGAAATGCTGGGGCATATGCCCAAAGTGCTTTAAATATATAAAAGAGGTAGAATAAAAGGTCATAAGAAATATCTAAATATACAAATAAATACCAACTCAGGTACATTAATTCTGCTCAGCCTGAGCTTTAATATTAGATTCAAGGCCAGTCTTGGCTATAGATTAAGACTGTTTGAAAACAGTACCCAAGAGATGAGGAGTGACAGCATGAAGGAAGGGAAGAAAGGAAGGATTAAAACATCAGCAGTGTCCAAAATGCTATTAAAAATATAAAATATTATGTAGCAAATGTTATTATTGGCTTTCAGAATTTGAATTCTATGAAGACTGAAATGAAAAAACAAAAACAAAAAAACGGATGTGATTATACATTTTCAAAGGTTTCCACTAAAAATTCAAGTAGATTAATGATCTTATGTCTTGATGAGTGTACATTTCCCCCTTAATTTTAGTGAGGGGCACAATGGTACCTGATTTTGAATGCTTACCATACTAGAAAAACTAGCTGAAATGTGGGAGAGTATTACTGTTGTAAGAAATGAGAGAATTTTCACAAATGCTAAAACACAAGACATCAGAAAGAGAGAATTTAAAACATTTCTATTAGAGCATGTGCCAGAGCAAAGGTGTAGCAAAAATGCTATTTGGAAGTGATCAGAAAGGTACATCTCAAAGCACCTGTCCATTTTCCTACCAGCGTGGCTCTTGTTGAGCAGGGCTTGGGGGTTTCCTGCAGGATCTCATGTACTCTAGGCTGGCCTTGCAGTCCTTAACTAGTCAGGAACTTCTCATCTTTCTGCTCTGCATCCCAAGGGCTAGGATCACAGGCATTTGTCACCACTCCAGGTCTAATTAGTACTTTGACTCTGACTACTCATCTGTTTTAAATTCAACACAAATCTGGACCTCAGTCTAAGCCATCCTTTAAGTGGTGAAATAAGTCTGAAGGTCTATAGAACTAAAAGCAGAGTCTAGATCTTCACTGACAGAAAACATCTTAAAACCATATGCTCTCAAATATTATTGTCATTTTTTTTTCTTGGCGGTACTGGGGGTTGAATTCAGGGCTCCGCACATGCTACAGAGTACCACTGAGCTACGACTCTTACCTCAGCCATCATTTTCTTTCTTTCTTTTTTCTTTTTCTTTTAAATTTAGAGAATACTTTATTAGTTTTTGTAATCAAACCCACGTAGATAAGACCTTACATATTTAATACAGTGTATTTGTACAGTTACCCCTGTACAAATGGAAAAAACTTAAGTTCAACATTTCTAGACCAATATGGCTGTTAATTTCTGTACAGTGCCAACTCAACACAGTAAACGGGGATACTTTTTTCCAAAGTTGACAGCACAGCTAAAGTTTCAAAAAATTCAAATTATATATCTGTATATATATATATTTATATTTATATAAAAAGACCAATAATAGCAGTGTGTTATGCATCAACAGCAGCAACAGCTTTTCCAGGTTCTGCAGTCATCTGAACAAAACTGTAGAGACATCCAGCACACTCCATTTAAAAAAAAAAAAAGTAAAAAAACAAAACCCGAGAAAACAGCACAGTTCTGTTACTCTTGTGGTACCTGGCACCATTTTTTTTAAATTAGCTTCTCAATCATCATCTGGAAAGAAAACATTCTGAGCAACATCATTAAAAACAGCTCTGATAAAGCACGGTCACTACTACGTATCGTAAAGCAGGTACAAGCTATTTTACATCCACAGAGGTATGATACAGTACTGTCCTACATCTATAATACTAGAGGATACAGTTTAAAAGGCATTATTTGAGACTTGATTCTACTTTTCCAGCAGAGGGCCCAAAGGACGGTGTGACACAGCTTTGTAAAGAAACATACTCTAGACAGGATTTCCTTTCACTAGTGGCACAGTTCTAAGGATTCATTCTCTCCATGAATGTCAGCTAAAACCGTTATTAAAAAAATGAAATATCCCTAGAACAAAACCGTATAACCACCGGATTCACATGAAGATGACCTAGTGGAGACAAGCTGGACCTCACCTTACCAACAAGCTATCAAATCTGTTATGTTTAAACAGTGAGACCTCCAAGGAAGGAGATGCCAAGTAGTGCTTCAAAGCTTCGGACCACAATCAAGCACAGCATCCTTTTCAACAGAAGCAGAAGCTCATCTGAATATGCTCAAGGATGCTGACATCAACATTTAATCATCTCCTCACTCATCCAGGAAGAAGGGGAGATCAGTTACTACTGTACTTTATTGTGTTCAACCAAATCACCATATTACAAAAATAGCAAGCTGCCATAATAAAAAATAAGGCTCCTCTATCCAGCACCAGATAGCATCATTTTACTTTCAAGCCTAGAAATTGCACACTTGTATATAAACCAACCGAAGATGAGGATTGAGAGTTCATCTTGGTGGATTTTTCCTTTGATGAATATGAAGTGTCCTTCCTTATCTTTTTTGATGACTTTTAGTTGAAAATTGATTTTATTTGATATTAGAATGGCTACTCCAGCTTGCTTCTTCTGACTATTTGCTTGGAAACTTGTTTTCCAGCCTTTCACTCTGAGGTAGTGTCTGACTTTGTCTCTGAGGTGTGTTTCCTGTAGGCAGCAGAATGCAGGGTCCTCGTTGCGTATCCAGTTTGTTAATCTATGTCTTTTCATTGGGGAGTTGAGGCCATTGATGTTGAGAGATATTAAGGAATAGTGATTATTGCTTCCTGTTATATTCATATTTGGATGTGAGGTTATGTTTATGTGCTTTTCTTCTCTTTGTTTTGTTGCCAAGACGATTAGTTTCTTGCTTCTTCTAGGGTATAGCTTGCCTCCTTATGTTGGGCTTTACCATTTATTATCCTTTGTAGTGCTGGATTTGTAGAAAGATATTGTGTAAATTTGGTTTTGTCATGGAATATCTTGGTTTCTCCATCTATGTTAATTGAGAGTTTTGCAGGATACAGTAACCTGGGCTGGCATTTGTGTTCTCTTAGGGTCTGTATGACATCTGTCCAGGATCTTCTGGCCTTCATAGTTTCTGGCGAAAAGTCTGGTGTGATTCTGATAGGTCTGCCTTTATATGTTACTTGACCTTTTCTCCTTACTACTTTTAATATTCTTTCTTTATTTTGTGCGTTTGGTGTTTTGACAATTATGTGACGGGAGGTGTTTCTTTTCTGGTCCAATCTATTTGGAGTTCTGTAGGCTTCTTGTATGCCTATGGGTATCTCTTTTTTTAGGTTAGGGAAGTTTTTTTCTATGATTTTGTTGAAGATATTTACTGGTCCTTTGAGCTGGGAGTCTTCACTCTCTTCTATACCTATTATCCTTAGGTTTGATCTTCTCATTGAGTCCTGGATTTCCTGTATGTTTTGGACCAGTAGCTTTTTCTGCTTTACATTATCTTTGACAGTTGAGTCAATGATTTCTATGGAATCTTCTGCTCCCGAGATTCTCTCTTCCATCTCTTGTATTCTGTTGGTGAAGCTTGTATCTACAGCTCCTTGTCTTTTCTTTTGATTTTCTATGTCCAGGGTTGTTTCCATGTGTTCTTTCTTGATTGCTTCTATTTCCATTTTTAATTCCTTCAACTGTTTGATTGTGTTTTCCTGGAATTCTTTCAGGGATTTTTGCAATTCCTCTCTGTAGGCTTCTACTTGTTCTCTAAGGGAGTTCTTTATGTCTTTCTTGAAGTCCTCCAGCATCATGATCAAATATGATTTTGAAACTAGATCTTGCTTTTCTGGTGTGTTTGGATATTCCATGTTTGCTTTGGTGGGAGAATTGGGCTCCAATGATGCCATGTAGTCTTGGTTTCTGTTGCTTGGGTTCCTGCGCTTGCCTCTCGCCATCAGATTATCTCTAGTGTTACTTTGTTCTGCTATTTCTGACCGTGGCTAGACTGTCCTATAAGCCTGTGTGTCAGGAGTGCTGTAGACCTGTTTTCCTGTTTTCTTTCAGCCAGTTATGGGGACAGAGTGTTCTGCTTTCGGGCGTGTAGTTTTTCCTCTCTACAGGTCTTCAGCTGTTCCTGTGGGCCTGTGTCTTGAGTTCACCAGGCAGGTTTCCTGCAGGGGAAAAGTTGGTCCCACCTGTGGTTCCAAGGCTCAAGTCTGCTCTCGGGGCACTTCCCAAGTCCTCTCCGAGGCAGCAGCAACCGGGAAGATCTGCGCCGCTCTTTCCGGGAGCCTCCGTGCACCAGGGTTCCAGATGGCGTTTGGTGTTTTCCTCTGGCGTCTGGATGTGCACAGAGTGCAGTCTCTTCTGGTTTCCCAGGCTTGTCTGCCTCTCTGAAGGTTCAGCTCTCCCTCCCACGGGATTTGGGTGCAGAGAACTGTTTATCCGGTCTGTTTCCTTCAGGTTCCGGCGGTGTCTCAGGCGCAGGGGTCCTGCCGCTCCCGGGCCCTCCCCTACGGGAACCCAGAGGCCTTATACAGTTGCCTCTTGGGCCAGGGATGTGGGCAGGGGTGGGCAGTGTTGGTGGTCTCCTCCGCTCTGCAGTCTCAGGAGTGCCCACCTGATCAGGCGGTGAGGTCTCCCATCATTTTCTTTCTAATGTTACATTTCTCAGCAGTGATTCTGCTCCTGAGAGCCTATGTATACACATACGATTTCATAAGCCTACACTTTATAAGATGGTGGCATGCTCAGTGGATAAACAATCTCTATTTACTTTACGTACCTGCTTCAGTTTTTCATCTGTGAGACAGTTAAGTTCAATAATGAACTCGCTGTCTGTAGGGGAGATCTGAGCAGAAGGATCAATGATTTTAATAATGTCAAGTTGCTCCCGAAGGCCCATCTCAGTACTGACTTTTCGGCTCAGATACTCAATATATTCCACCTATGTGAAGAAGAAGTACAACAAACAATGCCAGTGTTAAACCCTGACTTTTGCTATATGAATTATGACACATTTTAGACATAAGAAGAATTGTCTTGTCCAGGGCTCCAATGAAGAAGCAACCACTGAACAAGAAAGTTGATTGTTCCTTAACATCATTGCTAAGATAATTTCACTTGTTTAATGGAAAAAAGTTGAAACTCAATTTTAGACTAATTAACCAATTCACATAACTCAGTGGCTATAAAGAGGTAATAAAGGGGGCTTCACATCCTCTCTCCAGCTAAGTTCTATTCCATGTACAGTTTTAATGTCAACATCCAAGACTGTCAACATATTTACCTGTTCATCATTTGTCATTGCACTCCAAGCAAGCTCATCTAGATTCCGGTGCTTGTTTTTCTTTTTAGAAACCAAGCAAGGTGAACTTGGAATACTGGGTATGACATCAGAAAGTACATCGCTTCCACTGGCAATGTCACTGCCTGGTAACTTATAAAAGGAACAAAGATAGGGGTTAAGAACATTAAACACTGCAAGCTGCATTTTAAACATAGTTACACATTTTATACATCAATTACAAGTTACTTAAGCAAGGCATGGTTGGTACACATGCCTGCAATACACAGGAAGTAGAATGACGACGACAAGTAGTCTAAGGACAGCCAGAGCTAAATAACCAGCCTCAGGTCACCCTCACTTACAAAAGATCATGAGTCAAAAATAAAATAAAATTTACTTCAATACAAGACTAATTATCTAATCAGAGAATCTTTTCAGTGAGAAATATTCTAATACGGAACCATACCTATTTTACACAAAACATCAATGTCAGGATATTTTCTTTGAAGTTTCCCACAAAAATGAACTTTCTAAAAAGCATGAATCATAACTGAGACTTACTAACCTGCTAGTCTAAGTTTAAATAATAAATAAGGTTTTGAATTTATAACCACACTATTATCAGGCCATAGAGCTTGAGCAAGCAGGAGTTTGTAATCACAGGAGACCCAAATGATCCACCACTTACTGGTGTGTTTCAAGATACAGAATTCCATGAATCCTCCAATGCACAGTGACAATAAGAACAATGAAGTCTTTTAAAATGTGCTGTTAATATGAAGCAAAAACTCAACAAAGAAAGATTAGAAAAGGAACTGAGAAAGTGGAAGACAATGTATAGACAAAGGAGGAGAAAAACTACACTTAACACACAGAAAAGTTTGATCAACTTCTGGTTTCTGCCTACATGCACCCAGAGCTGAATGGATCCCACAGTTCTCTGTACCCAAATCCCATGGGGGAGAGAGCTGGACCCTCAGAAGTGTGGACAATCCTGAGAGCTCAGGGGAGACAAATACTTCTACCCACATTTGTGACCCAAGCGGAACCTGCCTAGTGCCATCTACGCCCTCTGGACACAGGAACCTAGCAGCAGTCAGGGGCAGGACCCTTGCAATTTTTGCCTGCACCTGGAGCTGAACCACTCCCACAGCCCTCTATAACTAAATCCCTTGGGGGAGAGAGCAGGAATTTCAGGAGTGCAAACAATCCAGAGACCTCAGGGGAAACCAATTCTGCTCACATTCCTGGCCCAAGAGGAACCTGCCTAGTAGCCCCTGGAACCTAGGAGCAATAGCAGCTGGAAACTTCCTCACCTGGAGTTCTCCAAGCCTTGAGGCTTCAGGTCACACAAATCCAGGAGCAATTTATCTGTTCCCGGATCTGGCTTAAAAAAAAAAAATTCTCCAGGAGTGCTGACACAGAGGCCTACAGCAGGGTCAAGCCACTTACAGAGGCAGCAAGACAAGCTAACACCAGAGACAACCTGATGGCAAGAGGCAAGCAGAGGAGACTAAGCAAGAGAAACCAAGACTACTTGACATCATCAGAGCCCAGTTCTCCCACCAAAGCAAATAATGGGTTATCCAAATGCACCAGAAAAGTAAGATTTGGATTTAAAATCACATTTCATGATGATGATAGAAGACTTTAAGAAGGATATAAATAACTCCCTTAAAGAAATACAGGACAACACAGGTAAACAAGTAGAAGGCCTTAAAGAGGAAACACAAAAATCCCTTAAAGAATTACAGGAACGCACAGCCAAACAGTTGAAGGAATTCAACAAAACCATCCAGGATTTAAAAATGGAAATAGTGCAGATGATATGATAGTATATTTAAGTGATCCCAAAAGTTCCACCAGAGAACTACTAAAGCTGATAAACAACTTCAACAAAGTGGCTGGGTATAAAATTAACTCAAATAAATCAGTAGCCTTCCTCTACACAAAAGAGAAACAAGCCGAGAAAGAAATTAGGGAAACGAAACCCTTCATAATAGTCCCAAATAATATAAAGTACCTCGGTGTGACTTTAACCAAGCAAGTAAAAGATCTGTACAATAAGAACTTCAAGACACTGAAGAAAGAAATTGAAGAAGACCTCAGAAGATGGAAAGATCTCCCATGCTCATGGATTGGCAGGATTAACATAGTAAAAATGGGCATTTTACCAAAAGCGATCTGCAGATTCAATGCAACCCCCATCAAAGTACCAATCCAATTCTTCAAAGAGTTAGACAGAACAATTTGCAAATTCATCTGGAATAACAAAAAACCCAGGATAGCTAAAACTATCCTCAACAATAAAAGGACTTCTGGGGGAATCACTATCCCTGAACCCAAGCAGTATTACAGAGCAATAGTGATAAAAACTGCATGGTATTGGTACAGAGACAGACAGATAGACCAATGGAACAGAATTGAAGACCCAGAAATGAACCCACACACCTATGGGCACTTGATTTTTGACAAAGGAGCCAAAACCATCAAATGGAAAAAAGACAGCATTTTCAGCAAATGGTGCTGGTTCAACTGGAGGTCAACATGTAGAAGAATGCAGATCGATCCATGCTTATCACCCTGTACAAAGCTTAAGTCCAAGTGGACCAAGGACCTCCACATCAAACCAGATACACTCAAACTAATAGAAGAAAAAGTGGGGAAGCATCTGGAACACATGGGCACTGGAGAAAATTTCCTGAACAAAACACCAATGCTCTAAGATCAAGAATCGACAAATGGGATCTCATAAAACTGCAAAGCTTCTGTAAGGCAAAGGACACTGTGGTTAGGACAAAACGGCAAGCAACAGATTGGGAAAAGATCTTTACCAATCCTACAACAGATAGAGGGCTCATATCCAAAATATACAAAGAACTCAAGAAGTTAGACCACAGGGAGACAAATAACCCTATTAAAAAATGGGGTTCAGAGCTAAACAAAGAATTCACAGCTGAGGAATGCCGAATGGCTGAGAAACACCTAAAGAAATGTTCAACATCTTTAGTCATAAGGGAAATGCAAATCAAAACAACCCTGAGATTTCACCTCACACCAGTGAGAATGGCTAAGATCAAAAACTCGGGGGACAGCAAATGCTGGCGAGGATGTGGAGAAAGAGGAACACTCCTCGATTGTTGGTGGGACTGCAGACTGGTACAACCATTCTGGAAATCAGTCTGGATGTTCCTCAGAAAATTGGACATTGAACTGCCTGAGGATCCAGCTATACCTCTCTTGGGCATATACCCAAAAGATGCCCCAACCTATAAAAAAGACACGTGCTCCACTATGTTCATAGCAGCCTTATTTATAATAGCCAGAAGCTGGAAAGAACCCAGATGCCCTTCAACAGAGGAATGGATACAGAAAATGTGGTACATTTACATAATGGAGTACTACTCAGCTATCAAAGACAATGACTTTATGAAAATCGTAGGCAAATGCTTGGAACTGGAAAATATCATCCTGAGTGAGGTAACCCAATCACAGAGAAACACACATGGTATGCACTCATTGATAAGTGGCTATTAGCCCAAATGCTTGAATTACTAGATTCACAGAACACATGAAACCCAAGAAGGATGATCAAAATGTGAATGCTTCACTCCTTCTTTAAAAGGGGAACAAGAATACCCTTGGCAGGGAATAGGAAGGCAAGTTTAGAACAGACACAGAAGGAACACCCATTCAGAGCCTGCCCCACATGTGGCCCATACATATACAGCCACCCAATTAGACAAGATGGATGAAGCAAAGAAGTGCAGGCAGACAGGAGCCAGATGTAGATCTCTCCTGAGAGACACAGCCAGAATACAGCAAATACATAGGTGAATGCCATCAGCAAACCACCGAACTGAGAACGGGAACCCCGTTGAAGGAATCAGAGAAAGGACTGGAAGAGCTTGAAGGGGCTCGAGACCCCACATGTACAACAATGCCAAGCAACCAGAGCTTCCAGGGACTAAGCCACTACCTAAAGACTATACATGGACTGACCCTGGACTCTGACCTCATAGGTAGCAATGAATAGCCTAGTAAGAGCACCAGTAGAAGGGGAAGCCCTAGGTCCTGCTAAGACTGAATCCCCAGTGAACGTGATTGTTGGGGGGAGGGCGGTAATAAGGGGATGACGGGGAGGGGAACACACATATAGAAGGTGAGGGGGAAGGGTTATGGGGATGTTGGCCCTGAAACTGGGAAGAGGAAGAACAACCGAAATGTAAATAAGAAATACTCAAGTTAATATAGAAAAAAAAAGAACTAATACGTTAAATTTCGAAAAAAAATAAAAATGGAAATAGAAACAATAAAGAAGCACAAACGGAGACAACCCTGGAGATAGAAAACCTAGGGAAGAGATCAGGATTCATAGATGCAAGCATCACCAACAGAATAAAAGAGATAGAAGAGAGAATCTCAGGGGAAGCAGAGACCTTAGAAAACGTCTACACAACCATCAAAGATAATACAAAATGCAAAAAGCTCCTAGCCCAAAACATCCAGGAAATCCAGAACACGGTGAGAAGATCAAACCTAAGGATAATAGTCATAGAAGAGAGTAAGACTCTCAGCTGAAAAGACCAGTAAATATCTTCAACAAAATCATAGAAGAAAACTTCCCTAATCTAAAGAAAGAGATGCCCATAGGCATACAAGACACCTACAGAACTCCAAATAGATTGGACCAGAAGAGAAATTCTTCCTGTCACATAATAATCAAAACACCAAATGCACAAAACAAAGAAAGAATATTAAAAGCAGTAAGGGAATAAGGTCAAGTGACATATAAAGGCAGACCTATCAGAATCACACCAGACTTCTCACCAGAGATTGCAAAAGCCAGAAGATCCTGGACAGATGTCATACAGACCCTAAGAGAACACAAATGCCAGCCCAGGCTACTATATGCAGAAAAACTCTCAATTAACATAGATGGAGAAACCAAGATATTCCATGACAAAATCAAATTTACACAGTATCTTTCTACAAATCCAGCCCTACAAAGGATAATAGATGGAAAACTCCAATACAAGGAGAGAAACTACACCCTAGAAAAAGCAAGAAGTAATCTTGCAACGAAACCAAAAGAAAAGAGACACATAAACATAATTCCACCTCTAACAACAAAAATAACAGGAAACAACAATCAGTATTCCTTAATATCTCTCAACATCAATGTACTCAATTCCCTAATAAAAAGACATAGACTAATAGACTGGATACATAAAGAGGATCCAGCATTTTGCTGCCTACAGGAAACACACCTCAGTGACAAGGACAGACACTACCTCAGAGTAAAAGACTGGAAAACAAGTTTCCAAGCAAATGGTCTAAAGAGGGAACCGGAGTATCCATTCTAATATCAAATAAAATCAACTTTCAACCAAAAGTTATCAAAAAAGATAAGGAAGTACACTTCATATTCATCAAAGGAAAAATCCACCAAGATGAACTCTCAATCCTAAGTATCTATGCTCCAAATGCAAGGGCACTTACATACATAAAAGAAACCTTACTAAAGATCAAAGCACACATTGCACCTCACACAATAACAGTAGATTTCAACACCCCATTCTCATCAATGGACAGATCATGGAAACAGAAATTAAACAGAGACGTAGACAGACTAAGAGAAGTCATGAACCAAATAGACTTAACAGATATTTATAGAACATTCTATCCTAAAACAAAAGGATATACCTTCTTCTCACCACCTCATGGTACTTTCTCCAAAATTTACCATATAATTGGTCATAAAACAGGCCTCAACAGATACAAGAAGATAGAAATAATCCCATGCATCCATTTGGAAGGTAACACAATATCATCCATGTACAACTGCACAATGTAGCATGTGCCAGATATTAAAAACAGAGACAGGCAGATCTTTGGGGCTCACTGGCCTGTCAGCCTAGTTTAACTGATGAATTTCAGGTCAGTAAGAGATCCTCTGTCAAAAAATGCAGATGATATTCCTGAGCATAACACCTGAGATTGGCTTCTGGGTTCTACATGCATGCCCCCCCCCACACACACACAGTCAAACGATCATGAACACACAGACAAACATACACTAAAAATACCTATACTTGGGCTGAAAAGATTGCTTGGTTACTGAAAACACTTGTTGCTCTTGCAGAGGACCTGGGTTTGATTCTTAGCACCCGTATGATGGTTTACAACCATCTGGAGCTCCAGTTCCAGGGGTTCTGATGCCCTCTTTTGACTTGCAAGGACACCAAGCATGCACATGGTAAACAGACTTACATGCAAAACATTAATAAACATAAACCCAATAAATCCAAAAAATATAAAAATTCCTATAGTTTCAAAATTTAAGAAAATTTTCTTTTAATTTCTGGAGCCTGTTTGTTGGGGGGGGGGTCAAGCTGTATGATACACACTTAATTTTTGTCTTTGGTTTGTATTTGTGGTGGGAGATGAGGCAGTATAAAAAAATAATGGAGAGTAGTTTTGATAATAGGAAGTTAAAAACACCCTAGAATGAATACATACTATGTACGTACATAATACATACACACATTCATTCATTCATTCATTTATTTGAGACAAAATCTCAAGCTAGGTATCAGGCTAGGTGGAGCTCTCTATATGTAGCCCAGGTTGCCTTGTTCCTCCTGCCTCAGCCTCCTAAATACTGCAGCTACAGGGATTGTAGCATCATGCTGGCTGATATTATGTAAGTTAATTAATTTACGTTGATCAGACTCTTCAGCCAAAAGAGTGCTGAGCTTTTTTTTTTCATGTCCCCAACTTGAGAAGCTTTGAAAACACAAGTGACACTTGGTAAAATGTATTTTGTTTTTCTATTCTTTGCCATGGTTTCTGATTACTTAAAAGATAGTAAAAGCCCTTAGAGAATGTGTCCTATGTTGCTAAATTGATTTGCTTATTTTTTACAAGGTAGTGCTTAATGACATCAGAGAGAAAGGAAAAGACATTTGGGAAAGAAAAATAATTCAGTAAAACCATAGATCACAAGAACACGGGATAAGGTTAAGAAAACGACATTAATAATAACAATAATAATAATAATAATAATAATAATAATAATAATAATAATAATAAAAGATCCCAGGAGTGATGGAGCATGCCTTTAATCCTGGCCCTTGGGAGGCAGAGGTGCAGAGGCATAGAGGCAGGAGGATCTCTGTGATTTTTGAGGCCAAGCTGGTTTTCACAGCAAACTCCAGGACAGTCAGTACTATGCACACAGATCCTGTAGATCAACAGGCAGGCAGGCAGGCAGGCAGGCAGGCAGGCAGGCAGGCAGGCAGGCAGGCAGGCAGGCAGGGTAAATAAGAAAGAAGGAAGTAAAGAAAATTAGTGCTGAGAATGTGCACAATACAAGAACTAGAAGCACTCCTGTGGCATGTAAGAGTAGACACAAAACGGTTTCTAAGTGACAGAACTTGAGTAAACAAACAACAAAGGTCAGCACTAGACATGAAGATTTTGTTGTAATCTCACAAACACTCTGATACACATAAACAGAAAACATGGATGGATGAGAAAGTTTTGAAGAAATAAAATGATTTATAAGTTGTTTAGGAGCACTCAGTGCATCACTGACTCCTGATGAAGACTAGCTTCCTTGAGATTCTGCTTCTAGGACTTACTCAGCACAATGGACCATACCCCCAGAATATAAATAAACCCTTCCTTAAGAAAAAAAGACCTATCTGATAACTAAATAGTTACTAAGGAGTCAAATATTAAGACTAATGGAAAATATTTCACAATTACATAAGCCACCCAGGATAGTATACTTTAAACTTTTCAAGTGTTAACCAATTCTTCTAGCTTAACACACTTATTCCCACACATAATGCTATTCAAAGAAATTCATTTAAGTGGTGACCAAATTCAAAATTGAACACAAGTACAGTGTTTTCAAATATGCCAGGCAATCTGGCCTGTAATGTACTATGAAATAAGATGGCAATCTGGATGTGGACCGCAGGGAAATGGGGTGTGTACAAATATTCTTTGAATAGACAACAGTCATTGTTCACTGTATTATGTTATGTCACAAAGGCTCATGTACTTTGTCCATGGAACCACTATAATTTGAAGTAGCATCAGGGATCAAGGACTCACCCTCAGATAATGGGTTACCATGGCATAACAAGGTCATTCAAGTGAAAACGCCAAGTAGTCAATTGAACATAAGGGGCTACAGTAGCAATTGTACAGCCCAATTAATTGTATTAGCTCCTATATATCAGGCCAGCAATTTCCCACTTTATAATTGATAGAGTATTTCAGAAAAAAATGCTTAATGAGTTCTATCCTATATTTTTCGTAGACTGTATTCAGTATCTTTCTACCATAATCAGTAGCTGTGACACATGGAGAGAATTAAATCAAACCTCTGCCATATTTTCTGCAAGATACAGCAGAATTCTGGGAGTAACCTCATTTCTATAACAGCTGATGTGTAATTTCAGATTGTGCTTCTTGATTTAAAGTGTGACAGCATTATTACTCACTCTTTGCATCCTCTAAGCTTTCCTGCTCAACAAGAGATGATGTCTGAAAGTATGACTAGTCAAATATAACTTTCCAAAGAATAGGTGAATCACTTATGTTAACTAGGGTAGCACCGAAACGTTTGCCCAAAAGTTTAAACAGAGGCAGATTTTAACCCTGACAGTGGATGATGTTTAACCTCTAGCTTCAATGATTTTGCTCTATTAATCCTAACAATAAGTTGCAATCATTATCTGGCATGATCTACTTAATATTAGTTAATACTTGATAATACTTAATAGTAATCAATAATATCTCACAAGGTAAGGAAGCATTTCAAACTTCCTTACATATTTAAATGTTAAATATCCATGGGAACAGATTACCTATACTCCAACACAAATAGGAAATCTGGCTGTAGAGTTGGCTCAGCAACTAAGAGTCCTTGTTGCTCTTGCAAGTGGATTTCTGGGGGGAGGAAAGCAGTAGCTAATCTAAAAGGCAAGATCTTAGTCTTTGGATGAAGTAGCATCTTAGCATTTACAGTGCTTTAATCAGTAAATGCATAAGTAATGTCAGGAAACACCTCCCTTGGAGAATATTCCATAGTATTTTCTCATTTGACATATAAAGCCTTTTATCATCTATATAACACCTTTATGATTACATATATCCGTAATATTAGATGGGCTACAACTTATGAACGTGCTTTCCTCATTTACATTTGCTTGCTTGCTTGCTTATTTCTTTCTTTATTTGATATGTTGGGGGAACAGGGTCTCACTATGTATTCCTGGCTGGTATGAAATTCACTGTCTAGGGCAGGCTGATCTTGAACTCGCAGATATCCACTTACCTTCACATTCTGAGTGCTAGGATTAAATATGTGTGTCACCATGCCTAAGTCTTTCTAGGGGACCCATATCACCCTAATAAACAAACCTCTAACAGGCTATAAATCTTGTTTGTCAAATTGGCTGGATAAGGAGGCAAGACTTTAGGTACTTTTGTGAGAGAATTTCTTTTTTGGATCATTTAAAATGGGAAGACCCACCCTAAATGTGGATGGCAGTCCAGATACCAAAGAAAGAAAAATTTAAAAGCTAGAAGGAAGCTTTCTTCTTACCTTTCTTTTTTCCCTTTTACTGGCAACTTTATTTACTCTGTTGCAGTTTCTACTGCTCTGTTCTCTGCTGATATCAGAAGCCAGTTTTGGGTTTCCAACATGGGCTGAAGACTACTGGCTCTCCACAAACTCTCTAGACCTGAAGCACTAGATTGAAACTACTGAGACACCCAGCTTCATGCATTGGGCAACTACAAAGTTTTCAACCTCCCCATTGCGAGACGACAAGTGTTGGACTACCCAGGCCACACCATGTAAGCCAACCTAATAAGTCTCCATTTAGTATGTATTTATTCTATTTGTTCTTTGCTTCCAGCAAACCCTGACTAATACACAGACACAAGAAATTTAGAGACTAGTTTCCCTTACAATTATGAATATAAATTTCCTTAACAGAATACTATAAAACTACACTCACAATTAGTTTAAAGGGACTAAATACTGTGAAACGTTAGGGCTTATTTCAGAGCTATAAAGATGATTAAACAGGAAAAGCAATCAATGTAATAGCATCAAGTTTATTAAAAGATCAACTTTAATCATTCTATTAATAGAATGAAGAAATCATCTAACATTTCAATAAATACAGAAAAAAATTTGACAAAACCACTTTCGTGATAAAAAGATTATACTGACAATACTAGCGATAGAATGAAAATCCCTTTTTGATATATAGCATTTACTGAAAAAAAATCTACTTTTATCATTATATTAAATGGCAAAAGACTGAAAGTACTCTTCCTAAGAACAGGGGAAAACCAGTAAGCTTTCTCCAATGTTGTTATTACCTTTTCTACTTTTTTTTCAGGTAGAAGGATACCCAGGGTCCCACTGCCTACCCAAGGCTGCCTCCCAGCTCCCTCAGTGTCCTGAGGGGTGGGGTTATAGGCATGCATCATCATTACTAGGGCCACTTCAAACATTTTACGGTTAAAACACTTTAATGATCTAGGTAGGATGAACAGCAAGAAATAGACTGGAAGGAAAGAGAAAATCATTCACTGAAAACATGATCTTAAAACACAGATGAATCCACATAGGAGGGAAAACGCAATGCTAGCAAACAAGTTATGAACCAAATGGATTTAACAGATATTTATAGAACATTTCATCCTAAAACAAAAGGATATACCTTCTTCTCAGCACATCATGGAACCTTTTCCAAAATTGACCATATAATCGGTCACAAAACAGGCTTCAACAGATACAGGAAGATTGAAATAATCCCTTGCGTCCTATCAGATCACCACAGACTAAGACTTGTCTTCAATAACAACAGTAATGACAGAAAGCCCACATATACATGGAAGTTGAACAATGCTCTACTCAATGACAACTTGATCAAGGAAGAAATAAAGAAATTAAAGACTGATATAGCTGTTTCCTGAGAGGCTCTGCCAGGGCATGACAAATACAGAGGCAGATGTTTGCAGCTAACCACTGAACTGACAACGGGGTCCCCACTGGAGGAGTTAGAGAAAGGACTGAAGGAGTTGAAGGGGTTTTCAATCCCATAAGAACAACAATACCAACCAACCAGAGCTCCCAGGGACTAAACCACTACCCAAAGAGTACACAAGGACAGACCCATGGCTTCAATTGCATATGTAGCAGAGGATGGCCTTGTTGGGCATCAATGGAAGGAGAAGCCCTTGGTCCTGCCAAGGCTGGACCCCCCAGTGTAGGGGAATGTCAGGGTAGGGAGGCAGGAAGGGTGGGTGGTTGGGTGGGGGAAAGGGGATAACATTTGAAATGTAAATTTAAAAAAAATTGAAGAAAGAAAAGCAGGGAAAAACTTACCTGCCATTTTTACTTATACAATAGTGATGTTGATAGTGGGAGGGACCTTACCTGCCATTCAAATTCACTATCTGACCAATCCCAATACGTGCTGATAGAAGAGGAGACATCACTACAGACACTTCCCTCAGGGAACAAGTCAAAAGAAGTGAAGTCTTGATCATCTAAGAGGGAATAGCAATCATCTTGATCTCCAACAGAAACTGACGAGAAGAGCTCCTCACTACATTCTGAGCTTGCGACACTCGTACCACACGAAGTGAGGTTCCACCTTCAAAAGCACCAGAGAAATCACATAAGGAATCACAGAATTCACACAATTTAAAGACATTAATAAAACCCACTTAGTATACTCACAACAAAGATCTTTTGTAGTATGAGGGTAGTGGGGTTATTTCTTAGAGTCTTTACCCTTTAAAAATATACTAAGGGATGGCTCAGTTACTGTGAGGACTGTATGAGAATAGAAAATTTAGCACATATAGAAAACTCTCAGTACATAGCAGTTATTACCATTACTGAAAATGAGGTGACCCATTTCAGGCCAGATAAAGGAATGCAAAGTGGAGATAAATTCAAGTACCTCTTAAAGAATAGTTAATTTATTTACTTTATACCTCGACTGTAGTAGTTCCCCCATCCATTCATCCTCCATTTCATTTTCAGAAAGCAAAAAGGTTCCTCTTAATTTAAACAATCACTTCTTTTTCTGTGTGCTTCATGTGTGCAGGTGCCCACTGAAGACAGATAATGATGTCAGACATCTGGAACTAGAGCTACAGGCCACTGTTAGCCACCTGAGCTAACTGACTTAGGTCCTGGGACATCAACTCAGGTTATCTGGAAGAGCAGCAAGTTCTTGTAAGCACTGACCCATTTCTCTGGCCCTGTAAATAACTTTTACCAACGTTAAATAATCTCACTATAAAAAAATGTAGGGATAAGAAATGAATGAAGGGTTGGAGAGATGCCCAGCGGTTTAGAGTACTAGATGCCCTTCCTGAGGTCCTGAGTTCAATTCCCAATAAGTGCATGGTGGCTCATAACAATCTATAATGCAATCTGGTGTCCTCTTCGGGCCTGCAGGCATCCATGCAAGCAGAACACTGTATACATAATGAATACATATGAAAAATAAAGAGATGAGTGTATAAGATTAACATATTAAGTCCACTATCTGGCAATACCTACTACATAGCTTCTTGGTACCTTTTCCCATGTGCTCATATATTTTAGTATCATGCTTTCACTTAGCATTCACTATATACTGAACGTTTTAAGTAAATGCAATTATCTTATCTGACATGTTTGGGGACTGGGTATGTTTTAATAGTTTAACGATTTCAAATTTCAGGAATATCTGTGTGTGTGTGTGTGTGTGTGTGTGTGTGTGTGTGTGTGTGTGTGTGTGTGTGTGTTGGAGATGAAATCTAAGTCTAAATATAAAACCAATTTCTATGGGACTGTTCTTGCAGTGGATCCGCTTCAACTGCCAACACCTACATGGCAGTTCACAATCATCTGTAACTCTTTCCGGAGGGTCCAACACAATCTTTCAGTCTTTGCAAGCATCAGGCATGCCCATGGTACACAGATACATGTATGTAAAATCAACTATTTTTACATGCACTCTATACACATAATCTGGATGTCGTCCTGGGAACTATATATTTAATATGTTGTGTGTGTGTGTGTGTCTTTAAGTCACAGAACAAGTTGCAGGAGTTGGTTCTCTCCTTCCACCATGTAGTCCCTGGATCAGAAGTCAGGTCATTAGATTTGGCTGGTGGTTAAGTGCCTCTACCTGTGCAGCTATATACAGTCGTTCTCAGTTTTTCAAGACAGGGATTCTCTATGTAGCTCTGGCTCTCCTGAAACTTACTCTGTAGACCAGAATGGCCTTGAATTCAGATATCCACCAGCTGACCTGAGTTCACCATCCCTGGAAACCATACAAAGGTGGAAGAAGAGAGCTAACTCCACAAAGTTTTCCCGTGACGTCCATGGCATCTATGCCCTCCACACACACACAGACACACAGACACACACACACACACACACACACACACAGACACACACACACACACAGAGAGTCAGTCTGACTATACATACACAATAATAATGGATAAACTGTAAAAAATAGTTTTTGTTTAATTTGTTTAAAAGTGTGCATCTGGCCAGGTATGGTGGAGCAAGCCTTAAAACCACTCAGGAAGCAGATGCAGGTAGATCTCTATGGACTCAAGCCTACCCTGGTATACAGCAATTTCTAGGCCAACCAGGACTACATATTGAGACCATGCTTCAGAAAAACAAAGAAAAAATATGTATTGGGTATTTTTCTATTATTTGTGCTAGTGTTTCATTACTATTTTGTGTGTATTCAAGGATATATAGCATTTTGTCACTAGTATATATTACAGGAGAGGTTTGGTGCATTAAGACTATCTTGCAGTACAGTGATCTTTTTTCTTTTGTAAATTTTCACCAGTTTTATAACATTGTTCATTAAGATCCCGCATAAACACAAACTGCCTTGCTAGTAACATAGGAAACTAATCCTTAAAATAATAATTATTATTTCCAGTACTAATAAGCCCCTGGAATAATGACTTTCTGAAGAAAAGTCTATTATTAGGTTGCACCTCATCTTTCATTAAATCCAGCTTTTCTTGAATTATGTAACTTTGAACAATTTCTTATCTGTTTTGTACAGCTACCCTTAAATATAACAGCCCATGACTTACAAAACGTAGGAAATAAAAATTGCATGGTATATTATCCTTTGAAGTAAAGGTAAAATATTTTAAAGCACTGAAACAGAAATGCTAATTTAGTTCCCTAAATAAAAGAGCAGACATCAATAAACTTACTTAAATACAGAACTCATCTAAAAATTTTAGAACACTTTGCTGTTGGGTGTTGTTTGTGTGTGTATGTTTGGGGGAGGGGATTCATGCATGTATATATGTGTGTTTATGCCAGCATATTACCTTGTTCAGTTCTCAGGTACCATACACTTTTGTTTTGAGACAGGCTATCACTGGCTAGAACTTACCAAGTAGTTTAGGATGACTGGCTAGAGAGTCCCAGGAATCCATACATGTCCCTCTCCTAGCACTGGGATTATAAGGCATGCTGTGTTACCAATTCTGAGAACTGAACTCTGCCAGTCCTTTCCCAACTAAGCTATTTCCCCAGACCCTAGAACATTTTCTGATATTACTTAGTTTTATCATATGGTTAGTAGGTAGATAATATTCTCATTAGAAAAAAAATACTAGGGCTGGGGAAACAGCTCTGTACATAAGTTGCCTGGAGTTGCAATGTGAGCACCCGAGTTTAGCTTCAGCACCCATGTAAGAACGATTGACCTAACAGTGTGAGGGAATACTTCCTGTGATGGGCAAGTGGAGACAGAAGGATCCTGTCTTGCTGGTCAGCTGGTCTAACCAGATCAGAGTGCTCTCGGCTCAGTGAGAGATTCTGTCTCAAAATAATAAGTTAGGTGCTGGAAAGGTGGCTTAGTGGTCACTCTCACAGAAGACACAGGTTCAGTTCCCAGCACCCACATGGCAGCTCACAACCATCTGTAACTCCAGTTCCAGGGGTTCTGGCACTTTCTTCTGGATATCATGAGTACCACATGTATGTGGTACAGACATACATGTAACATGTAGGCAAAACACATGTACAGAAAATAAATACAGATTTTAAAAATAAGGTGGGGAATAACTGAAAAAGACCCTTGACATGAATCCTTGCATACCCATGAATATACACACATATATGAACAAATAGAGACTAATAATAGTACACAACCCAGAGGAATTAACCTCATCACCAGGTCTAGCAATAAAGATTCTAAATAGCAATTATACCTTTATTCATTAGTCATTTAGAAGTTATGTCCTGGGTGTAGCAGTAGACTGGGCAAACTATTTTTTCTTGTCTTCAAATTCCACGTGACTCCATACCAGTCTCTACCTTTATTCATTAGTCATTTAACAATTATTCTTAGTCAGTAACATCTCGGTGCCAAATACTATCTTCAGTGATGGGAGAAGCTGCAACTAACCTTTTTTTTAATTATTATTATTAGAATTGGCTTTCAGCTTGCAAAACTCCTGTGGAATCCTTTGCCTCCTTGTGAAATAATGACATTTTTCACAAAAAGCCTGTCCCACTTACGAACCTAACTAGTCAATCACTGACAAGAGTCAGGCATTTGTGTGCTTTTGCACTCTCTCAGTGTTCCTCAGGTTTTCAGATTTGGGAGTGTATATCGAGGCTTGGATACACTCAGATGTGGCTGCCTTTTTGCTCAGCAGTAAGTGAACAGGATTCACAGCTGAAACAAAAATTGCCAAAAAAAGAAAAATAGTACCTTTTCCTGTCAAAGATTTTAAATTCTATGTACATATATCTAGTGTCACTTACAAACACAATTCTTATATCTTTAATGCAGAAAAAATGGATAAAAATACTTTTATCCATTTCTAGCATTTGATACGAAGTTCATCCCTTGGACTCAGTAATTCCCCTTCTAGGATTCTACTTCCCTCAAATAGAAATTTTGAAAGTAAAAGATGTATTAAATTATGTACAAATAATATTATTTTTAAAAAATAAAGTAAAAAAAATAAAGTAAATAAAATTAAATGTCCCAAAGCCTTGAAGAATAACCAGTTTATGTCAACAATCGTATTTTCAAACCACTTATCAAAAATGAAAGAGCTGGGCTGGGGAGGTATCTCAATGGTTAAAGCATTTGCAACACAAGCCCAAGGGCCAGAATCTGAATCACAGAACCCATGAAACTACGCAAGTGAGCATCACTGTCCACTGGAAACTCCAAACCCCAGGACAAGCTGGCTAGACAAAATTAGCTGAATGGGCAAACCAAGGCTTCATGAGAGTTCCTGCCTGAATGAACAAGGTGGAAAGCAGACAAAACCACCAGCAACATCACTTGGGTGTACTCCCACAAACAGGTACTAACATACAAAAACACATATAAACTTGCGCACATACTCATGAGAAAGAACAGGAATGTACAGAACCACATAATTATAATAAATAGTTCGAAATAATACATATAACCTGACCCTGTTTCATTATATAGGTTGAATATCTGTAATCTAAAATCCAAACTTTACAGTGTCCCCAAATCCAAAACATTTTGTAGGCAAGTTTATACAGAGTCATCTCTCCAGTCCAGCCCTTACATCTTAGTCCATTAAGGCTGCCAAACATCACATTTCTAACTACAACCATAAAATTACTCATAAAGGAGACTTTCCCTAAAACTTTGAGAGAAAAATGCTGATAAAAATCTCAATATTTATGATGATTGACTTTAACAGTTCAACAAGTATTGTTCAAATGTTAGTTAAAATATAGTAAAGCTAATAGCATTTCTTCCCAAGGCTGTTCCAGAGTGTATATGAACTAAAGACTTAGTTATTTTCAGAAGCAACATGGTGTGTTCCAGGCCAGCTTGGGCTATAGAACAAAACTATGTCAAATATAAAATTACAAAAATGTTCAAATTCAGAAAAGAGCTAGGTATAGGTATGGCAGTGTTGAGGAAGCAGAGTTAGGAGGATCAAGAGAAGTGCCAAACCAGCTTGGTCTTCACAGTGAGTTCCAGGCCAGTTAGGATCATAGAATGAGACTATTTAAAAAACAAACAAAAAACAAAAACAAAAACAAAAAAAGAGGCCTATTGAGATGGCACTCTAGAACAATCTTTAGTTCTGTAGAAACAAATCACCCAGCTGAGTAGCTGATGTCTCTGATACCTCTTTTCATATCCTGCCAAACGAGTGTGAAAAGTAAGATCATGTCCTCACCTGTATACTTTTCCCAATGGTTCATGTCAATGTACATATTCTCTTGAAAGAACCAACTACATTATCCTCTTTAATCTCATATTTTAGTCACAAGACTTACCAATCTTGTTAGGAAGGAAGCAAGAGATAGAAAGGTAGGTCAACAAAACCTCTATTTACAACAGAAAAACCTCAGCAAAAGAAAATGCTTTCAACTCACATATGTATTTAACACTGCCATTTTGCTTAGACGTCTACTCACATTTGACTTACAAAAATGTATTCTACTTTTCCAAAATTCCAGAAGACTAATCACATCATATGATATACTCACAGCAAAGGGTAAGTATTTCTAAGATGGAATCTAGAAACTTAACTCCTGGGCTCTAGTGACCTTCCTAATTTGGCACCCCAAGTAATACAGGACCATATGTGTGTGCAGCTCCAAAGATCTGGACAGTGAGTTCCTTACCTTAATAAGGCTATTTACTTGTGACAGGATTTATTTTTCCCCAAATCTAGACTGCTGGCATGGTAACCTCTATCACAGATGAGAATCGACCTGAGAGGCAATTAGTACTGGTGATGTGACTCCCTGAGTTAGTGAGATTGTAGATCCATCCTGGTATCTGATAAATGAAAAGGCACAACATTGTCATCCTCACAAGGCCCTCATCAAGAGTATTATTTGAACAATCTGGCCATTTTCTTATCTGGTAATAAACAGGAAGCAAAATAAATATAATCCAAATATCTAAATAGTTTCCTTTATGGTGACTAAACTTTAAGTAGGATTTTCCTGCTTAACTATTCATATGTGCTCTACAGACAGCTGCATGGACTTGGCAAATGATGTGAAGAAAAGAAGTGATGCATACACCTCCAAAATAAAAGAGCTCCCCAAATTAAACTGTGCTAAAATATATGACTTCTCCCTAAAAAGAATCGGCAACAAGCCCATGATCTCCCCAAACACCATCTTGCAGAAGGACAAGAAGGCAGAACACTACAAAAAAGAAGGACAAGTCAGGTACGATGGCTCCCACTGGTGAAGTAGGATCTCAATGAATCTAGGGCCAGCCTGGGTTGTATAGTGACGTTCAGGCCAATCTGGGGGCTACAGAATAATAAACCTTTCTTTTTAAAAAAAAGCCCCCCAAAGATTTATGAATATAAAAAAAACAAAACAAAAAACAAAAAAAGAAAGAAAAGAAAACGTTTTTTAGTGATATATGCCTGTAATCTCAACAACCCACACATACCAGGCTGTATCTATGATCTCATTAACTCAGGGAGTCACAGCACCAGTGTTAATGTCTTAGGATGAATCTCATCTGTGACAGAGGTTACCATATCAGCAGTCTAGATTTGGGGGAAAGATAGGAGGATCCCAAAGTAAAGCCTACTCTTGGCTACATGAGATGATATCTCAAACCTGTGGCCAAACACACATTAAAAATAATAATAATAATAGCAAGGCATGGTGGTGCACACCTTTAATCCCAGCTTTTGGGAGGCAGAGGCAGGTGGATCTCTGTGAGTTCCTCTATAGAGAGGTCCAAGACAGCCAGGGCTGTTACACAGAGAAAACTTGTCTCAAAAAAGAAAACATTAACTACAACAACATCAAATTTAAACCAAGATGGCCTAAGACAAAAACCATCATCAACTATATATCTATTACCAACTCCTCCTTTACTTTTTGATAAAACATATTCATAACCAGGATTCCTGCTTGTAAAGTATTGGGTTGGAAAGGCAGGTATGAAATGAAAGAGCCAATCCAGGTTTGGTGGCTCTTGCTGCAATCCTAGCACTCAGAAGACCAGGCCAGAATTGTCTCAACCTAGCCTGGGTTATACAGTGAGTTCCAGACCAGCCTAGACTACAGAATGAGACCCTGTCTGAAGTAAAGAAAAAATAACTAACTAAATAAACACACAGACAGTGGGTAGAACTAATGTTTGAGTTCAGAAAACTGAAACATCCACCTAGACCTTAGAAGAATCTTTAGAGCTGAGAACAGGACAAATTGTAGAAGAAAAAACATCCCTGGACGCTGAGAGCAGAATATAAGTCCTCTGTGAAAGCACTGCACTCTCTTAACCAAAGAGCCATTGCTCGAGCCCCTCAACCTCCCAGCCAACCGCTCACCCCTAATCACCAGATTTTGGCAGTGCTTTACCCCCAACCTCTCACCCAGCTGATTGCCCTCAATCCATCACAGGAGTTGGCAAATACTGAAATTATCTCAATTTACTGGGTGTGTAACTTGGTCTCCTGCTTCAGAAGTCAAATACCTTGAGCTCACTTCAATTTTGCATGCATGTTCACTTTTCATAGGCTAAGGATGCTTCTCTAAGTTCAAGGAAGTGCTGTGATCACTGATAACATTAGATCCTTTAGCTCTAATCCAAGTTTGACCTCTGGCTCCAAAGGAGCAATCTATATCTGCAAGGCCTTCACCTGACTAGGGGTTATGAATTTCATACTTGGTCTTTCTCTCTGGACTTCAATTTCTTCCGTTTGCCATAAAGATTTGGAATTTTTGTAAGAAACTCACTGTCACCTCATTATAAAATGTGTTGCCTTGGTATTCTGAATAACATTGTTTCTAAAACTATAGATTTACCTTTATAAACCACATGATATGTGTAAACACATGGGTTACACAGTAAAGAGATACTGTTTTAAGGTTAGCAGGGGGATATATGCAAAATATGTAAGGATCTGACTGAACTCATATAGCAAAGTTGGATCAGAAACCAGAACTGGATTCCTTATTTCTATTACCCTTACATGGACCCTTTCCTCATCTCTTATCCATACTCTGTGTATGTATGTGTTAGAGGTTGGAAATATGGCTCCATGGTTAAGATCATGTAATGCTCTTTCAGTCAACCCAAGTTCTGTTCCCTGCATCCACATCTAGCCTGGCCACAACCACCTGTAACTCCATTTCCAGGGAGTCTGATGTCTCTGGCCTCCATAGACACCTGCACTCTCATGCACATGCCCACCCCCGATTTGCACACAATTTAAAATAAATTATTTTTTTTTTGGTTCTTTTTTTTCGGAGCTGGGGACAGAACCCAGGGCCTTGCGCTTCCTAGGTAAGCGCTCTACCACTGAGCTAAATCCCCAGCCCCTAAAATAAATTATTTTTAAAAGTTGAGGCTATATTGAAAACCCCTGTCGTATTGCCCACGTTAGGCATAACATTTAAATGTTTGCATGAGATAATTCTCCAGAACACTGCCTTCCAATAAAATAATTTAGATGAACACCTTTAAAAAATTATTTGTATAAATCAGCCCACTAAACTCACTCTACTTCCCTCATCAGTGGTGCAAGGCCAGTGGTATGCTATAGGAGGGAATCTTCCAGAGTTTACATTACTTTACAGAAAGAAGTAAGGCAATGTATTCATTAGGAAGGGGGAAATGACTAGTTTATAGAGTAAGGATATACCTCAGATTAGAAAGCTTATCTAGCATGCGTGAGGCTCTGGTTTCAAGCCATAGTACTGAAAAAAAATTATAAATTTGAACTAAGCTTAGTTGGACATCACAAATGTCTGTAATCAAAGCACTTGGGAGGCAGAGGCCAGAGGACCAGGAATTCAAGGTCATCCTCACTGCATAAAACAGTTTTGCTTATGGACTAACCTCTGAGAGATCCTGGTCTGAAAGCAACAATGGGGGGAAAAATGACAATTTTTCTGGTACAATTCAGTATAGGGTGAGGTTAAAATTGAGAAAGAGGAGGTTCAATCTTGAAAAGTGCTTTTGTAAGAGCTACTGATCGATTTTGGGCTCTCTCAAATTTACTCTGTAGTGTACCGGAAATGAAAGGGGTTAAACTTTTGCAGATGAATCTAAAAATCAAGAGTTGGGGTTTAGGATTCTCAGCGTGCTGGTGGGGGCAGGGGTCACGAAGAGGTAAAAGGAGAAGATCAATGAGGAAGGGAAGAATTGCTAGAGTGTAAAGAGGAAAAGGGAAGAAGAAAGAAGGTGCAAGGAAGCTGGTCTTAAGAAAAATCAGAGGGCAGGGGGTGAAAACAGGGAGGAGCTGAGAAGAGCTTTGGTCAAAGGAAGATGGGGGAGGGGGCAGCCCGCAGCTCAGGCTTGCAAGAGGGACCAGGAGAAACCCTGCAGGAGTGCAACCTGGCGTTCTCAGGCCGCCCGCCTGGCTGTGGGAAGTCCGCCCCGGTTCTGGGAAGAGCTCCTTTACCTGTTGGTGTGAAACCGGTGGAGCGGATCGGTGCGATGGCAGGAGGAGAGCTGGCAGCCAAAGTCGCTGATGTCCAGGCAGCCAGGTTCCTCGCTGGGGCAGGTGCCCACCCCACGAGGGGCCCCTAGGAGAGGGAAGGGCTCCTCTGGGGTTAAAAACTTCTCATAGGAAGTGGTGGCCGACGCCTCGTCGGACATCGTGGGAGGTGGGCCGGCTTGGATTCACTGACTGCCGATGGGCTACTCGGGCGCTCACCCCTTCCCCCACGCTAACCTGGCCGCGGTGGCCGCCGCCCCCGGGTGTGCCCACCGCAGCCGCCCGAGAAGGGAAGGGCTCCGCACAAAGGTAGCTGCGAGGCCGCAGCAGCCCACCGGCCACACAGTCCGCTCCTCTGAAACCTCCGAAGCCGCCGCCACCGCCACCGAGCCCGACGAGTCACTGCGGCGCCGCCGCCCGGCCCGGCCGCCCCGCCCACTGCGCTCGCTGCCCGCTGCGGGCTTCGGTCCGCCCCACGGCCGCTGCCAGCTCCAGGGCCGCCCCGAGCCGCTGCCCTTGCCCCCTGCTGGAGTGGAGGAGGAACTGAATGTCCGTGGCTGAAGCCCAGGGCACCCAACCGGCCCCGTGCTCCACGAGGTCCGGGATTCCGGGATGCTTGAAGGGCCCACGCCTCAGCCAAGCCGACCTCCTCCCCCTCCTTCTTCCTTCCCTTCCCCTTCTCCCCCTCCTCCTTCTCCTTGTGCTTCCTACTCTCACTCCAGAACCGAACGATGGCCAAACAGCAGCTGTAGCCCTTCGGACCAGGGACTTAGCCAAGGTCACACTGAGAGAATATATGAAAAGCGAGTCCCAGGTGCCCTTGAACACCAGCACGTGGGACCACCCTGTCTCGAATCTACTTGTACTGAGCTCCTGCAGTAGGTGGGCCGAGCCAAAGCAATGAACTGTAAGAGAAATGGACCATGGAGTGAGGAAAGAGAGGGAGAAAAAAAAATCCTGCCTCACTTTTAAATCGCCTCGCTTCAGAAACCCCTATAAAGCAGCTAGGCTGCTCAGAGCTGCTGGACTATAATGTTCTTTTGTGTTCTGAGCTTTCTTTCCGTGTACTCTGTTTGGAATGTCCTGCTATTCTCCTCTGCTAATCCTTAAATCCCCAGCTCAAGCGCTGTATCTTCTTGGTGAAGCCTTCCCTATCTCCCAAAGGAGACTTATGTAGTACTCCTGCTGTTAGGTCCTACATCCCTGCTTCCGTTGATATTATGGAGCTTAACTCGTTTGACTTAAATCAACTTACTAGGTATCAAATGATGCTCTTTGCTCCTAGCACTGCATTTTAATCTGTGTTCTAGACAAGTGATTTCAAATCTTCGAGGCCTGTTTTTGTTTTAATAGTCGACTGTTTTTAAAGAGCCTTTATATCCCTGGAATAACTCTGATTAATCTTGAGTGCAGGATCCCAAATTCCTTATATAAAACATATAAATATATAACTTGCATATAATCTATACAGATTTTTCAAAATACTTTAAATCATCTCTAGGGTGCATAAATGCTATGAAAAGTTATGGCGATTTGTTTGAAGAATAACAAAAATCTGCATGATTAAAACACATATGTATGTTGGGAATTGAACGTAGGCCCTTGGGCATGCCTCCCAACTGTTCAACCACATAGATAGCCACCTCTACCTTCTGGATGCAGGCATTTAGATACCTACTGGATGGGGCTCTTTTATTCAGATTGTAAAAAGTAAAGATGTACTGCATTGAGAATGTGGCTTTCAAAATGATCATTCCTTAAGATCTAATTGGGTTGACCAATTTAAAGACTGAACAACTGATGTTTTGCATCATAGTCCTCAGTGTACCAATCCACAGAAGTCTGTCTGGGATTAGTGAGGCCCAATGAGCCATGCTTAAACAAAGGAAGGCTTGCGGTATGTCTGAAAATAAGTGGTGATAAAGTGAAGTCCTCGAACGATCCTGTAGGCAGCATTCTGAAGCTCAAGAGCACATGCTGGCAAATAACTAGTATGTTTACATTTCCCAGGGAAGTTTTATTTCAGCAAATATCATGAGCCACATTAACTTTTAAAAGAACCCTGTACTCGGTTTGTAAATTTACTTTCATATTGAATTTGTATAAGCCGAGTGTGCAGGTAGGCAGTTTTTGTTCTCAGTCCCTCCTGTGGCTTGTAGACTTTGCCTAAATTAAAGAAACTATTAATAACTCAGGGTGGAGAGCCAGGCATAGTGACTCAAGCTGGCAATCACTGCACTCAGGAGGATGAGACAAGGGGGTGGCCAAAGTGGAAGTCAAGCCTGGGCTGCACTGTAAGGCCCTGTATATAAAATAAAATAACTTGGTACAATCATTCCATATCTTCACTCCTGTTCATGGTGTCGCAGTGACTATCAGCTTCTCATCCATGGTTATTCGGACCTCCATGTTTAGGTGTTATTTAAATCTGTATTCAGGTTTCTTTGTACTTCTTATTGTATGACAACTTGTTGGAACAGTGGATGGAACAATGGATGTGATGGGAAACCACACATCTAAAACTGCAAAAACAGACAAATTCTTGTAACAACTGTGATAGAAGTTATAGCTAAGAATGCTGCTCCAAGCAAGGGACTAGGTTAGCTTCCATGCTCAGTCCGAAGTCTGCAGAAGTAGCTATGATGTAATTAACCAAACTGTCTGAGGTAAAGTGTAGTCTCTGGGGATTGAAATACTATTTCTGCTCCCCTTTCCCCTCACCCCCTCCAAAGCAGTCCACATTCTCAAAAAGTAATCTCATATCCTGAAGTAACTATTCTGAACCAAGGGCTTTTGGATTTCATGATCTTCTAGGGCAAGAAAGTCTTGAGTGTTACCTTAGATATCTTCAGTTAATGTAAACGACTTCCACAAACCTGTTAACTTAAGACAACAGCAATTTACTTTCTTGTAGTACTGGAAGCTGAAAGTCTGAGGTCTGGGAAGGCCATGCTCATTCCAGAGTTACTAGAGAAGAAATGACCCTTTGTCTCTTAGTTTCTGGTGGCAGCACATAGCTTCAAGCACGTGTGACTTCATCTTTACATTTCATCGAAGTTTTCAGAATATTTCCCCTTGTGCGTGCTTGTCAGATTTCTGTCTGCCTCATGTCTGTAACCACATTGTTACTAGGCTTCAGGCATAGTCACATAATTCAGTCCAAGGTCCTCCAATCAAAATTCATAATAAATCTGTTATTTTGCCATTCTGTAGTGATATTCACAAGTTCCACATATTAAGATATAGATATATCTTTTGAGAGAGCTGTTATTCAACCTACCACAGAGCATGTTTTAAATCACCTTTTATTCGCTGAACTATAACATGTAGAGCTTGTTTACTTATGAGTCCTCTTATCAGGCATAAAATTAAGAGGACTGGATCTACAAGTTTGGTCAAGTAGTTAGGGTTTCAGATGGTTTGTTTTGTTGTTATTGTGGTTAGAACCCAGGGCCTTGCACATTGTAGGCAAGTGTTCTACCACTGAGTTATATATCTAGCCCAGAGTTCCTAGTATCAGAGTTCCCCCTTCATTTCCAATGTCTTGCATTACCTATTTTTTCTTAAAAGACAAAATAATATCAAATGAATAATTTCAGAGACAATTCCAATGATAAAGGCAATTTGACATGCTTTGATAAAATAACTATAAGGATAGTAATTCATTTAATTTTCCATGAAGACTGGAGAGCCAGAGGCAGGATAATTATGATTCAAGGCCATTGTTGGCTACATATGGAATGTTAGGCCAGCCTGGTCTAAGTGATCCCTTGGCTCAAAAAGATGTAATTTTATTATAATTTCAAAAAATAAAAAACAAAGTTAAAAAATCGGACCCTCCCTTCCTTTGTCTTTTGTTGGGGTTATACTATCCTTCTACCGCCAAACAAAATTCCCAGTCCTCAATTTTATCATACATTAAAAAAAAAACCTTCCAGACAGTTTTGTTAATTAAGTTGCAAAAACTGGCCTTATATTTCTGTTCATTCTAGGCCACAACCTCTTATCTTCCTGGCTCAGGCTCCCAAGTTGCTGGACTAGAATACAACAGCTACAGATACATAAATATTAAAGCATGAATTATAATACAAAGTACAGTTATGGACTATGCCACAGGTACATCATATGAAAACTGTTTATTTCAGTTACCAAACCAAAAGAAATCTCTTCATAATCTAATTTTGGGAGTCAGGATGCAAATGTACCTTAATGAAACAGACTAGAGACTGAATTTAGCACAGTAGTAGAGCAGTTGTTACCATGTATGATGACTCTTTTTCAATTTCCCCCATAGCTGAGCAAACAAATATGTCTTGCTATATAGCCCAGGATAGTCTGAAATTGATGCTTCTCCCACAGCTTTGTGCTCATTGATTATTGGATTATAGACCTATGCCCACTATATGTGGCCCAGTGTGTGTGTGTGTGTGTGTGTGTGTGTGTGTGTGTGTGTATACATGTTTGTGTATATATTTGTAGTGTTTTGTTTCTGCTTTTTGAGATGGGTTCCTAAATTGTCTTAGTTAACCATGAACTTACTACAAAGCTGAGTCTACAGACTGATTGATACTATAGGCATTACTAAAATATTGGCTAGAGACAGAGCTATATACTCTCTTGGTACTCTGCTAACTAGACATTGTGATCTATCCTACCAGGTCTATAAAGAATGGAGTGGGGTGAGGATCTTGCACTTTTGCCTGAGGTAAAATAGGCAGTACTGAGGTCAGCATGGTCTAAGGAATGTTGGTAGGTGTTAGTGAACACTGTTATTTTACTCTTACCCTAGGTAACCAAATTTCATGAGATAGATGGTTCTTTATTGGTGGCTATCCTTGTGTTCAAAAAAGAACAAAGGCACCTGACCTGAATGTATACTGATACAATTCGTGTGTGTGTGTGTGTGTGTGTGTGTGTGTGTGTGTATGAGTTTTTATTTATTTAAGTGTCCCCCCCTTTCCACTTTATTCCCTTAAGACAGGGTGGTCTCTCACTGAGACTAGATGTTCAGGTGATAGGCTTATCAGATTTTTACATGAGTTGGGGATTCGAACTCAGGTCTTCATGCTTTTTTGCAGCAAGATCTCCTATGAATTGACCCATCTCCCCAGCCACACCTAAACTTACTTGTATTCAAGTATAGGCTCCAATTATTCTTGATCAGTGACAATTTTCAGAGCACTGACTTCTTTGCTAGCTGATTAAAATGATTTTTCAAATTTGCTGTTCAAAAACATCAACAGGATTAGCTGGCAGTATAACTTAGTGGAAGAACACTAGTCTACCATGCCAGAAGCCATAGAATCAATTTTATTCAGGGAAACATATATAAACAACATCCCCACTTGTCTTAGTTAGGGTTTTACTGCTGTGAACAGACACCATGACCAAGGCAAGTCTTATAAAGGACAACATTTAATTAGGGCTGGCTTACAGGTTCAGAGGTTCACTCCTGTATCATCAAGGTGGGAACATGGCAGCATCCAGGCAGGAGGAGCTGAGAGTTCTACATCTTCATCTGAAGGCTGCTAGCAGTATATGAACTTCCAGGCAGCTAGGATGAGGGTCTTAAAGCCCACACACACAGTGACACACTTATTCCAGCAAGGCCACACCTTCTAATCTCTAGTCAGGAGACACATAGGTGGTCCAAATGTATACATGCAAGCAAAATACACAGAGAAAAGACAATCTCTTTTGCTTCTCTATTTTAATTATGGAACTGGAGATATAGCTCAGTGGTTAAAAGTACTGGCTGCTCTTCCAGAGGACCTGAGTTTAATTCCCAGCACCTACATAGTGTGGAACACCCCTCTACCAAGTTTCAGGGGATTCAGTACCGTCTTCTAGCCTCTGTGGGCAACAGACACCCACTAGGTGTATAGACATAAATTCAAGCAGGAGACCTAAAATATCTTAATATCATAAATGATCTTAAAGCTCAATGATTTGGGTTCAATCCCCGGATCCCACAAGGTAGTAGTAAAGAATCAACTCCTGAAGACAGTCTTCTGATCACCACCATGGGCGCGCCTTGGCACACTAACCCACAAAGACAATAAAATAGCCTCCTCATTTAAGGCCTGCAGTGAAATCACACAGGAACCACAAAGATGGGAAAGAGGGTAGAAAGAGTTTCAAGTTCAAAGTGACCACATCAGAAAGGGCACACCAGGGCCGGAGTTGGTTCAGCAGCTTAAATGGTCACGATAGACTATCACATTGAGAAAATGAATTTCAACTTCAGAAGTATTGGTAACTGTGAGTCAAGCTTGAACAAACCAGATAGGGGCAGGCCAGGTATTTTATATGCTTTAGTATAAAAGATGCCTGGTTGTACTGAGTTGGCCCGCCAACTCCTGCAACTCTTGGGGGTGGAGGTGAATCCCTGGTTGCTGTTGGAGCGGGATAGGGATGAAGGTGGAATGCTCCTTAGTACCGCATCCTGGGTGGTCCCGGAAAACTGCCACGAGCTTCTGGGAGCCTCAACTTTCGCAAAGGCTTCTGGGATCGGGCCCGGTGTGGCTACTGCCGCTACTGTTGCTGGTGCTCCCGGAGGCCATAGAGCTGTGCCGGTCAGTTTCCCAGAAGAGGACAAAGCGAGATGTCCCAGCGGGTCTTTCCGGCTCAAGGTTAGAAACCTCCAGCTGCCAAAGGCACAAAGAGATGGGAACCAAAGTGAGGAGATTGCGGGGTGAGGGGTAGGTGTAAACAGAAAGAACTCCCGGCGGCTATTGATGACGCCACAGCGGTGCGTGTTGCTGTTTCCGGTCTGTTGGCCGCTGGATTTGTTTTGTTTTGTTTTGGGTTAGGGATCCGCGAGAAACGAGGATGGACCGTAAAGGATGAAGCAAACGTAAGAACCGGGCGAGAAACTGTTGTCGGTACTCACACGTCAAGAGCGTGTTCGTATGAAATTATAGGGGCCCTTTGTTTTCAGATTCATTCTGTCTTTGTTTTGAGTTACAAATTAACGAATGCCGCTCTTGTTTTGTTCAGTGGATTCCATTACGGGCTGTGAGCGAGTAGGCTTTATTTGTACTTGTCTTATTCTAACAATTGTCATTTATATTTTAATTGGAACTGTTAGAGCACTATGTTAGCGACCTGGACAGTGCCCTGGGAGAAAGGGTTGGCGGGAAAAGGGTTGGCAGAGTGCTCTCTGATGGATCGGCTTTCACAGCTTTTGAAAATAAAGCAAACTTTTCTTTCAGGCGTTTTCTCTCTGGGCTTTTAGCTCCTGGTGCAGCTATTTGGCCCTAGTGGGTAGTGGGGTTGGTCAAGTAATACTTAAGGCCATAGTAGTTTATTGCTGGTGAGAGAATTTTCCTATTCAAGAGCAGGACCCCTCTGGGAAAATCAGTCTTAACTTGAGGTCAGAATCCACTCTTGCACGTTGATCCTGTCTGTAATTTGGTTAGGACATCACAGCACTCTGAACGTTTGAAATTCTTCTGTGCTAGTAGTTTGTTTAGTAAACTAAGTCAGTTGACAGCATATAATCCCAAACTCTTCAAAACCGTAAGTAAACTTTTAAAGATTTGAAACGGCCAGACATTGGATGCTTTATTAAGGAGAGAAGCAAGGATGAAGTAGGTTAATGCTGCTTACATTTTTCTGTGCATCCTAATTTTCTGGGGGACTTGTTTAGTCAGGCTGCTGCTTTATTAATAAGAGTTCTTTCATCCATTCGTGTGTGTGTGTGTGTGTGTGTGTGTGTGTGTGTGTGTGATGCTTCCTAGAATTTGAATTTCTAACAGTTTGCAGGAAACAGCAGTGGCCATAGGTCTATCCTTGGAAAACTGTTGATCTACCTTTCCTAACCAACCCGAGTCTCACATGTGTATCAGCATAATTATGAATGTGACCCAGTACCTTTCTAGACCACAACTTTAGGCCACAGTGCCAAACATTTGAAAACAGCCCGAAACAGGGGTGACATATAAACTTGAAAGTGTTACTGGAGGACTTCAATTCAAATTACCAACTAGTGTTTCTTTTTTTTTTTCTTGGGTATTTTTTATTTACATTTCAAATGTTAATCCCTTTCCCTGTTTGTCATCCATAAGCCCCCTATCCCAACACCTCCCCTTCTTCTCTGAGGGTGCTCCCCCTCCCAAACCACTCCTCCTTCCCTCTACTTCCCCCCGCACTGGGAAGGGGTCTCCAGCCTTGGCAGGACCAAGGACTTCTCCTCCATTGGTGCCCAACAAGGCAATTCTCTGCTACATATACAGCTGGAGCCATGTGTCTGTCCATGTGTACTCTTTGGATGGTGGTATAGTCTCTGGGAGCTCTGGATGGTTGGTATTGTTGTTCTTATGAGGTTGCAGGCCCCTTCAACTCCTTCAATCCTTTCTCTAACTCCTCCAACAGGGACCCGTTCTCAGTTCAGTGGTTTACTGCTAGCATTCACCTCTGTATTTGATATACTCTGGTTGAACCTCTCAGAAGACATCTATATCAGTTTCCTGTCAGCATGCATTTCTTAGCTTCATCAATATTATCTAATTTTGGTGGTTGTATATAAATGAGCTGTAAACCCAAGTGGGGCAGGCTCTGAATGGCCATTCCTTCAGTCTCTGCTCTAAACTTTGTCTCCATATCCCCTCCTATGAATATTTTTATCCCCCATTCTAAGAAGGACTGAAGCATCCTCACATTGGACGTCTTTCTTCTCGAGCTTCATGAGGTCTGTGGATTGTATCTTGGGTAATTTGAGCTTTTGGGCTAATATCCACTTATCAGTGAGTGCATATCGTGTGTTTTTTGTGACTGGATTACCTCAGGATGATATTCTAGTTCCATCCATTTGCCTATGAATTTCATGAAGTCATTGTTTTTGATAGCTGAGTAGTACTCCATTATGTAAATGTACCACATTTTCTGTATCCATTCCTCTGTTGAAGGGCATCTGGGTTCTTTCCAGCTTCTGGATATTATAAATAAGGGTGCTATGAACATAGTGTATCATGTGTCCTTGTTGTATGTTGGAGCATCTCTTGGGTATATGCCCAAGAGAGGTATAGCTGGATCCTCAGGTAGTTCAATGTCCAATTTTCTGAGGAACCTTCAGACTGATTTCCAGAGTGGTTGTACCAGTCTGCAATCCCACCAACAATGGAGGAGTGTTCCTTTTTCTCTACATCCTCGCCAGCATTTGCTGTCACCTGAGTTTTTTATCTTAGCCATTCTGACTGGCATGAGGTGGAAACTCAGGGTTGTTTTGATTTGCATTTCCCTGATGACTAAGGATGTTGAACATTTCGTTAAGTGCTTCTCAGCCATTCGATATTCCTCAGCTGAGGATTCTTTGTTTAGCTCTGTACCCCCCTTTTTAATAGGGTTATTTGGCTCTCTGGAGTCTAACTTCTTGAGTTATTTGTATATTTTGGATACTAGCCCTCTATTAGATGTAGGATTGGAAAAGATCTTTTCCCAATCTGTTGGTTGCCGTTTTGTCCTAATGACAGTGCCCTTTGCTGTATAGCTTTGTAATTTTAAGAGGTCCCATTTGTCAATTCTTGATCTTAGAGCATAAGCCATTGGTGTTTTATTCAGGAAATTCCCCCCAGTGCCCATGTGTTCAAGGCTCTTCCCCACTTTTTCTTCTATTAGTTTGAGTGTATCTGGTTTGATGTGGAGGTCCTTGATCCACTTGGACTTAAGCTTTGTACAAGGAGATAAGAATGGATTGATTTGCATTCTTTTACATGCTGACCTCCAGTTGAACCAGCAACATTTGTTGAAAATGCTATCTTTTTTTCCACTGGATGGTTTTAGCTCCTTTGTCAAAGATCAAGTGACCATAGGTGTGTGGGTTCATTTCTGGGTCTTCAATTCTATTCCATTGGTCTATCTGTCTGTCTCTGTACCAATACCATACAGTTTTTATGACTATTGCTCTGTAATACTGCTTGAAGTCAGGGATGGTGGTTCCCCCAGAAGTTCTTTTATTGTTGAGTATAGTTTTCGCTCTCCTGTGTTTTTTGTTATTCCAAATGAATCTGCAAATTGCTCTTTCCAACTCTATGAAGAATTTAGTTCCAATTTTGATGTTCATCTTCAAGCACAGCCAGAAACTGGAAGTGTCCTGTCCCAGAGGACTTCTGCCTTCGTGTGTGTGTCCTGAAGCCACCAGGTGGTTCCGGGCGCAGGCAGAAACCCCAAGTAGTTTCTGCTAACCAGGGTTAAAATGCTTCCTCACATTAATAAGAAAAATATTTATGTATACAGAATTGATTTTTGCACGGTGTACTGAGGAAAGACCTTCTCAGTCTGTCTCCACCTTGTTCATATCAGTGTTACAGATTATAGAAAAAATTATGAAAATATCAGGAACTGTATGTCCATAGGTTGAGTTTTAGACTCAGGTTACAAGGACTGAGTAATGAGTCTTCTTGTACCAAGTCCCAGGTACCAGGGTCTTTGGGTTGATCCATTCTCACTACCCATGTAGTTTTGTGGGAATCCTAATTTCTGGGGACTCATACCAGTGGGGAGCTGTAGGAAGCCCAGAACACTCCCAAATGGGTTTTATTTATATGTGACATGAAAATATGTGTGTTTGGTCATACTGATACCTGTGTGTGTCAAGAGTCAACCTTGTATTATTCTTAAGCACCATCCACCTTAATTTTGTTTGCTTGTTTGTTTTTTTGAGACAAGGTCTTATTATATAGCTCTGCCTGGTCTCAAAATTAAAAGAATCTGTCTCTGCCTCTACTTTAGGCAGGGATGAAAAGTGTGTACCACCACACTGAGGTTCAACTTGCTTTTTGAGATAGGGTTTCTTATAGGCCTGGGATTTTAACAGTTAAGGCTGGCTATCCAGGAAATTCTAGGGATTTGTATATTTCTATCCCCAATGGTAGGAAGGACCACCACATGCACTGTAGTTTTAGGTAAATTCTGGGGATTGAACTCAGGTACTCTTGCCTGTGTGGCAAGCACTTACTGAGTGATCTAGTTCCCCAGCATAATAGAAACAGCTTACCATTACTTGAGACTGGTGTCATATGCCGGTAATTTCAGCACTTCGGAAGCAGAAACAGGAAGATCAATTTAAAGCAAAGGAGACCTTGCTTGAAACCAAACAAAAACAAATAAAAAATACAAATAAATCAACTAACTATAATTCTACCAACGGTGATACTGATACCGATAGCAGAGACCACTGGAGGACATTGTTAAAGCTGAAAAGAAAGTCTTTCTTACCAGTTGATGGCTACATCAGGAACGTGCCCAAATCATGCAGCCCTGAACTTTCAGCCTTTTGTCTTTTATGCATAAAAACCACAACCTCTTCATCACACTTTAGAGAGCAAGAAGCAGAACTACAGGAGGCAAAAAGCAGGGTTATTACATTTTGGGACTTTCTTGGAACTACAGACTAGATCTTTAAAGAATTTGGTCTCTTTGTTTCCATTTTGGCAGATGTTAGGGCCTACTTGTTGGGTTTGGAGGTCAGAATGGTGCCTGTAACATGGTATCAGTTGTGCTAAAGTCTGGTGGCCTTTTGGAAGTCTATTGAGATTTTCTAGTCATTTTGAATTTTTTTTCAGGAGCTGGGGACCGAACTCAGGGCCTTGCGCTTGCTAGGCAAGCGCTCTACCACTGAGCTAAATCCCCAACCCTTTGAATTGTTTTTTTCAACTGTATATAGAGCTGAGTTTCTTATACTGTTATCAAACCTCTTAGTAGGTATATTTCAGTTTTCTTACTCTCTGAATGTTGTGTCTATATTCTTGTTTTCTTTGCTGTGCACAAGTGCCTTAATTTGGAACATTACTGTTTATCTTTTGTGGCTTTGGGGTTCAAATCCAAAAATCTTTGTAGATAATGTTATACTGTTTTCTTCCTTATTGGCTAATTGTTTTAGAGTTGAGGAGTGGGTCTCTTAACAAGCCAGATGGCTTTGCATTGTTTGGGTAATCTCATCACTTGGGATTATGAGGTAGAAAGGCAACTGGATTTGAGGGTAGACAAGGATACATGTTGACTTCCTACCTAAAAATAAAAGAACAACAACAACAAAAAGCAGAAACATAATAGAATAGTGAGGATTCTATAGCAGAAACTAATATTATGAAACATCTGTGCTGCTTAAATATATAATGAAAGTCAAGCAAAAGGCTGCAGTGCCAGGGTTAATACATTGAACATAGCACATTGAAAGCAGGGATTGGGGTTGGGGATTTAGTTCAGTGGTAGAGCTCTTGCCTAGGAAGCGCAAGGCCCTGAGTTCGGTCCCCAGCTCCGGAAAAAAAAAAAAAAAGAAAGCAGGGATTGAATCAGCAGCTAAAATGGCTCAAAATATACTACTACTCACTGAAGAGGAAAATGAATTCCTACTTCAGCCATGATAATGAGTATACCTCAAACACAGATTTGGAGAAATATTAACAAATAAAAATATTGCAGTAGCACTATGTCCCATATTCTGAGGAACCTCCAGACTGATTTCCAGAGTGGTTGTACCAGTTTTCAATCCCACCAACAATGGAGGAGTGTTCCTCTTTCTCCACATCCTTGCCAGCATCTGCTGTCACCTGAGTTTTTTATCTTAGCCATTCTCACTGGTATAAGTTGGAATCTCAGGGTCATTTGATTTGTATTTCCCTGATGACTAAGGATGTTGAACATTTCGTTAGGTGCTTCTCAGCCATTCAGTATTCCTCAGCTGAGAATTCTTTGTTTAGCTCTGTACCCCATTAGCTATACCCAAATGATGCTCTAACATATAACAAAGACACATGCTCCACTATGTTCATAGCAGCCTTATTTATAATAGCTAGAAGCTGGAAAGAGCCCAGATGTCCCTCAACAGAGGAATGGATACAGAAAATGTGGTACATTTATATAAGGGAGTACTACTCAGCTGTCAAAAACAATGACTTCATGAAATTCGTAGGCAAATGGGTGGAACTAGGAAATATTTCCTGAATGAGGTAACCCAATCACAAAAAACCACACAAAATTATTCATAGGAGGAACTACCGAGAAAAGGTTTGGAGCAGAGACTGAAGAAAAGGCCATCCAGAGACAGCCCCACTTGGGGATGCAGCCCATATACGTACAGCCACTAAATCCAGACAATATTGTTGATGCCAAGAAGTGCAAGCTGACAGGAATCTGATATAGCTGTCTCGTGAGAGGCTCTGCTAGAGCCTGACAAATCTAGAGGCAGATGCTCACAGCCAACCATTGGACTGAGAGTGTGGTCCCTATTGGAGGAGTTAGAGAAAGGATTGAAGGAGCCGAAGGGTCTTGCAACCCCATAAGAACAACAACACCAACCAACCAGTGCTCCCAGGGACTAAACCACCATCCAAAGTGTACACATGGACCCATGGCTCCAGCTGCATATGTAGCAGAGGATGGCCTTGTTGGGCACCAATGGGAGGAGAAGCCCTTGGTCCTGCCAAGGCTTGACTCTCCAGTGTAGGGGAACGTCAGGGTGGGGAGGCCGGAGGGGGGGTGGTTTGGTACACCCTCCATAGAAGAAGGGGGAGGGGGATGTGATGGGGGTTTATAGACGGGGAAACCAGGAAAGGTAATAACATTTGAAATGTAAATAAAAATATCCAGTAAAAAAAATAGGACAGACCAGGCAGTTTTTATAAAATAAAAGCTGCCTGGGATCAGGAAGCATTTGACCTACAAAAGGGACTCCACAGGGTCAAACTAAATTGAAAGTTGGAGCCGAGAAGAATGTGTGATGTAATTATCTGGCTCTGGCTCTGGTGTCACCTTCTGGTTGCTTGCAGTCTTCCCTGAGGCCTCTGGGTGGAGACAGACCAGAGCTGCACAACCAGCTATCAGGGTGCAGAGACAAGTGAACAGAAGTGAGAGGTGACTCCAAGGACAGTAGGGGAAGAGTCAGGATCAATGATTCATTCTCTTAAGGTGGCAGCAACAGGATCAGAGATTCAGCCTCTTAAGGTGGCAGCACTCAATGTTTCTGGTGTGTTGAGGAGACAAGCATTTTCAGGTTTATTGGTGAGCAGCTAGCTGGGACTAAGGGCAGGCAGCAGTGGACAGATTAAGGGAAGATCACAAATCAGTAAGTGCTGGCCAGAATACATAAATCTGCCTTATGTCTAGCTGAAATGAATTTAGTGCTCTGGTTTCCGAGTGCCAGACTGGCTGCTCTTGTGTGTTTGAAGCTCTGGACGATCCAAAGGACTAACACTTTATTTTCGCTCTTTGCAGCCTACCAGTTGCCATCTGCTTTGTAGCAAGATGTAAAAATAATGGTTTGGAAGATGTGCATATTGTGCCAGGAAGATTTATCCTGGAGGAGTCTGGGACAGGAACTTTAGTGCAGGGCATAAACATATTTCAGGCTTAAAATACAGTAAAACTTTCCTTTAATCATATTTCTGACAAATTTAGGTTTCTGTATACCAACTTGGACTGACAGGGTATTACTTTTGTCTCAAAACAACTTAACTCTGGCCCTGTGGAAGAGTCAATTTTATTGATGTTAGGATAGTGTTTCCTATTTCATGTAGAGCCTATAATCTCTAAAGAGGAAAGCAAAGCAGGAACTCAGGGATGATCTTAGCTTGCATGAAAATTTGAAGTCATATACATCTTTTTCAAATTTGCAGCTGTGAACTGTGTGCCTGCCCCAAACTTTAATCATAATTTAAATTGTTTGAATAATCCCACCCTTCCTTTCTTCACCAGAGAAATAACTGCAGTTCGAGTTGTCTGAATTAGTGCTTCTCAAATTTCTTTGTACATCCAAACCAACTGTACCGAGTGCTAGGTTGGCCAGTCATAGGGTGGGTACCTGAAAGTTAATTGCAAATAAATTCCCTGGAAATGCCACCACTGTTCTCCTGATTTACTATACACAGCTGACCTTGGGGAACCAGAAAAGTGTTACTAGCCCACAGCCATAAGGCCTGGGCTAGATGAGAATGGTCTTCCCCCTTAACATAAATAAATTGCTAAAACTACATTATGTATATATACATAGATATGAACATGAATTTTTTAAAGGTTGTTTTAAAAATTATACGTGTTGGTGTTTGTTTCTCTGTGTGGGTATGTACATATGAGTGTCAGCCCCCTTAGAGGCCAGAGGGGTTGGATCCTCTGGAGCTGAAGTTATAGTCAATTGTGAGCCACCTGACGTGGGTGCTGGAAACTGAACTCAGGTCCTTTAGAAGGTCAGGAAGTGTCCTTAACTGCTGAGTCATTTCTTCAGCTCCCATGAATTTTAATCTACCGATCTTTTGGCAGAATTTGGGGAACCATAACTTTTTAGTTTGTGTCACATTTTCCTCAGTGGTGTTAAAAGAGGGGAAAGAAGGGAAATAAAATTAAAGAAGCGGGCATTTGTGGACTGAGCTGTGGATTCACTAATCAGAGCCAGGAGATTAGTGTCCTGGTGCCGGGGAATGGGGCAGTAGTCTGGGCTTCACCTTCACTCCGAGAATGACATTTCCCCTGTAATCCTGACTCCTAGCTCCGCTTATACAGTGTCTCTGAAGGGAAGGCTAGTCAAGTATGAATGATAGTACACTCAAGAGCAAGGGATTTGAATACATTTTGTGCACAGAAACTTTTGACTATTTAACACTATTTTATTGTACATTGAAAAGTTGTGTATGTCCTTGGGGTCACGGTATGATATGTGTACAATATGGAATGATGAAATCAAGAGAACTCACTTGACACATAAAATTCTGGTGGTTTCTGATATGAACATTTGAAATGTTTCTTTAGCAATTTTGAAACGTGTAGCACCCTGTTGTTGATAATAATAATCTCTGTTCATTGCAATAATCTTGAAAGTTCTTCCTGTCTAATTGAAGATTCGGCCTACTTCGATCACCATCTTTCCTTTCTCCTTAATCTTCATTCTCCATGCCCTGCAGGTACAGCATTCAGCTCTGCTACCACAAATATGATTGCCTTAAAGAAGACTGAAATTGTGTCCTGTGCAGGCCTGACTGTTTTCACTTCATACAAGTTTCTTCTCTGCTGTTGCAAATGGATGACGAGTTTCCTTCCTTTGGTGTGGCAGGGTAAGTGCATATGTGTGGACATGTGTCTGCATGGGATCCCTTTTCTGTAGGCACATATGCTCTGCTTGTTTTGTATGGTGGTTTCCTCCAAATGGAAACATGTCTGGGAGGCTGTGGGAAGTCTCATGAACTGCAATGTTTGGGAGAACAGAAAATAGGAAGATTTTTTTTGAGGGCCTAGGTACCTATGTGAAAAGGAGTACACAACTGTTAGGTGTGGAAACTGGGAAACCCAACTTCACAGAGAAGCGATGTTCGGATGATCAAACTACTTGTAAACTGGAAAGCGTTCCAGGGTTATTAGTAGCTTTTGTGACCATCAGCCTTGTTGAGGTGGACTTTAGTCACTTGTGTTCTTTTAAGTATCTCCTCACCCATGTTGCTGTTAGTAGCTCCCGTAAAAACTCACCGGTTCACCAAGTCTGACTTTGGTGCAGTGGTAAAAGTCTCCCACATCATTCTTCAGGCCATATATACACAATTTTGTTCTTTAGATAGGGCCTCTCATTGCTCTGGAACCCTGCCTTCATGGAGGCATGACCGCAAGGGATCTGCCCATCTTTCCCTCACTAGCCCTGGGCCCATATTTTTAAAAAGATTTGTTTCTTTTATGTGTATGAATGTTCTGTAAACTGTTTCGTGCACTGTATGCATGCCCGGATGTTGGAGAGGAGGGTATCAGAGTTATAGTGAGTTATGAGCCACCATGTGCTCTGTACTGCTGAAGCATCTCTCCAGCCCCATGGGCAGCGTTTCTTTGTGTGTGTCTCCAAGTGCGTGTCCAGTCCAGAGGTAGCGGGACCTGGAAGAATGGAACCAATAAACGAGGCAGACTAGAGTCTCATGCAGTAGCTAACTTTATTCGGAGCATCAAACCATTTACGCTGTAAGGGTTAAGAAGGGTCACATGAGTAAAGTTCTCATGAGTTGAAAATGTTTGCAGTCACAACTACAAGCCACATGTGACAGAAACCATGTTTTTCCATAGATGCATATAAAGGATAGTTTAACCATTTAATTGGATAACAGCGGCAAGTACTAATAAGTAATCTAATGTAAACTCAGCCCTATCTGCTACACCTGGGAGGAGCCTAAAAGCACATTCCAAGAACAATTAGTTTTCTTGGAGTGTTCTCACTAGCACTCAGAATTCCCCTCACATGACTGAATTCCTGGACCCTGTTCAGACGTAAGTATGTGTGTGCGTGCGTGTGTGAGTGCATGTGTGTACATGTGTGTGTGTTTGCATGAATGCATGCATGTGCACATGGAGGTCAGAGATTGATTTTGAGTTTCTTCAGTATCAGATTTTTTGAGATGGAATCACACACTGAGTAAGGAGGTCATGATTCACTTAGTCTGGCCAGCGCACCCCAAAGCTTTTGTTGTTCTGTTTCTCCAAGGGTAGGATTACAAGTTAACCCTCCAGGAGTTTTAGGTGGACTTTGGGGATTGAATTTAGATCCTCATGCTTATTGCATAAGAACTTTGCAGATTGAGACCTCGCCATAGTTTCCTGGCCCAGACTTTTGCACTAGGGTTCTGAGGAGAGCATTAAGTTCCTTGTTCTTGCAGTGCAGTCATTTTATGGCCTTTATCACTTCAGCAACTCAGCCACCCAGTCCTCAGAATTTGCTCCTTTTTGAAGGCTATCCGGTGTTCCGCTGTGTATATATCCACACTTTCCTTTGTTTAACCATCAGCTTTAATTTTGCCATTTTTATAATGCTTATGTCAGTATTGGCCTGTATTCCTTCCCTTCCAGTTACCACATATCATATCATTGACATATGAAAAATGCCAGGCTGGGGGCATAGCTCAGTGGCACAATTTCTACCTGGCATGTGCCTAGATTCAGATTTTATTCATAAAAAGCACAATGAAAATGGGATTTACATACATACAATGTAGTAATCTTTTCCTTTATTTTAGTTTTTTTTAAAAATAACATAATTAGTAAGGTAAGTTCTAATTTCCCTATAATCTGCATGAGTTCTCTACTCCAGAAATTCTCCAACACTCCAAATCTGTGTCTGATTTTTTTTTCTCAAACTCTTCAGCTACCTGATCTTCACCTATCCAGAGGAGTTTTGATTTGATGGAGCCCCTTAGATTGGTGTATGCACTTATTCCTTTTACGGTAAGGTCAAAACAAATTCTTACAATGACAAGTAAGCTATAATTTTCTGACTCTGTTTACATCTAGCATTTTTACATTGCTTGCCTTACGTAACAGTGAATCTGTTCATGCTGTTCATTATTGTATGCTTTGGACTGTAGTGCTAAGATGGTCTTTCTAAGTTAAGAAAAAGTGATCTGCCATTATGGATTTCTTTAGTCGTTTGTGCTCAAAGTGAAGAGAACAAAATACCTGTTTTGTATTAGAATCCCCTGTGAGTTTCTATTTCCTGTAGAACTCATAGTTGTACTTAACCTATCATCAGGAACAAAGGGTGTCATCTATTTTCTGGTAATAAACTATATGTAAAGAAAGAATAGAAAGACTAGATGGCCAAGAAACCATATTAGGAGTTAGTATTTAGAAAGCCATGCAGGGAGTTTTGTTTTCAGCCCTGCTAAAGATCGCCTTAGCATAAAAAAGAAAATCACTGTAAGGCATCAAAAGCAGATCAGAAGTATTGCTGTGGCCAACCTTCATTTAAAGCCACATTTTAGAGACGGCTCTTAATAGTCTCATGGAAAATGGCAGATAATTACATCTGCCTTTTATACTCTCTTGCCAACCTGAAAAGGGTCAGAACAAATTATCAGAAAATCCATTAAGCTGCCTTCTTTTTAGGCTGCCTTCCAGATCATTGTCCAGGCAAGTTATAAAATAAAGGAAAGCCCAGATCAAACAGACACACAACAAATAAAAGCAAAGAAATCCACGGAACCCTGCACAGTGTTACAGTAGACTGAGCACTCAGAAGGAGCAGGTCTCATGCACTACCTAATAGTTCAGTGAGTTCACCCAGTTCAGTGAGGCGCATGTGGTGCTGATGTGTAAAATATTAAATAAAAGAAACGAGACAGCATAAAAAGAGAAAAGCCAGGTAATCAACAAAACAATAAAGCCAAAGCAATTAAAGGGCTGCAGTGGCATAGGCCTGTTGTCTCAGTACACGGACTACCTGTTTCAAGTCCAACCTAGGCTAAAGAGGGAATTTTAGGGTTGCTAGAGGTACACAGTGAGTTGCTAGACAGCAACTACTCTCCTTCTCCCAATTCACATGCTTACTTAGGGACAGAGTGGCTAATCAGTTCCAGAATCTGTGATCTAATATGTCTGTGCTTAAAGGTTTGCAGTGGAAATCTGGTAGTAACCTGAAGAGGCTTCTGCTTAAATAGGAATCTTGCCGTTTACGTTGTCCCAATTGTAATCTCATTAAAGAGAGGCAATCGGAACACAAAGAGTAAGAATAAATAAGTTATTGTTAATATAACTTATTATATTGGATGGTAATTAACTGGATGGTAATTCTCTTGTTCTACCCAGATCTCAAGCATGGTAACAAGGATAGTGACCTTAAGGACTGCCATCCAGCATTTGGTAGGTGGAAGCATCAGTTCTTGGGTACCTAATTTGCTAACCCTACAAGTGCTATATAGCTCTTAAGTGGTCAAAGAAAGTGGGATTCTTTGTCCCTTGGTTGCAGCTGGCATAATTAAAACATTCAAATAAGCATATGTGTTGGGATTCCTCTGTCTTTAAAGAAATGATGTGTGTGATCTTGTGCATGCCATGGTATACAGGTAGAGGTGAAAGGACAGCTCACTGGACTTGATTTCTTTTTCCTTTCATCATGAGTCTTGGGGATCAAAATTAGGTTGTCAGGTTGAGCCACATCACGGGTCTTCTGCAGAATCTACTGAAGTTCTTTTATAGGTCCGCTATGTTGGGGTTCCTTAACCTGTAACTCAGACCTATGTCATAGCTCTTGACAGACGGTCTGTTTCCTTTGGCTGTAAGTTTTTCACAGCCCTTTGGAACTACCCTGGTGACTAGGACTTGCCTTTCTGGGTTTTGACAGGCCTTTGTTTCTTCAGCATTAACTCTTCATCCTGTCTTATTTCTTATTCTGCAGCCTTACTGCCTGACCGGGCCACTCTGGTGCTCTTCCCCTTCGCCGCCCTCAGCTGTTAACAGCTAGCCATCCTTCTTGGCCTAACATCTTTCACTTGGATGCATTTGTCCATCACTCTCTTGCTGCTTTGCGTTATCAGCTCAGCCTGCACTATTAAATATAGGTAAGAAGAGACCACTTCAGAGAAGTTGTTTGTTGGGCCTGATGTTACGACATCATAAGAAAGCATAGGAGAATTTATCTTAAGCTTTCAACCTTCCTAATGCTGAGACCCTTTCATACAGTTACTCATGTTGTGGTGACCCCAACCATAAAATTATTTTCATGACTAATTTGCTACTGTTTGGATTGGAATGTAAATATGTAAATATGCGGACTATCTAATATGTGGCCCCAAAGGGGTTGGGACCCACAGGTTTGGAACTGCTGGTGGAAGCTGACTCAGTGAGACCAAGCAACCTGTTTCCACATACAGAGCCGTTGCTGCTCAGTTTGGACCATTCATAGCCAGAACTTAAAACTAGGGACAGAAAGAAGTCCCCTTTCTTCATATTTGTGTGTACTTCAGTTTTGCAAAGAACTCATTTCATATCAGGGAATTGTGTACCTAACAGAAAATTTTAATTCGGAATTACACAACCTAGTGCTTTACAAACCAGAAAATCAGTACTATTGCAAGCATTCTAAGTCAGTGATTCTCAAATTCTCCATGTTTCTACAAAGCCAGTTAAAGCATCGGCCACTGGGTTCCCTACAGACAGAAAGGCTAATACTACTAAGTTTAGGATCATACTAAGAAATATTATCTAAACCAACAGGAGCTAAGCTATTTGTTTTCTTGATATTCAGTTTCTTGAGTTTTTAATGTATTTTGGATATTAGCCCACTGTCAGATGTGGAGTTGGCGGTGATCTTTTCCTATTCTAGAGGCTGCTGTTTTGTCCTATTGAAGGTGTCCTTTGCCTTATAGAAGCTTTGCAGTTTCATGAGGTCCCATTTAATTAAGTGCTGATGTTCGTTCCTGTGCTAGTGATGTTCTGTTCAGGAAGTTGTCTCTGTTCAGGGCTATTCCCCACTTTCTTTTCTATTGGATTTTCTTTATCTGTTTTTATGTTGAGGCCTTTGATCCATTGGAGGTAGGCTTTGTGAATGGTGTATAAGTATGGATCTGTTTGCATTCTTACATATTTTGACATCTAGTTAGACCATCGCCATTTGTTGAAGATGATGCTGTCTTTTTTCAGTGTGTATTTCTGGCATCATTCTAAAAAGAAATATCAGGTGTCTATAAGTGTGTGGATTTATTTCCGAGTCTTCAGTTCGATTCACAATGGCTATGCTTAAAGGATGTAATTTACAACAAGGTTTAAAGATTAAGTAGGCTTTAAAATGAAATAACAAGTTCCTTTGGGTTTTTGAGACAGGGTCTTGTGTAGCCTAGGGTGGCTAGTAGCTCCATATATGGCTGAAAAAATCCTTGACTTCTTATTCTTGTCTCTCCACTGCACCACCAGTTAAAAATATATGAGCTTCCTTTATTATACAACTTTTCTGTTGTTAATGAAATGGTAAGGTTGCTATAGTACATTATTTTTATTTAAGGATTATAAAAGAGTGCTATATAGTAAAGCTCAAGACTACAAGAATTTATTTATTGTTTTTAACAATAAATCTTTATTTGGATGACTTTAGGAAAAACTACAGAGAGAATTCTCTGTGGACTATTTTGTCTTTAGCAGTTGTGTTGAAATTTCTTGGCTCTCATTCAGCAGGAAAGGCAAACTAGGTCCTAGGGTAAGGCCTTCATTCCTTTTGAAAAAGATTTTATGTGCATAGATGTTTCGTGTGTATGGTTGTATACCCTGTGCATGCCTTGTTCCCCTGGAAGCTGGAATTGGGAGTCAGTGCCCTTATAACTGAAGTTACAGACAGTTGGGATCCACTGTGTGGATACTAGGAATTGAATGTAGAGTCCCTGGAAGGTCAATAAGTGCTTTTAGCCACTGAGTCATCTCTCTAGCCCCTTCTTTGCCTTTTTGTGTCCCTATAATTTCCATGGCTTTTTATCCTGTGTCAGACTCAAGTGACCAAACTGGTCTTTCTCCTAGTACCAAGCAGAAGGATTCTTGCCCTGGATCATTTCATTGATAAGTCTGGCACTTCTTGGGGCTCCTTAGTAAAGGATATCTGTGTGGATGGGTAAGCACATTGCCAGCAGTCAGACCTAAGTGAAATTATCCCAGAGAAAAAGACAGACAGATTTTGTTGTATACTGAATAGAAAACTTTATTTACTTTCATTTATATATATATATCTCCATGAATGTTAATATCTCCAGATTTGCTATGTTAGTGAGGTTCAATTTAATGTTATGTTACACATATACAGTGTGGAATTGTCAATGTGGGCAGTGAGATTCATCCCAGATACTTGATTATGGTACTAAAAACTATTTTAGGGGCATTCAAAGGAGCCATATATGCATAAACTGCCCAGATATATGAGTTCAAGGACTATGCAATGTTTAAAAGCTAGGAATAAAATTAAATGAGAAAAATATGAGCTAGTTTTCTTATTTTACTGAAAGGAATTCCTATTCCAGATGTAATTGTTAAAGTGCTTTATCAGTTGTACTATTTGGGTCTCACAGCAGCAAGTGCTAATAGAATTAAATTCAAGGTCACAACCAGCAAGGCTTTAGGTGACCAGTTGATTTGTTGTTTTTACGAACCTTGTTTGAGCTGTCCTTGGGGAACAGGGCATTATTTCTGCAGGCAGCGTATATTCCCTCACTGTGCTGAAGTTTCTTATTCTCAGGTTCTGGGAGGAAATGCTGCTTTCCTCGTCATATCCATACTTTCCCCTGACTTTTAAGCTTGTCAGAATGATTCAGTCAAGCAAATTAATATAACCATTATCTGACATATTTAGTTTATCTAATACGAACAGTAGAAATGTACTCACAGTAATTTTCAAAGCTCAATACTCTCTTATTACCATAGTGATTTTATTGATAAGAGATTTCAAAAACCTTGCCTCTGGGGCTGGAGAGATGGCTCAGCAGTTAGAACTCTGATGCTCTTGCAGAGGACCCAGGTTCGATTTTCCAGCTCCAATAAGGGAGCTTATAACTGTCTGTAATTCCTCCTGCAGGGGATCCAGCGCCCTCTTCTGGTCTTTGCAGGTACCAGGTACACATGTGGTGTACAGACTTATAGGCAGTCAAGGAACACACACACACACACACACACACACACATACAACACACACACAATAATTAAGTGAAACTAATTTTTAAAAATCATTTCACCTATCTAATTGAAACCTTTCATAGTTTGACTACCACCTCTCTACCACCCCACTCCCAACTTCTACTTCCCAGTCATCACCGTTCTAATTTCTGTCTGTGACTGTAATGGATTTAGATTTCACAGAGGTGAAAACATGCAGTATTTGCATTTCCCTAAAAGCCTGGCTTGTTTCGCTTTGTATAGGAAGAATCTGTAAGTGTTATACATTGCATCATGTCCTTTTTGCTTTGAGACACAGTCCCACTATATATATAGTCCTGAAATGATCTGGAATTGGCTATAGACACCAGGTTTGCCTATAACTCACAGATAGCCTTCTGCCTCTGCTTCCCAAGTGCTGGGATTTAAATACTGCACTACCACACCCTGCTGTGTCTCAGCTCTAGAAGCAGAAACTTTGAGTTTAAAACGAATAGAAAGTTTTATAGCACTGTGTTTCAGGCTCTTTAATTAATTAAAATTTTTAAATGTAAAAAAATTACATTTAATTTTAAAAAACATACAAGCGGGAGAGTATTTAACAATTACTAAAATGTTGTTGGGGGTTAAGTGAAAAATGAGTGTGTAAGCGCTGTTCCATTGTGTACAGCTCCTAGATTAGCTCTAATCATTTATTGTTTACTCTCAGAATTTATATTCTGTGAGACAGTACTATCATTTTCATGAATTATAATTTCTAGTTCAGTCCATTGCTACTTTTCTTGTTAGCACATTAGAGGTATATATTTTTAGTATGCCCATGCTCCAGAAGAGGAAGCAATGGAATAGTAGGCTTCAAAGGTTTGATCAAGATGTCCTGGTTCTGCTACAAAAATAAGTGGACAGTCCAACCTAGAAATTCTGGCCCTGTGCTTCAGACATGCGGGGAGAGTTAGGTATGAGACACAAAAATGGGAAACAGAGAGTAGAAATTTAAAGATTCAAGATGGGGGCTGGAGAGATGGCTCAGCGGTTAAGAGCACCCGACTGCTCTTCCAGAGGTCATCAGTTCAATTCCCAGCAAGAGAAATGCTTTCTGTAAGGCGCTTTCTGGTGATGCTTTCTGTGGTTCGTGCGTTGTTCAAGTACACATCCCTGAGTATAAAGATTCAAGATGAACACATCAGAAATGGCACATTAAAAGTCAGGGTTGGTCCAGCTGCTTAAATGAATCACAATAAACTGCTCTATAAGAAAATTAATTCTCACATCAGAATGATTGGTAAGCTTCCAAATCAACCTAGAACACAAATTGGGAGAAAGGTTCAACAGATGATAAAGGGACAGGCCCAGTTCTTGTTTTAACATAAAAGATTCCAAGTACAAGAACAGGTTGGCCAATGCCTTGGCCCTATAGCCAATTGCAGGCCATTTCAGTGCCCTGGAACTCCCAGGGATCAAGCCCTGACTAGAGTTTGGAGATGGCTGGAGAATCGGGAGGTGGCTCTCTCAAGCTGTGTCTGAAGCAAACTTCCAGCTACGCCTCTGGAAGGGATCAGAGGCTACAACAGACAAGACCAGGCAGGAGATCAGAGGCCTTTTTTTTCCCTCTCAAGGGGAGATTGAGAAGGGACCACTGAATAGAGGAAGTAAGAGATGGGCCTAACTCTTGACAATCATTGATGATGTTCCTGAGGGGGACCCATCACTGTTTTTGGTGCTTGGATACAAAGCACCACTCAGTTGTTCTTGATGAAAGAAGGTGACACAGTGTTGAAGGGAGCATTGAGATTCTGGAGAAGTTTGTTGTTGGTGCCCAGAGTCCATACTCTGGGGATCCCGTTGGGATGAATTTTATGCAGTGTTTTAGGCCACTGGTTCAAGATTTCCACTACTGGTGGGAAGAGTCTTCTGAGTGCCAAGCCTATGCTAAGTGTTGCATTTGAGGCTCTGGATGAGCAGAGGAAGTAAAGATTTATTTTTTCTCCCTTTCCAGCCTGCTAGTTGCCATCTAATTTCCAGCTCAGGAACTGACAAAGTTTAGAGGGTGATCTGTTTTCTGACCTACTGCAGACACCAAACTGCCCCAGGAATGGGTCTGAGTGGACTCGTTGGTGTGGTGCTTTAAGATACTTCAAGGAGGGTTTGGGAAGTTAGCTTGTTATAGAAATACTATACCTTCACAGTGAGAAATGTCACCCTGCACACTTAAGAGATTAAGGGAAAAGCTCTTTCCAGAAGAATCCCAGCCAGGTGTTGCTAATGCCTAAAGAGGAGGAGGCCTTCAGTAAAGGAATGTGCTAACTTACACCTTAGGCATATTCAATTCACAGTCTCTGCAATCCTTAAATTTCCTTCAGGTCCAGGCCCCAATTTACACTTTGAACAATTTAAGAGGCAGGAGCCTGAAAGTCTGGCCACTTAGGCAGATGTGTGACTTACACAGCAAAGACTTTGCCAGAGTTAATTTTAAGTATGCTGGAGTTCTTCCTGAATAGTTGTTATCTGCGTTGGGTCACCTTGACCACCTGCCTGAATCTAGCTTTTCCTGATAAGACCCCAAGGGACTTAATTAAAGCCCATGACTTGATTGATGTGACCCTGCAGCAGTGCAGGCACAGCTCAAAATAGATCCTGGTGAAGATAGTTGCTTGAGGGAGGGACCTAATGTCCGGTCAGTCCTATTCTCAAACAGACCTGGTGAGCACACTACTCATCTCTGAGGTATTTTGGAGGAATCCCTCCCCGAGCTAAGTTCTGCTTTCTCTGGTTTAAGGTCTCCTAAGAAAATTGGTTAGTGAGGCCTTTATAACACTGGCTCTATTACTTTGAATTTCTTCTGCATCAGTCTCCTGGATAAGAATTGTTGGTGTGCACGAGATCTGTCAGACACTGGATCACCAACCAGGCAGCATACACCAGCTGAGATGAGGTCCCCAACACATATACAGCACTGGACTCCCTGGTCTGGGTTCAGTCAGAGAAGATGCACCTAACCCTCAAGAGTCCAGAGTGAAGAGCAGGACATTCTAAATCCTCCTCTGGCGTCCTACTCCAATACAGAGTTTTTAAAAGATTCTGAAGATAAACCCCATTCATGTAGAGATGGGGTATCTCAAACGAGACGTTGTTCTCTTGAGATGGGGTGTCTCAGTAAACTTGGGGTAGGCTAGCTGGCATCAAGTATCCATGGATCTTTCTGTTGGGTGCTAGGGTTTTGAACTAGGGTCCTCATTTTTTTGTTTTTTATTTATTTGTTTGTTTATTTTTACACTCCAGATTTTTTTCCCTTCCCGTTTCAACACCCCCCCCAGGATCCCACCTCCCATACTAACCTTTCCCACCCACCCACCTCCAAGAGGATGTCCCAACTCCCACCCCACCAGACCTCTCCACTCCCTGGAGCCTCCAGTCTTTTGAGGGTTAGGTGCATCTCCTCTGACTAAACCTAGACCCTGCAGTCCTCTGCTGTATATGTGTTGGGGGCCTCATCTCAGCTGGTGTATGCTGCCTGGTTGGTGATCCAGTGTCTGAGAGATCTTGTGCACACCAACAATTCTTTTTTTTTTTTCCCGGAGCTGGGGACCGAACCCAGGGCCTTGTGCTTGCTAGGCAAGCACTCTACCACTGAGCTAAATCCCCAACCCCCACACCAACAATTCTTTTTTTTTCTTTTTCTTGGAGCTGGGGACCGAACCCAGGGCCTTGTGGTTGCTAGGCAAGCACTCTACCACTGAGCTAAATCCCCAACCCCCACACCAACAATTCTTTTTTTTTCTTTTTCTTGGAGCTGGGGACCGAACCCAGGGCCTTGTGGTTGCTAAGCAAGCACTCTACCACTGAGCTAAATCCCCAACCCCCACACCAACAATTCTTAAACCAGAGAAAGCAGAACTTAGCTCAGGGAGGGATTCCTCCAAAATACCTCAGAGATGAGTAGTGTGCTCACCAGGTCTGTTTGAGAAAAGCTAGGATGAACAGTTCTTTTAATCAGGACTGACCGGACATTAGGTCCGTCCCCCAAGCACCTATCTTCACCAGGATCTATCTTGAGCTGTGCCTGCACTACTGCAGGGTCACAGCAATCAAGTCATGGGCTTTAATTAGTTCCCCTCTGGGCAGGAAGAACTGGGTCCTGGAAGTAGGGAGGGTGGAGGGCCTGGCCGGAAGAAAGATTAAAGGCCCTGGTTGGTAAAAGAGTTTCACAGAGCTGCCAAGTTTCAAACATTTCTAAGGCATGAATCAGACCACAGGTCGATGTCAAGGTCTAAGTAGTGTCAATACATAGGCCTGATGAAAAGCTGAAGCACAAGCTGCTGCCAAGAGCTAAGGAATTCCTTGTTTCCTAGGTCCAAACAAAAGTAGGACTGCGTGCAAAGACCTCCGGTCTTTAACGCTAGTCACAGCAGTTCTTAGCTCGGCCACCAGATGGAGCGCTTCTCCCTAACAAGGGGAACTGGTTCTGAGCCATCTAGAGTTTCACTGCAAATCAAATTTCTCCCAAGTTTGCTTTATCTCCTGACATAGACAGTCTATGGAATTAGGTGTGCATTAGGCAGAAGACTAGTGTAGAGGGGAGAAATCAGCACCAGAGGAAATGGGAAATTCCTCACTGTGTCACAGGCTGATACAAAAGCAAGGTCCACCCCACGCTAAAACTGTCTTGACTGGGGCTGTGCCTTCAGAAGCCAGAGCAATCCCCAAGAATCCCTGTGTAGTTTCCTCAGTGCATCTGTGGAATGAGCAGAATAGCCATCAAGTTTCCCATAAAGGCAAGTGGGAAACACAGAAGAAAAGGAGTTCAACAACTTGCATTTAAAAGGACCAGTGGTCTTGCCACTGAAGGGAAATGAATATATCAGAAGAAGTGCTAATAATTGGAACTTACTATACCATGGTATGATAACACACAGCTTTTGGCCCAGAACTCCTGGGACTGAGGTAATAGATTTCGTGAACTCTGGAACAGACAGAGGAGATAATGGAATTCCCCCCATCAGGATCATTTATGAGCAATTCTTCACATGTCTATTGACCATATGTGTAGGTATGTCTTTCTTCAAGAAATGTCTATTGAAGTCTGTTCATTATTAAACTGTGTCATTTATTTCATTGCAACTGAGTTCTCTGTTTGAGATAGGGTTTCTCTGTGCAGCCCTGGCTATCCTGGAACTCGGTAGACCAGGTTAGACTCATACTCAGAGAGATCTACCTGGCTCTGCCTCCTGCATGCTGGGATTAAAAGCATGCACCAAGGCTATCCAGTGCAACCAAGTTCTTTATAGATTTTAGCACTAGCCTGTTATTTGATGTGTGGCTTGTAGATAGAAACTTCCTCATGACCTTGAGGTTGTCTCCTTACTCAGTGTTCTTGGTTGTGCACTCCTATTTGTTACTCTTTGTCTCCTAGTTGCTTTTTTGGTTAAATCCCCCATCGAATTCATTGTACAGACCAATGCCAATTTTTTCCCAGTATTTTTTTAGGTCTCTTTTTCAGTTTTTGGTGTTTTGTTTGACTGTAGAACAAAGATAATCTTCTTAAACAAAGGAGTTTTTTTTTTTCAAGTTTGCCTAAAACCATACACGTTTAAAATGACAAATTACCAATTTCTAATGAAAATCCCTATCTGAGTTATACTCAAGTGGTAGTCATTTACAACAGGGCTGTTGTTCCCACTTCTGATATCAAGAACATGAAAGGGATGTTTCTAATTTCTGGTAAGTTATGTCAAAAAATACATTTGTGACAATACCTGACAGAGAAAGATTAATTGTAAGATTAATTATCATCAGAAGTTATAGTCATTTTTTTAAACTCGGGGCGATAGACTCAGAAGTGCAATTGCAGCAGGTTTTTACCTCAGGTCCTCTTTCACAGACTAGCCTTAAAGAGGTTCTAGAAAGAGGCAACCCACAGTTACACCCACCAGTGAAACTCCCACCAACCTGTAAATGGTCCAGACACATTTCATTAACTATAGACTCCCACTAGGCTCCCTACCAGATCTCTCCCCAGATTACAAAACAAATAAAATTCAGCCTTCAGGACACAAAATAACAACAGAACATCCAAACTGGCCTAGATAGGTCTGGTTTGTTTTTGTCCAGAAGGTCAGGAAGATGTTAAGATTGAAGCCATGCTTTAAGAACTAAAAACCTTCCTAGAAAGGCTGGGTTGGAAGTGAAAAGTTTCTGTAGAAGAGCTCTAATAGTTATGAAACACTAGGAGAAAGACTTCTTTTCCTGTTTAGGTAACTGGAGGCTCCTGGGGCCTATGTCTAAATCTTCATGTGTATAGTTCCTGATTTTTTTGCTTCATGTTTTGAAAATGTTTTTTAGATGGCTTGTATTTAACTTAGGGTCTCATACCTGCTAGTTACGCACTCTACCACTGAGCTGTCTGAACCTCCAATTCTTCATTAATCTTCTCTGTAAGTTGTAACACAGCTAAGGACAAGGCAGGGACATAGAGAATTTCTCCTCAGCTTTGGCCAAAATTCTATATAAATTAATTTGCCTGTTTTATACAGATGGATTTTTGTATTAATAATATATACAAGCATTTGGGCCCAAAGCCAGGCCTTATAGCCGGAGAATCTATCAGTTGGATGGACAGTGTACTGGAGGCTTTAGAATTTCAGGATGCACAATAACCTCATTATTGAGCCAGTTATTATTGAGCCTTATTATTAAGCCAGTCAGTCAGTAGGACAGACAGACAGACACGCTCACGCGCTCACGCGCTCTCGCTCTCTCTCTCTCTCTCTCTCTCTCTCTCTCTCTCTCTCTCTCTCTCTCTCTCTCCCCTCTTGAAATGCCCATCGTGAGTGATCTCCTTGTTCCCCAGGTCCTGATTTCTCCTCTCTGCACTAATCCTCTGCCTTATGCACACCTATTCCAATACTGTCTGTGTGAGGAGGTAAAGCAAATTTGAGAGAATTTTTGACTTTGTAGCACTTTCACTTAAAATTGGCTATGAGGCAGGAATGATTGAGTCTTCTGGAAGGCATCTCAGAAGAACGTATCCTAAATTTTCTTTAGTCACAGGCTTATTTACTAGAAGTTACAAGGGTGTGTTTGCTTTCTTTTTAATCATTACTTGACAGGAAAATATCATATTTCCAATAAACTGTATGAAAATTTCATTCTCTTAATGTGGTAGAATTTAGATTGTAGGCATGCATGCATGTGTAACTCTCTCTCTGTGTCTGTCTGTCTTTCTCTGTCTATCTGTCTGCCCCGTGTGTGTGTGTGTGTGTGTGTGTGTGTGTGTGTGTGTGTGTGTGTGTGTGTTGGAGGCAAGATCTTTTCAATGTAGCCAGACTGACCTGTACTCACTGTATCCCTGATTCTGCCTCTCCAGTGCTGGAATTATACCACCATACTTGACTTCAGTTCACTTTTAAATTATTTTATAATTTCTATATGTCAATAGTTTTTGTGGGTGCCTCATTATTTCAGTTAATAAGAATAGTACATTTTTGGATTATTCAGTTAGTGAACACTCAAAGATATCAGCTAAAGACTACTACTCCAATAGCCCTGGTGATGATAAGCTACATAGTGTCCCTTGTCTCATTCATTGTAAAAGTTCATGTCAGTTTCTAAGCTTATAGAGATTTATAATTGTGCTTTCTTCTCTTCCAGGTAGATACCCAGTGCTGTCAACATGGAGTTTCCACAATGTGTAAGGTTTTCAAGTGTGACTAAGGAATGGAAGTATTGGGCTAAGGAATGGTAAAAGTCCACAAATATCAGTGTTTTCAACCATTATTTAATTGCTTTCTTAATTATTAGATTGTTTTGTGCGTGCGTGCGTGCGTGTGTGTGTGTGTGCGTGTGTGTTTGCGCTCACACTCACAGTATTGGGGATTGGTGCAGCCCATAGTTCCTGCTAGGAAAGTATGTCATTTACCAGTATTATCTGTTTGGGGAAGGTTATTATTCTGCCTTTTAGAAAGCACTTATGCATAGGCCTTATTCTGGTTAGGGTACAATCAATTGGTATATGAAATAGTAATCTTGCCATGTGAGGATGTTGAGTCCAAACTTCTTAGCAGTAGTCAGGATTTAAACTAATAAAGAATGCACAGTGTGGTTTCTTCTCATGTCTTGAGAATTATCTGAGGCTAAACTGTGTTCGTGAGCAGGGTATTGGATGAATACCATTGGCACCAAATAAGACCATGTGCTTTGCTCCTAACAGATAATTTCTTTGTCTGTGGCCATGGAAGCCATCCCTTAAACCCCATAGATAAACTATTTCCACCCTCAGTTATAAATATTATTTTTGATCCCTAGGAAACTCTGTAAGATATGAAGAAGAATATAATTAACTTAAATGCCTCATTTAACATTTCACTTAAAGGCTTTGTGCCCTTCCAGAATTTTCTAAATATGGTCAGAGTTCTCAGAATAAAATGTATAGACACTGAATGAAACAATGCTAAGTAGCCACCAGGGGGCGAAATTGTCTATGGATTTAAGCAGCACAGGCCAAAAAAAGGAGCCTCAGTTCAGCCTAGACGCCATGTTTATGTCTGTATCTGATTTTCTGTCAAGACTACAAAAAGGTCAAGTGGTGATTCTATTTCTCTTTATTCCCTTGGTTTTAGAATACTTCTGTTCCTGTCCAAGGCTGCTGTGGGAGCCATGCGGTGCTGTGCCTGCTGTGTCATTACCAGGTAGAAGAGAGAAATGATGCTGCGTTCTTCTAGCTCTTCCGCTGTTAGGATTCTAGTTCCCGCGTCTCTGATCACCTCTGGATTGGCCACCATAGGAGTGGACTTAAAGGATGAAGAGAAAGGCAAAACTAACATTTTTTTGAGACACCAGATACTCTAATTAGAAATACAGTATTATACCTTACCATAATTGCTATAAAAATATGAGACCCAGAAAGGTTAATTTGTTGTTTTGGCTATCACTTTAATTTAGCAATTATTATTAGGCATTGCCAGTATGATTACACTTATAACTGCCCTAGGTCGTCAGTCCTGTAGTCTTTTCAGGCAACTTGAAGGTAACATTCATTTTAGAGTACTTTCTTCTATACTGCTAGAAGATACAGACATTTCAAATGGCAATACTGATAGGAGACATAAAATCCAGAATATTATAATCAAATATCTGGCCAGTGTTCAGACTTAACTTGGTTGTGCCATTTAAAGAGAATTTGCAGTTGGTTTACTTAAATCATGATCCAGACAAGGTTCATACACTGGATTCACTTGCAGTGTGAACTATGAGGCATTTTATGTAAAGGAAATGAGAGTAAAATACTCAGTTGAATCAGGTAGTCCTCTTGTTTAGGAAGCTATAATATTTGTCCTTAAGGAACTCTGTCTTGGGTTTCTATAACGCTCTATAAGTATATCCATCGCAATCCTTGTATTATTAGTGTGTGTTTATGCATGAGTCCTCATTTAAATGAGTAACTTCATTTAAAGGCAAGTCACAGTTCATCTTCAACACTACACTTTTTGTACCTAGCGTAGTTACTGGTACATACAAGGAAGCAGCATACTTTTCTTGAACTTGGGGGTAGGAACCAGTGAAATCTTTATAGCATGGCTTTGCCATGATAAGGTTTTCCCTGGAGGTAGATAAAGGTTGCTAGTTGTTTTGGAACTATGGAAGAGTGTAAGCAGGGAGGAGCCTATTGCAGAGTTCACACTAACAAGATTGATGATCAGAACTGAACTAGGGTGATGACAGTGAATATTAAGGAAAGACCATGGGCTGGAGAGATGGCTCAGTGGTTAAGAGCACTGACTGCTCTTCCAGAGATCCTGAGTTCAATTCCCAGAGACCACATGGTGGCTCACAACCATCTTTCATGGGATCTGATGCCCTCTTCTGGCTGAACACAGCAACAGTGTACTCACATATATTAAAAATAAACAGAAATAGCTAGTCACATATATTTATTAAATAATAAATAAGAAAGAAAGAAAAGAAAGAAAGGAAGAGAGAAAGAAAGAAAGAAAAGATCAAGTGGAGAGTTACTGACAGGGCAGTTTGCACAATTTGGGAACTATTAACTATGTGGAGAATGGAAGCTCCATGCTTAGGTAATGGTGACAGCCCTTGAAGAATCCAAGCAAGACAGGGAAGCAGGTTTGGGGTAGGGAAAATCAGTTCAGTTTGGACCATGCTAAAGTTGACATGACTACTAGGAAGTTTTTAATCTATCAGAAATTGGGAGGTCAAAACTTAAAAGAGAAGTCAGGAGTGAAAATTGGGGCATCTATGGGGACATAGATGGGGCTTAAAATGATCCTCCATCATTCACAGATAGAATATGTAGTGGAACAGGAAGTGAGACTTAAGAAACCCTTACGTTTATCAAGTAAAAAGCCAAGAGGAAGATGGAAAAGGAGTAGTCATAGACATTGGAGAAAAACCAAGATACTGTGGTGTCATTGCATCCAAAGAAGAAGCTTCAGGAAAGAGCACACTAGGAGCATGGGGCACTTTACTGACAGTCAGGGAGGTGATGGTAAGGACAAGTCCTGTGTGGCTGACATATATACAGTGTTGTGGCAGGAGGTGAGCCTAGAGGTCCTGACCCAAAACAAGCTTGATTATGAGGTTAAAGGACTCTGGGCTATGTTTTGTAGGTAATGGAGAATCATCAGTGGTTTTCAGACACGGAGGACCTGATCAGAGCAAGGTTTTACAAAGGTTTTATATGCTGGGGTGGTATGGTAGATCCTATACAAGCATGGGACTGAAGACAGAAATCATCAAATGAAATGGAGGGACACTTAGGTTGTGGGCAGAGGCCCCATCTTTGAAGATCCTTAGCAGATAAAATTGGCAAGGCCTAAAAGCAATAGTGAACACTCAGTGTGCCATATCGTAATTATTAATAACTATGTGAATTATCTTGTCAAATCCTCACAACAAACTTAAGAGATAGATAAGCATCATTAATGTCATTTTGTTCTTGATAAAACAGGAACATAAGAGATAAAGACATTGATAAACAGAAGAGTAATTGGAAGAACTCTATATATGAAACTGGTGGTTCGGCTAACTGTTCCAGTAGCTCAAACCTATGGCCTTCCACAAGTACTCTTATTACTGACCTTATCTCCAGCCTCGTTTTATTTATTCTTTTATTTTTAGAAAAGATCTCACTGCCTACCATAGGCTGACCTTGAATATGTTCTGTAACCTAAGCAAGTCTTCAATTTGCTATCCTCCTGCCTCAGTCGTTCCAGTAGCTGGAATTACCAGCCTATGCTTCTAGGTCTGGCTGTGACATCCATTCCTTTTGCCTTGATTAGCTGTGGGAATCGAGAAGAATGTTATGAGGTAGCAGGCTTGGTATAAGTTGCCAAATATCCAAATCACAATGGGTGGAACAGGATGGAAATTATTCACATTTCTTAAGGGTTTACTGTCCCATCATCTCTACAATGTGATATTTGTTCTCAGGATACTAGAAACAACGGCAGCACGCACATTCACACTATAAGCAGCAAAATGCAGCATGGGAAAAGGAACAGCATGGGGGATAGCTAGCTGTTTCTGCTTTAAAAAAATTCAGGACTGTGATATTATCTAGAATATTGGCATGTAAGTGCCACCAATTAAAGTCGAAAACACAGGAAACCTGTTAGACGTGTGTGTACATGGGTAGAGGTAGGGGACAACTTGTGGAAGTCGGGTCTCCCCCTTTACCATTACAGTGTGTTCTCTCCTTCCACATTGCGGGTCCTGGAGATTGAAGTCCAGTGGTCAGCCTTGAGGCCATCCCTTTTCACCCTGAGCTATCTCTTAGACTTCAAATCAATTAAAGTTCCATTGTCTGTTGGACTACCATTTCTGTCCAGCCATGCAATTCTAGTGGTGTTTTCCAATCACTGTCTTGTCTCCCTAACCATAGTTGACTTGATTGGTTAATGCATGGCTTTGCCATCTAGGGCAGACAGTCATAATTCTTCTCTTTGATTGTCTTTTCCTTAATTGGAAAAAAATAGTGTGTTCTAGTCTCTCTCTCTCTCTCTCTCTCTCTCTCTCTCTCTCTCTCTCTCTCTCTCATTTATTTTTGTGTGGCCCAGCTATGGGGTGTGTGTTTGGAAATTTCTGGTGGCCTTTTGCACCATAGGAAGGAAACTTGTCTAAAAGAATGTCGTTTTCAGGCTGAGCAACTGAGAGCTTCCCATCGGTGTTCAAGTCTCCAGTCTTGCTTGCTCTTGAGTCCCATCCACCTAGGATGGATTACCTATGTTACCGTCAATAGATTTTTTTTCTTTTGCATTGAGTTTTTGTCACTTGCAATCAAGAAAGTTCTGATTAAAGCTCTACTGTAAAGGACAGTTCTGGACTCAGTGTAGATGTGTTTAGCACTTATGTGTCAGAAGGGTCATAATAAATAGAAACTAGAAGCAAGAAGACAATTTGCAGAACTATTACTAGTCTCTCTGAAAACTGACAACCACAAGCCACAACATTAGAGGCTTCTGTAGTCCTGGCTAGGTTTGCTGTGCCCTCTTCTAGATAGTTGAACAGCTGCCCGCATTTCAGGCTGGTCATCTTTAAATGGTTGTTTCCTATTCAGATGAGCATATTTCCCTCTGTGTCTTTTGGCATTGTTACAAAGCTGCTTAAAAATCCTTGTCTTCTAATCTGCCATGTTGGTCATCTTGGGATCAGCCTTTTTTAGTGCCTTTATATTCACAAGTCACAGTCTCCTGTTTCCCGTGTAAATCCAATCATTCAAGCTTGTCTTGTGGATCTAAGACTGTTTGAAATGGATACCCTTATGCCGTAGGAAGAGCATTGAGATTTGTTCGTGTTTTAGTAGGGAGTTAGTGAAGAACAACTGCAAATGAGTTTGCTTAGCTTTATCTGGGCTATTTAGAGATGGTACTATGTGTGCATAATTCAGAGGTCAGCAAGAAACTGGGCAGTTTCTATGCAGAATTTAGCTCCTCCATATCAGGCTCCCTCCATCCCAGGATTTTATTGTCAACGCTTTTCAGCTTGTAGGAAAACCCAGAACTCTGTCCTCCAGTCGTTACGTCAGTAAGGTCCAGTTTAAGTCACCAGTCAGGAATAAAATGCCTTAAAACTGGGGGTGTCATCTAGTTCTGACCTTTTCTATGAAATGCCACTTTTCTGTCACTTTTTTACTGCTTTGGGTTATTTGTCAATACTTGCATGTAGCTTTTTTTTTAGTCTTCTCCAGAGTATACAGTTGTTTTATCTGAACAAAGGCCAATTTCATAGGAGCTACTTGGGAAATCAAAGCCTCTGTGGGCTGGGTTACATAACTTGAGGCACACACAGCATGAATACTCTAGAGACATAGCAAAAATGTAAACCTAGTATGCTGACTGGTTCTATGTCAACTTGACCCTAAGCAAGAGTCATCAGAGAGGAAGAAGCTTCAATTGAGAAAATGACTCCATGAGATCCAGCTGTCAGGCATTTTCCTAGTTAGTGATAGATGGGGGAAGACCCAGCCCTGGGCTTGTGGCCATTTGTTCTCTAAGAAAGCAGGCTGAGCAAGCCATGGGGAACAAGTCAGTAAGTAGCACCCTCCAGGTGCTCAGCATCAGCTCCTACCTCCAGGTTCCTGCTCTGTTGGCTAGTTCTTGTCCTGACTTCCTTTGGTGTTGAACGACAATGGGGACGTGTAAGCCAAATAAACCCTTTTCTCCCCACTTGCTCTTTGGTCATAGTCTTTCATCACAACAGTAGCCACCCTAACTAAGACATCTGGGATCTGCATGTTTGATTCAGCTAATGTGACTTGATACAGACAGGGTTTATAACCATGTAAGGTAAAGGTGATACGTTCAGTTGGCATGCTTAGAGGAATGAGAAGCTTGATAATTGTCCACTAGGGGGCTCTCGTGAATTCAAATTGCCTCACCATAAACAGGTAAAATTCCACAGCAGGTAATCTAATACCTCTTCCATGAGTACGTTCAGGGATCAAGTATCCTCTACCCTAATATCTCTGATTTTCAAAAGCAATGTTAAATGAGCTCTAGTGAACTGTAATTTCTGTGCAGCTGTAGGTCAGATGGACAGAGCAAGCCTCTCACACAACCCTCTGCCAGATCTGGTGTCTATGATAGAAAGGAGGGGATAAATAGACAAGTTATTTAAAACCTTAACTAGGGATGAGTGACATAGCATATAGGGGAAGGGATGTTAAGAAGGAAACCCAAACTTCTCCTTTAGGCACACAGAAATATGGTAAATATACAATTAAAAAGATTAGAAAAAAACAAGTTTAAGGAAGGTGATGTTTCAGCTTTGGCCCTGTTTGAAATATCTGTGAGGCATCTAAGTAGATGCACAGGAATTTGGGAAACTGGGGAGATCTCTGGAATAGAAATCTACATTGAAGAATGCCCAGTAGAGAAGTGATAGATGAGGCTATGGATATGAATGAGATAGTCGGATAGAATGTGCCAAGTGAAAAGAGAATTGATGATACAGCCTGGTTAGAGGGCAGAGAATAATCAGAGGGTCAGTTTGGGAAATTGAAGTCACTATAAAAGGGGAATTAGAAAAGGTTGTATGTAGAAGTAAAGGAGACGTTCATCCCAGTGGTGTTCAGTAGGGTCTAATGCTGTAAAAGCAAGCATTGTACACAGAACATATCAGATCTAACAGCAAACAGTTTATCTTCATCTCACATTTGTAGTTGGAATGCAGTGTCCAAGAGCATGATCAGTTTGCAATGACTTACAGAGTTCATAGGGGTGGTAAACTGCTTAGAGGTGGTATCATGTAGCTCCTGTTAACCATTCTTCTCAGTAGCCATCCCCCCGTGTGGTCCCATGCTCTCAAGTTTAGTGCGTTCTGTAAGTAGTTTTAACTGATAGTATGTATGGAACTGATGCTACTTGTTTACAGATAAGTGTAGCTCACGCCCCTCATCAAAGAGCCTTTCAACCAGGTGTGGTGGTGCATTTCTTTAATCCCAGCACTGGGAGGCCAAGGCAGGTGGATCTCTACTAGACTAGGCCAGTCATGTCTACCTACTGAATTCCCGGCCAACTCCCATAACATAATGAGACCCAGTCTATACAGGCACATGTGTGTGCACATACACACAGATAAATAAACAAAAAGCTTCCATTTATAACAGATAGAGGTTAATATAGAGATACAGAAATCCCCAAGTGGTCAGATCGCAAAGACTAAGTGCCTGTGGGATGCCCAAGTCCAACTGATAGGTCTGGAATGGCACCCTACAGCCAAGGCTGAGGGAAAAATCCCAGAAGGGAAGGTAGGAAGTGAGAAGCACAGGACCGAAGTATCTGTGGTTTAATACTGTCCCATAGACATGTGGGCATGACAGAGGAAAATGTATCCATGAACTCTCAGCAGTGTCTGCCTGAACAAAACCAGCATGATGACAGCACCAGTTGACCTGCCACCACATGGTCCCAACTCCTACATCACAAGCGGCAAGTGGCCAGTGGCTGATAAGATAGGGTGAATGAGTTTCCTCTAGGGATGAACTTTCACAGAGGCTGTAACTAATAATTAAAGGAGAGGCTGTAGTTGAAGACGGGGAAGAGAGAGAGGAGAAAGAGAATACTCTTGCACGAAGTTCCCCCAAGACACTTAAAAAAACAATAGGTTGTAAGCCACCTCATACCTCTCACTGTAGCCTTTTGGTTCCATGAACAACCATATGAGAAGTCTGTCTTGCTAATCAGGATAAGTGGAGGATACTTGAGATGACATGGAAAAGGAGCACCCTGGTTAATCCCAGGTTTCTAGATCTGAACAGGCATGTGAAAGACACCATCTGGGCCCCTCCAGACCTATTACTGACCAGCTAGGTACCATGGAGTGGCCTAGTAGAAAAGAAGCAGAGTAAATTTAAACCACAAGGGAATGGCCTGATAGCAGCTGGGTGCTCCTATGCAATTGAAGGAATATTTTACTTGAATAGTACTTTGACATGATGTATTTATATTCTTATTCTAATTTTAAGGTACAGGTGTTTTGCCTAAATATACATTTGGGCAGCACATACATGCTTGGTACCTCTGAAGGCCAAAAGAGGGTGTCCTCTGGCACTGCACTTACAGATATTAGTGAGCCATCATGTGGGTGCTAGGAATCGGACCTGGGTCCTCTGCAAGAGGAGACCGTGCTTTTAACTGCTAACCCATCTCTCCAGCTCCTGAGGGGACTTTTTAAAAATAATACTGATAGATACATGGGACTGTGTACAATTAATAGGGGACTTTGCTATAATGATGGGATGTGCTTGGAAACGTGCATATACAGATAGGGAAAAGCTAGGAGGAAGAAAAATTGAGATGCAAAAGAGGAAGGAGATAGCTGATGTATAAGATATCTAAGAAGGGACGATGAGATCCAAACTCTGCTGATGGAACTGAGCTTTGTACTTTTTGGCCTATTTTTCCTTTGTTTTCTTCTTTGATATTTTCTTTATTTACATTTCAAATGTTATCCCCTTTCTGATTTCCCTTCTGGAATCCCCTATTGCTTCCCCTCTGATGCTGCCTCTATGAGAGTATTCCCCCACCTACCCACCCACTCCCTCCCATCTCCCCACCCTGGCTTTCCCCCACACCTGGGAATTGAGGCTTTACAGGGCCAAGGGCCTCACCTCTCATTGATGCCCAATAAGGCCATCCTCTGCTACATATGTGGCTGGAGCCATGGGTCCCTCTTTGGTTGGTGGTTTAGTCCCTGGGAGCTCTGGGGAGTCTGGTTAGTGGATATTGTTGTTCTTCCTATGGGGTTGCAAACCCCTTCAGCTTCTTCCATCATTTTTCTAACTCCTTAATTAGGTACCCTGTTCTCAGTTCAATGGTTGGCTGCGAGCATTCTCCTCTATATTTGTCAGGCTCGGGCAGAACCTCTCAGGAGACAGCTATATCAGGCTCCTGACAGTGTGGACTTCTTGGCATCAGCAATATTGTCTGGGTTTGGGGACAGTATATGGGATGGATTCCTGGGTGGGACTGTCTCTGGATGACCTTTCCCTCAGGCTCTACTCCATACTTTGTCTCTGTATTTCCTCCTGTGAATATTTTGTTCTCCCCTATTTGGTCTTCCTCCTTCTTGAGCTTCATGTGGTCTGTGGATTGCATTTTGGGTAATTTGAGCTTTTGGGCTAATATCCACCTGTCAGTGAGTGCATAACATGTATGATCTTTTGTGATTGGTTTACCTCACTCAGGATGAAATTTTTTCTAGTTCCATCCATTTGCTTATGAATTTCATGAAGTCATTGTTTTTAATAGCTGAATAGCATTCCATTGTGTAAATATACCATATTTTCTGTAACCATTCCTCTGTTGAAGGACATCTGGGTTCTTTCCAGCTTCTGGCTATTATAAATAAGGCTGCTATGAACATAGTGGAGCATGTGTCCTTGTTACATGTTGGGGCATCTTTTGGATATATGCCCAGGAGTGGTTTAGCTGACTCCTCAGGTAGTACAAAGCCCAGTTTTCTAAGGAAACTCTAGACTGATTTCCAGAATGGTTGTACCAGCTCGAAATCCCACAAACAGTGGAAGAGTGTTCCTCTTTCTCTACATCCTCACCATCATCTGTTGTCATCTGATTTTAGCCATTCTGACTGGTGTGGGGTGAAATCTCAGGGTTGTTTTGATTTGCATTTCCCTGATGACTAAGTATATTGAACATTTCTTTGGGTGCTTCTTGGCCATTCGATAATTCTTCAGTTGAGAATTCTTTGTTTAAATCTGTCCCCCATTTTTAATAGGGTTATTTGATTCTCTGGAGTCTAACTTAAGTTCCTTGTATACATTGGATATTAGTTCTCTATCAGATGTAGGATTGGTAAAGATCCTTTCCCAATCTGTTGCTTGCCGTTTTGTCCTAATGACAGTGTCTTTTGCTTTACAAAATCTTTGCAGTTTTATGAGGTCCCATTTGTCAATTCTTGATGTTAAAGCATAAGCCATTGGTGTCTTGTTCAGGAAATTTCCCCCAGTGCCCGTGTGTTCGAGTTGCTTCCCCACTTTTTCTTCTATTAGTTTGAGTGTATCTGGTTTGATGTGGAGGTCCTTGATCCACTTGGACTTAAGCTTTGTACAGGGTGATAAAAATGGCTCGATCTGCATTCTTCTACATGCTGACCTCCAGTTGAACCAGCACCATTTGCTGAAAATGCTATCTTTTTTCCATTGGATGGTTTTGGCTCCTTTGTCAAAGAACAAGTGCCCATAGGTGTGTGGGTTCATTTCTGGGTCTTCAATTCTATTCCACTGGTCTATCTGTCTGTCTCTATACCAATACCATGCAGTTTTTTATCACTATTGCTCTGTAATAGTGCTTGAGTTCAGGGATAGTGATCCCCCAAGATGTTCTTTTATTGTTGAGTATAGTTCTCGCTATCCTGGTTTTTTTGTTATTCCAGATGAATTTGCAAATTGTTCTGTATAACTCTATGAAGAATTGGATTGGTATTTTGATGGGGATTGCATTGAATCTTTAGATCACTTTTGGTAAAATGGCCATTTTTACTATATTAATCCTGCCATGAGCATGGGAGATGTTTCCATCTTCTGAGATCTTCTTCAATTTCTTTCTTCAGAGGCTTGAAGTTCTTATTGTACAGATCTTTTACTTGCTTGGTTAAAGTCACACCGAGGTATTTTATATTATTTGGGACTATTATGAAGGGTGTCGTTTCCTTAATTTTTTTCTTGGCTTGTTTCTCTTTTGTGTAGAGGAAGGCTACTGATTTATTTGAGTTAATTTTATACCTGGCCACTTTGCTGAAGTTGTCTATCAGCTTTAGTAGTTCTCTGGTGGAACTTTTGGGATCACTTAAATATACTATCATATCATCTGCAAATAGTGATATTTTGACTTCTTCCTTTCCAATCTCCTTTTGTTGTCTGTTTGCTCTGGCTAGGACTTTGAGAACTATATTGAATAAGTAGGAAGAGAGTGGGCAGCCTTGTCTAGTCCCTGATTTTAGTGGGATTGCTATAAGTTTCTCTCCATTAAGTTTGATGTTGACTTCTGGTTGCTTGTATATGGCTTTTACTCTGTTTAGGTGTGGGCCTTGAATTCCTGTTCTTTCCAAAACTTTTAGCATGCAGAGGTGTTGAATTTTATCAAATGCTTTCCCAACATCTAATGAAATGACCACATGGTTTTTTCTTTGAGTTTGTTTATATAGTGGATTATGTTGATGGATTTACCTATATTGAACCATCCCTGCATCCCTGGGATGAAGCCTACTTGATCATGATGGATGATCGTTTTGATATGTTCTTGCATTGGGTTTGCAAGAATTTTATTGAGTACTTTTCCATCAATGTTCATAAAGGAAATTGGTCTGGAGTTTTTTCTTTGTTGGGTCTTTGTGTAGTTTAGCTATAACCGAAGTTGTGGCTTCCTAGAATGAATTAGGTAAGACTGAACCCCCAGTGAACTAGTCTATGGGGGGAGGGCGGCAATGGGGGGAGGGTTGGGAGGGGAACACCCATAAGGAAGGGGAGGGGGGAGGGGGATGTTTGCCCGGAAACCGGGAAAGGGAATAACACTCGAAATGTATATAAGAAATACTCAAGTTAATAATAATAAAAAAAAAAAAGAATAGAATGAATTAGGTAATGTTCCTTCTGTTTCTATTTTGTGGAATAGTTTGAAGAGTATTGGTATTAGGACTTCTTTCATGGTCTGTAGAATTCTGCAATAAATCCATCTGGTCCTGGAATTTTTTTCGTTAGGAGACTTTTAATAACTGATTCTATTTTTTAGGGGTTATGGGAGAGTTTAGATGGTTTATGTGATCCCGATTTAACTTTGCTACCTAGTACCTGTCTAGAAAATTGTCCATTTCTTCCAGATTTTCTAGTTTTGTTGAGTATAGGCCTTTGTAGTAGGATCTGATGATTTTTTTAATTTCTCCAGTTTCTGTTGTGTGTCTCCCTTTTCATTCCTGATTTTGTTAATTTGGATACTGTCTCTGTGCCCTCTGGTTAGTTTGGCTAAGGGTTTATCTATCTTGTTGATTTTTTTTCTCAAAGAACCAGCTCCTGGTTTTGTTGATTCTTTGTATAGTCCTTTTTGTTTCTACTTGGTTGATTTTAGCCCTGAGTTTGATTATTTCCTGCGTTCTACTTCTACTGGGTGTATTGGCTTCTTTTTGTTCTAGAGCTTTCAGATGTGCTGTCAAGCTGCTGACGTATGCTCTCTCCTGTTTCTGCAGGCACTCAGAGCTATGAGTTTTCCTCTTAGCACTGTGTTCCATAAAGTTGGATATGTTGTGCCTTCATTTTCATTGAATTCTAAAAAGTCTTTAATTTTTCTTTATTTCTTCCTTGACTAAGTTATCATTGAGTAGAGCATCGTCCAGTTTTCATGTGTACGTGGCCTTTCTGTTGTTTTTGTTATTGAAGATCAGCCGTAATCCATGGTGATCTGATAGGTGATCCTGTTTTGTGACCCATTATACGGTCATTTTTGGAGAAGGTACCCTGAGGTGCTGAGAAGAAGTTATATTCTTTTGTTTTAGGATGAACTGTCCTACAGATATCTGTCAAATCCATTTGTTTTATAACTTCTATTGGTTTCTCTGTGTCTCTGTTTAGTTTCTGTTTCCATGATATGTCCATTGCTAAGAGTGGGGTGTTGAAGTCTCCCACTATTATTTTGTGAGGTACAATGTGTGCTTTGATCTTTAGTAAGGTTTCTTTTATGTATGTAGGTACCCTTGTATTTGGAGCATAGATAGTCAGAATTGAGAGTCTTCTTTTTTTTTTATTAACTTGAGTATTTCTTATATACATTTCGAGTGTTATTCCCTTTCCCGGTATCCGGACAAACATCCCCCTCCCCCTCCCCTTCCTTATGGGTGTTCCCCTCCCAACCCTCCCCCCATTGCCGCCCCCCCCCCAACAATCACGTTCACTGGGGGTTCAGTCTTAGCAGGACCCAGGGCTTCCCCTTCCACTGGTGCTCTTACTAGGATATTCATTGCTACCTATGAGGTCAGAGTCCAGGGTCAGTCCATGTATAGTCTTTAGGTAGTGGCTTAGTCCCTGGAAGCTCTGGTTGCTTGGCATTGTTGTACATATGGGGTCTCGAGCCCCTTCAAGCTCTTCCAGTTCTTTCTCTGATTCCTTCAACGGGGGTCCTATTCTCAGTTCAGTGGTTTGCTGCTGGCATTCGCCTCTGTATTTGCTGTATTCTGGCTGTATCTCTCAGGAGCGGTCTACATCCGGCTCCTGTCGGTCTGCACTTCTTTGCTTCATCCATCTTGTCTAATTGGGTGGCTGTATATGTATGGGCCACTTGTGGGGCAGGCTCTGAATGGGTGTTCCTTCAATCTCTGTTTTAATCTTTGCCTCTCTCTTCCCTGCCAAGGGTATTCTTGTTCCCCTTTTAAAGAAGGAGTGAAGCATTCACATTTTGATCATCCGTCTTGAGTTTAATTTGTTCTAGGCATCTAGGGTAATTCAAGCATTTGGGCTAATAGCCACTTATCAATGAGTGCATACCATGTATGTCTTTCTGTGATTGGGTTAGCTCACTCAGGATGATGTTTTCCAGTTCCAACCATTTGCCTACGAATTTCATAAAGTCGTTGTTTTTGATAGCTGAGTAATCTTCCATTGTGTAGATGTACCACATTTTCTGTATCCATTCCTCTGTTGAAGGGCATCTGGGTTCTTTCCAGCTTCTGGCTATTATAAATAAGGCTGCAATGAACATAGTGGAGCACGTGTCTTTTTTATATGTTGGGGCATCTTTTGGGTATATGCCCAAGAGAGGTATAGCTGGATCCTCAGGCAGTTCAATGTCCAATTTTCTGAGGATCCTCCAGACTGATTTCCAGAATGGTTGTACCAGTCTGCAATCCTACCAACAATGGAGGAGTGTTCCTCTTTCTCCACATCCTCGCCAGCATCTGTTGTCCCCTGAGTTTTTGATCTTAGCCATTCTCACTGGTGTGAGGTGAAATCTCAGGGTTGTTATGATTTGCATTTCCCTGATGACTAAAGATGTTGAACATTTCTTTAGGTGTTTCTCAGCCATTCGGCATTCCTCAGCTGTGAATTCTTTGTTTAGCTCTGAACCCCATTTTTTAATAGGGTTATTTGTCTCCCTGCGGTCTAACTTCTTGAGTTCTTTGTATATTTTGGATATAAGGCCTCTATCTGTTGTAGGATTGGTAAAGATCTTTTCCCAATCTGTTGGTTGCCGTTTTGTCCTAACCACAGTGTCCTTTGCCTTACAGAAGCTTTGCAGTTTTATGAGATCCCATTTGTCGATTCTTGATCTTAGAGCATAAGCCATTGGTGTTTTGTTCAGGAAATTTTTTCCAGTGCCCATGTGTTCCAGATGCTTCCCTAGTTTTTCTTCTATTAGTTTGAGTGTGTCTGGTTTGATGTGGAGGTCCTTGATCCCCTTGGACTTAAGCTTTGTACAGGGTGATAAGCATGGATCGATCTGCATTCTTCTACATGTTGACCTCCAGTTGAACCAGCACCATTTGCTGAAAATGCTATCTTTTTTCCATTGGATGGTTTTGGCTCCTTTGTCAAAAATCAATTGACCATACACCTGGGTTCATTTCTGGGTCTTCAATTCTATTCCATTGGTCTTTGATAGTCTTCTTAATGGACTTTTCCTTTGATAAGTATGAAGTGCCCTTATCCTTTTTGATAACATTTGTTTGAAAGTCAATTTTAGTTGATGTTAGAATGGCTACTCCAGCTTCTTTCTTGGGGCCATTTGCTTGGAAAATTTTTTCCAGCCTTTTACTCTGAAGTAGTGTCTGTCTTTTTCACTGAGGTGCGCTTCCTGTATGCAGGAAATACTGGGTCCTGTTTACATATCCAGTCTTTTAGTCTATGTCTTTTTATTGGAGAATTGAGTCCGTTGATGTTGAGAGATATTAAGGAATGGTGATTGTTGTTTCCTGTTGCTTTGTTGTTAGAGGTGAGATTATGTTTGTCTTTCTTCTTTTGTGTTTGTTGCAAGGAGATTACTTTCTTGCTTTTTCTAGGATGTATTGTGTTGGAGTTTTCCATCTATTATCCTTTGTAGGGCTGAATTTGTGGAAAGATATTGTAAAAATTTGGTTTTGTCATGGAATATCTTGGTTTCTCCATCTATGTTAATCGAGAGTTTTGCAGGATACAGTAACCTGGGTTGGCATTTGTGTTCTCTTAGGGTCTGTATGACATCTGTCCAGGATCTTCTGGCTTTCATAGTCTCTGGTGGGAAGTCTGGTGTGATTCTGATAGGTCTGCCTTTATATGTTACTTGACCTTTTCCCCTTACTGCTTTTAATATTCTTTTTTTGTTTTGTGCATTTGGGGTTTTGACTATTATGTGACGGGGGGGGGGAGTTTCTTTTCTGGTCCAACCTATTTGGAGTTCTGTAGGCTTCTTGTATGTTTATGGGCATCTCTTTCTTTCTTTTTTTTTTTTTTTTTTTTGGTTCTTTTTTTTCGGAGCTGGGGACCGAACCCAGGGCCTTGCGCTTCCTAGGCAAGCACTCTACCACTGAGCTAAATCCCCAACCCGGGCATCTCTTTCTTTAGGTTAGGGAAGTTTTCTTCTATGATTTTGTTGACGATATTTACTGGTCCTTTGAGCTGGGAGTCTTCACTCTCTTCTATACCTATTATCCTTAGGTTTGATCTTCTCATTGAGTCCTGGATTTCCTGTATGTTTTGGGTTAGGAGCTTTTTCCGTTTTGCATTTTCTTACATTGTTGTGTCAATGTTTTCCATGGTAGCTTCTGTATCTGAGATTCTCTCTTCTATTAATTGTATTCTGTTGGTGATGCTTGCATTTATGGTACCTGATCTCTTTCCTAGGTTTTCTGTCTCCAGGGTTTTCTCCTTTTGTGATTTCTTTATTATTTCTATTTCCACGATCCTGGATGATTTTGTTCAATTCTTTTACCTGTTTGGTTGTGTTATCCTGTATTTCTTTAAGGGAGTTATTTATGTCCTTCTTAAAGTCCTCTATCATCATCATCATGAGATATTATTTTAACTCCGAATCTTGTTTTTCAGGTGTGATGGGGTGTCCAGGACTTGCTGTAGTGGAAGAATTGGTTAGCCTTGGGTTTTGTTGCTTATGTTCTTGTGCTTGCCTCTTGTCATCTAGTTATCTCTAGTGCCTGCGCTTGTTGTCTCTGACTGGACCCTGTCCTTCTTATGACCCTAATTGTATCAGAACTCCTCAGAGTCCAGGAGTCTCTGGGATTCTGGGATCCTGGGATCCTGAGTGTGTCAGAACTCCTGTCAGTCAAGCTGCCTCTGAGATACTGAAGTCCTGGTGTGACCAGTCTCTTCAAGAGCGTGGGAGATCTCCTGGGAGTCAAGCTTTCTCAGGGTGTTGCAGGAGTGAGTGGGGGGAGGTCAAAGCCCTGAGTTTGCTCTGAGCACAGATAAAAGCTGTACAGTGCCACATGTTGCTCTGGGAGTTGTGTTTCCAAGGTTCCTATATGGGTCCCAGTTATGCTGGGTGTTAGGGAAGAAGTTGTGATCTCAACTGTGTCCTTGAGTGTGTCAGAGCTCCAGTGCTCCTGGTTGTGTATGATCTCCTGGGAGTTTAGCTTCCTCTGTGATTCTGTGATCCTATGCTCCTGTGATTCTGTGTTCCTGTGATCCCAGGGGTGTTAGTGTACTTGGGTGATAGGCTTCCTGTAGGTGTTGTGGAAATTGGTACGGAACTAGCGCTCAAGGTCTGGTCTGCTCAGGGTACAAGTTCAGACTGGAAGGGACACCTGAGGCTGGCTGGGCAGGGGTTCCAGCATCCATGGATCCCAGGGGACTCAGTCACTCCAGGTGTTGGGACAGATGTTGTGTCCTCCTCACCTATGATCCTAGATGTGTTAGCACACCTGGGTGATGGGCTTCCTCTGGGTGTTGTGGGAATAGGTGTAGAACCAGTGCCCAAGGTCTGCTTAGGGAGTAAGTTCACACCAGAAGAGCTCAGCTTTTTTTGTTAATTGGATATTTTTTATTTATATTTCTTATTTTTTTAGTTTCTTTCTTTTTTTATTTTTTAGATATATTTCTTTACTTACATTTCAGATGATATTCCCCTTCCCAGTTTCCTGTCTATAAGCCCTCCTTCCCTCTCCTTCCTCTTCCCCTATACCGGTATTCCCCCCATACTTCCCCCTTACTACCCCTCCCCCATATTCCCCTGCACTGGGGGCTCCAACCTTGGCAGGACCAAGGGCTTCCCCTTCCACTGGTGCCCCAACAAGGCTATTCTCTGCTACATATGTAGCTGGAGCCTTGGGTCAGTCCATGCATAGTCTTTGGGTAGTGGTTTAGTCCCTGGAAGCTCCGGTTGGTTGGCATTGTTGTTCTTATGGGGTTGCAAGCTCCTTCAACTCTTTCAATCCTTTCTCTAATTCCTCCCAAGGGGGTCCTGTTCTCAGCTCAGTGGTTTGCTGCTAGCATTGACCTCTGTACTGGACATGCTCTGGATGTGTCTCTCAGGAGAGATCTATATCTGGTCCCTTTCAGCACACACTTTTTAGCTTCATCAATCTTATCTAGCTTTGGTGGCTATACATATATGGGCCACATGTGGGGCAGGCTCGGAATGGCCATTCCTTGAGTTGCTGCTCTAAATTTTGCTTCCATATCCCCTCCTATGGATATTTTTCCCCTTTTAAGAAGGAGTGGGAGCATCTGCATTTTGGTCATCCTTCTTCTTGAGTGTCCTGTGATCTGTGGACTGCATCTTGAGTAATTTGAGCTTTTGGGCTGATATCCACTTATCAATGAGTGCATTCCAAGTGTGTTTTTCTGTGATTGGGTTACCTCACTCAGGATGATATTTTCTAGTTCATTCCATTTGCCTATGCATTTCATGAAGTCATTGTTTTTGATAGCTGAGTAATATTCCATTGTGTAGATGTACCACATTTTCTGTATCCATTCCTCTGTTGAAGGTCATCTGGGTTCTTTCCAGCTTCTGGCTATTATAAATAAGGCTGCTATGAACATAGTGGAGCATGTGTCTTTGTTGTATGTTGGAGCATCTTTTGGGTATATGCCCAGGAGAGGTATAGCTGGGTCCTCAGGTACTTCAATGTCCAATTTTCTGAGGAACCTCCAGACTGATTTCCAGAGTAGTTGTACCAGTTTGCAATCCCACCAACAATGGAGGAGTGTTCCTCTTTCTCCACATCCTCGCCAGCATCTGTGGTCACCTGCGTTTTTGATCTTAGCCATTCTGACTGGCGTGGGGTGAAATCTCAGGGTTGTTTTGATTTGCATTTCCCTGATGACTAAGGATGTTGAACATTTCTTTTGGTGTTTTTTTGTTACTCAGTAATCCTGAGATGAGAATGTTTTTTTAGCTCTGTACTCCATTTTTAATAGAGTTATTTGGCTCTCTGGGTTCTTTGTACATTTTGGATATTAGCCCTCTACCAGATGTGGGATTGGTTTATCTTAGTCTGGCTAAGGGTTTATCTTGTTGAGTCTCTCAAAGAGTCAGCTCCTGGTTCTGTTGATTCTTTGTACAGTTCTTTTTGTTTCTACTTGGTTGATTTCAGCCCTGAGTTTGATTATTTCCTGCCTTCTACTCCTCCTTGTGTGTATTTGCTTCTTTTTGTTATAGAGCTTTCAGATGTGCTATCAAGCTGCTGACGTATGCTCTCTCCTGTTTCTTTCTGCAGGCACTCAGAACTATGAGCTTTCCTTTTAGTGCAGCTTTCATTGTATCCCTTTATTTATATTTCAAAGCAAGAGATGCTTGTTTTCCAATAGGTCTCCAAAAATAATTCCCATGTACTGGAGTCAAGAGAATATATAAAGGTTAGATAGGAGTTAATTGGTTTCCCAAGAATGTTTGACCTGTTCCTTATTAGGATTACTTAGAAGCCAGGGAGTAATTGGTATCTCTGCCTGTGGGTCAACAACTAAACTCCATTGTACTAAAGCCATGTCTATACATAAGCCATTCCTCCATAGAGTGGAGCTGGTCTGGGCTCTGTGGGCTTTCAGAATGGTAGAGGCTTTAAGTTGGGTTCTAGTAGATAACTGTATCATAAAAAAGGCCTTCACTTTCCTGCAGATATCTGCAGACTTCCACATGCTAATGAGGAAAAATGTGACAAGGGAAAGTGGAAAAGCAACTCAGTATAACAGTAAACCTCTGTAAAAATCATCTATTATGGAAAATTGTAATCACACATAAAATTACACAGACCAGCACAATGAACCTACATATATCTATCATCCGGCTTCAGTGATTCCTAATTTCTAATAAAATACAAAATATAAAGTGGATGCTAGGATCTGTAAATTTAATACTAGGGAGAGTGAGTCAAGGTAATTGCAGTGCCAGCCTGCACTACATAGTGAGCTTCTGGCTAGCCTAAAACACAGGAAGAACCTGTCAATAAAAATTTAAAAAATGGAAAATAATTAGCAATTTTGCTCATAATTTTAATGGTATATATTTTATTATATCTAGAGTTGATCCTCATTACTTAATAATTTCATATTTATAACTTGGACTATTTGCTAAAGTTTATCTGTACTTCTATAGTTAGTATGTGGAGTACTTTCTTGGTAGTTTGTGGACCTGCACAGAGGGCCAGGCACTATATGTTCCCAGCTATGGTTGAAGAGGGAACCACATTTCTCATATCTGTTATCACACTTTAAGTGGCCTTTTCGTGGTCATTTTAATGTTACATTTTTGCCTCTTTTGTTGGTGATTTCACTGTTTCAAGTAGCCAATAACAATAATGCCAATGCCAGAAAGATGTGGTGTGTCTTAAGGAGACCATATATGCATTTAGATAAGGCTCATTTTGGCATGAGCTATAATGCTATCGGCTATGATATTGGAGGTAATAAATCTTGTAAATCTAGAAAAGGAAGTTTGGCAGCCTATGCATGAGACTGCTCATAAAAGTGATGAATTAATACTTATTTATTTTTGGGTGCGTGTGATTGATGTATGTGTGTGTGTGTGTGTGTGTGTGTGTGTGTGTGTGTGTGTGTGTGTTGTGTTGATGTATATACAAGAGCATGCCATTTGTGCGTATGAGTATCTCTGTCTCCCTGTCTCCCCCCTTCTCTCTCCCTCCATCCCTCCTTCTCTCCCTCCTCTCTCTCCCTCCCCCCCCCCATGTGTGTGTAGGGCAGAGGTTGACATTGGGTGATTTCTTAGTTACTATTCTATTGCTATAAAGAGACACCAGGAACAAGGCAACTTACAAAATAAAGGGGACTTGCTTACAGTTTCAAAAGGTGAGTTCATAGTTATTGTGGTGGGGAGCATGTCAGCAGGCAGGCATGGCACTGGAACTGTAGCTAAGAACTTACATATTATCCACAAGAAGCACGGAGAAAGAGGAAAAAGGGGGACCAGGCATGGGCTTTGAAACCTCAAAACCCACCCCCAGTGACACACGTCTTCCATCAAAACCACACTTCGTAATTCTCCCCTAAACTCTTCCAACCACTGGGGGTCAAGAATTTAGACAATGGGAGCCTGTGGGGACCATTCTCATTCCAACCATCATATTCTCCATCTTTTGTTTTGAGAGAGAACTCTCAGCGAACCTGCACCTCCCTAGTGAGCCTCCTGTCTCTGCCTTCACAGAGCTCTGAGATTGCAGGCACATGCCACTGTACTGGTTCTTTTACATGGATCCCAAGGGTTGCAACATCCACTTTATTGGCCGAAGTATCACCCCAACCTCAATACAAGTCTAATTTGCATTTCTTTCATTCTAAGGATAATGACCATTTTGTTTGATTTTCGAGACAGGGTTTCTCTGTGTGTAGCTCTGGCTAACCTGGAACTCACTCTGTAGACCAGGCTAGCCTCAAACTCAGGTCCACTTGCCTCTGCGTCCTGAGTGCTAGGATGTAAAAGGTGTGTGGGCCAGCACTGTCTGGCAAGAATATTGCACTTTTAAATTAATTAGTTTTTAAATTTTGTTGATTAATTTATTTGTGTATTTATGTATTATTTGTGTGCGTGTATGTATGTGTGTATATGTGCGTATATGCATTGCATACATAAGGAGGTAAGAGGGTAACTTACTGGAACCAATTCTCTCCTAACTTGGATCCTAGACATTAAATTTAGATCATTAGGTTTGGTAGCAAGTGCTTTGACCTGCTGAGCCATCTTGCTGGCCTCTTGATTTAGTTTTTTAATTAACATATAAAGTAACAATTTCTATTAGGGCGTTTTAGAACAGCTTGTTTTATTGCTACTCTCTGGCCAGTCTTCTCTCTCATCCCCACCTTGTACCCTCCATCCAGTCTCCATTTTCAAAGTGTTATTATCATATATTATTTATGCATAATATTAGATTTTAGTATGACCATTTTCATACATGCATATAATATATTTCCCTGTTACCTTCTTTTGCTCCACTCCCACTCCTGCTCATCCCTTTCCTTCCTAGCTAGCTGCCTTCTCACTTTTATATGTAAGACAATGTGTTTCATTCGGGTTCTTTTTAGGAACATTAGTGAGTATTTGTTTACAGGAGCATGAATGACTGACATCTCTCCTTCCTCCATCAATACTAACTACATATAAGTCATCAGAGAGTGTTAGAGCCATGGTCCTATCCCACAAAAAAATGTTCTTTCTTCTTTTGGTAGTCATCTGTTCAATTTATTTGCCTTATATTTCTGGAGTTTGAGTTTTGGAGCTCTTTGTAGATTCCAGATAATCAATCCCCTCTTGTACGTAGAGCTGGCAACAGTTTTCTTCCATTCTATGGGCTGTCTCTGTCCAGTTGTTTCCTTTGTTCTGTAAAAGCTTTATAATTTCATGACATCTCACTTGTGATTTTCTGGGATTCTTTCCTGCAGTAGTTGAAGCCCTTTCAAAGTTCTTGCCTGTGCCTAATCTTAGAAAACAAAACCAAACCCAAGAACAATAAACAGCATTATTATATGATCTACAGGGATGACTTATTTGTTTTCTGGGCTTTGATCTTCCTCAGCTACACCTCGGACTGCTTGATGTATACTACATAACTATTTGCTCTACCATGCTGAGCCACTCCTGATGCAACATAGGCAAGAAGCTTACTCTGCTGGAATTTATGGCTCTTAAAATATGTCCCCTGTGTTTTCTATAGTGCTTTCAGAATTTATCCAAACTGAATTAATTTTTGTTCAGTGTGAGAGACATGAATATAGTTTCTTTAATTTAGTTTTTCCAGCCCCATCTCGTGTAATTTTTGCACCTTTGTGGAAAATAAGGTGGTTGTAGCTGCATGGGTTTACTTATGGGTCCATTCTTCTAGTCCATGTCGGTGTCGTGCTGTTTTTGTTCCTGTGAACTTTGTAGCATAATCTGCGATTAGATATTGGAATACTTCCAACACTGTTCTTTCTGCTCAGGATTGCTTTGGCTAAATCAAGGTCTTTAGTGCTTCCGTTGGAATTTTAGGATTTTTTTTTCTAAAATCTTTTCTGTGGTGAATGTTGTTGGAATTTTTATGGGAATTGTATTGACTCTGTGTGGAAGAGTAATACTTTTAAAATACCAATATGTTATATATTCAAATATGTCCTACACAGCTTAGGTTTTTGTTCTGAATCTTTTATAACAAGGAGTTTTGATTTTGTTTAGTTCTAATTAAAAAATGTATGTGTGTGCTATATGACTTTATTTTGCCAATGCCAGAGAACTTGAGTAAAGTGGAATTCTTCAAAAGTAATGGACAAACAAGTGATGGACTAATTTGGTCAGCAGAGGGAATTTTAAGACAAAATAACATTCAGATTGTGATTCCATTATAGTGAGAAGGCACAACAAGTGAAACACAAAGATAGGGAAAATGTACAGTTTGGCAAGGAAAAGAGCCTTCACACACACACAAAAAAATGAAAGTCATCACAGTGGATGCTTACACAGGGAAACATTTCCTCAGGGTCAACAGTAAAGGCACACAAAGACCACTGACACTGTGATCTAATAAGACCGGGTTATATATCAAGCTGGAAGCAGAATTCAGCATAATCATTCACTGGGGTTCTGCTCTTGCAGGCATAGAAGAAGCAAGTGGAAATGAATCACAAAGACTTGCTCCAAGGCTACAGAAAGTCCATGAATCCAGGCACTGGGTATAATTGATTGGATTCCCTGAAAAAAGACCCAGAGAAGCCGCTGCATGGAGCTGGAAAGATGAAGCCCAAGTTACAGCAGAGGACCAGGATATTGGAGAGTCTAAAACTGCTTATCCACTGAGGAAAGCTGCAAGAACACAGTGGAACAAGCCCAAGACAAAAGTGACATGTGCTGTAGGTGGCAGAACTGGAGTGCTGGTACTACCCAAATTTAGAGCTCAGATGATCCCGTCATGAGTGCTGTATGCTAGCTATGGAGCTATAGGATTAGGTGTTGGTTGTAACTGGGGTTTTGTTTTGCTTTTTAATCCAGCCTTCCTTGTTATTCTCCCATTCGCTCCTATCTGGGGTGGGAACGTTTCTTTGTTTTTGTGTATTAGAAGTGTTCAACTTGTGTCTTCATGTCATAGGTGCTCAAATGAAGAGATGGTCTGCAGTCTCAGAAGACACTGATTTTTTTTTCAGAGCTGAGGACCGAACCCAGAGACTGATTTTTTGAGCAGAGCTGAAACTGTTAAAGAGAGAGACCAAATGAGACTTTATGAACCAGGGTAGAATAACTAAGGTGATGTTTGATGTCAGGCTTGCAGGAAGTAGAATTATAATGATTAATTTTCATTGCCAATTTAATAGGATTTAGAATCACCTAGGAGACAGCTCTGTGCTTGTATGTAAGTGCAGATCTAGACAGATTTACCATAGAAGGGAAATTTCCCCTTAAATGTTGTGACATCCTATGAACTGGGGTCCCAGACAGAATAAAAAGGGGAACTGAGAGAAGTACCAGCATTCATCTCTTTATGCTTCCTTCTGCCATCTACCAAGTGTCAGGTGAGCGCATTTCTGTTGGTCTGTTTATGAGTTCTCTGTTCATTTCTGGTTTATGTCTTACGCTACCCCAGCAGCAAATCTCAATAGCCTTTGTATAATAAACATTAATATTTGGTAGAGTGATTATCTCTGGTTTATTTATTCACAGGTATTTTGGCTATTATTACTTTTCATTATATGTTCTAGAGTAAGTTTGGATATATCTATGAGAAATTTTAGCAAGATTTTGATAATTATTCAAAACTCATTTTGAGAAAGAATAACACTTTTACTATGTTACACACTCTTTTGAGATTTAGTCTAAGTAGTCCAACTATCTTCTTTATTTTTAATATTTTTTTTACTTACTCACTTTACAACTAGCTCATGCACCCTTCCCAGTCACCCCCTCCCACAATCCTTCCCCCATCTCCCCATCCTCTTCTCTGAGAAGGTGGGGGCCCCCTGGGTATCTCCCCACTCTGGCACTTCAAGTCTCAGTGAGACTTCGCACATCCTCTCCCACTGAGACCCAAAAAGACAGCCCGCATAGAAGAACATGTCCCAAAGACAGGCAACAGCTTTTAGAATAGCCCCCACTTCAGTTGTTCAGGATCCACATGAAGACCAAGCTGCACATCTGCTACATATGTGCAGGGAGGCCTGGGTCCAGCTCGTGTATGTTCTTTGGTTGGTGGTTCAGTCTCTGAGAGCCCCAAGGGTCCAGGTTAATTGCCTCTATTGGTTTTCCTATAGAGTTCCTATCCCCTCTGTGGGCCCATAGTCCTTCCTCATTCTTCCATAGAGTTCTCAAGCTCCATCCACTGTTTGGCTGTGGGTGTCTGTATCTGTCTGATCAGCTGCTCAGAGCCTCTCAGAGGACAGCCATGCTAGACTCTTGTCTGCAAGCATAACAGAGTATCATTAATAGGGTCAGGGATTGGTGCTTACCCATGGGATGGATCTCAAGTCCGGCTGGTTATTGGTGGGCTTGGTCTCTGCTCCATCCCCTGTGCTTGCATTCCTTGTAGACAGGATAACTTTTGGGTCGAAAGTTTTCACAGGCAGTTTAAAAACTAATGGCTTCAGGGAGGTGCTCAAATATCAATGGAGGTAACCTTAGCTGTGACTCACAGCATTGGGGATATGAACCTGAAGAGACCACCTTCTGTAGCCAGGCAGGAACCCCAGTGGAGTGATAGGGACAGCAACCCACCCACAAAACTTTCAACTCAAAATGTATCCTGTCTACAAGAAACACAGGACAGGATGGAGCACAGACTGTCCTTGATATGCTATGTAAGCCAGGGTGATGAGCTCATGGCAAACCTGTCTCAGTTTCCAGAGTGCTGGAATTATAGGCATGTGCCACCATTGCTATACAGAAGCAGGGTACAAGTGTGGCATCTTTGCCTTCATTTTGCATTTGCCTCCTTTGAGTTATTGAGTATTCTAATCAATGGACAATATATGTATCTCCATTAAAATTGTTGGGCTTTTACTTTCATCAGGGTTTCACTAAGTAAATTCCTCTTAGAATAGAGCAAGTCTGCTTGGTCTGGGAATGCTGCAGCCTTTCCTCTGTTCACTTGTGATGGTAGTGCCCTCATAAGGTCATTGTGGAGATTTAAAGAGACAGTGCGGGTTTGAACCCTGCCTCTGACATGTTTCCTTTGCCCTTAACTTTTTTCAATTACTTGTTGGGCTCTTGAGCCCTTATCTGTGAATCCACAAGCAATAATAGAGGGATGCATTAAAATTTTTTTGAAGATGAATGTGAGAATTTGAGTAAAAAAGACAAGCAGAATAGAGACATCATAAAGTATGGCTCTTATTAATATTGTTATGTGGGTATAATTTGGTAAAAATGATATATACATTTCAGTGAGGGAACGTGTAGATAAAAGTCAAGTAGTTGATCCAAAGAGCCATAGATCCAGAACAGACAGTAAAATCTTCCTATAGATTTGGGACAATGGAGATGTTACCAGTGTTGTTAGGGTCACAGTCTAGGTCCTGGCAAACCTAATGAACTAGGCTAGTTACCCATCTTCAGCAGGCTGGCCCCATCCTTCAACCTTTTCCTTCCCACAACATGAGATTCCTAGACAAATTTCAGTTCCTTTGGGCTCATTGTCTCAGTAGTTGGGTAATCAAAATGAGAACAGGTGTCTCTTAGAATATCTTTGCTCCTGCCAGGGCTATTGTAGAAGCAACCATTCCATCAGGGTAGAAAGCTTTAACAGAAGCTATTTAGCTGGGGAGTCTTACAGCTCTATTTTCTTGATCAGACGTGAGTAACTTGAAAAGAGTTCTCATAGAATCTCCTTGAAAAGGGATTCTACATAAAAGAGACATACGTGGATCTCTGAGTTCAAGGCCAACCTCAACTACAGAGGAGTTCCAAGACAGCCAGGGCTGAACAAAGAAACCCTGTCTCAGAAAAATCCAATGTTAACAATAAATAAATACATAAAATGGAAAATGAGCAGTTCTTGAAGCTGCTTGATGAGTAGATAAAGTTTCATTACACTATTCCCTAAACTGTTGTGTGATTGAAAAATTCCATGGAAACAAATCTTGTAATCATTTGAAAACTTGATTTGGAGGATTTTAAAGCTGAATTGATTCTTACATATTACAGTCTCTAGTAGCTCAGAGATAAAGGAATATTAAAGACAATTTAGGAAATGAGGAAGCATGTGAAAATGTGAAGCATAAGCAGCTCATGCTAAGGACTCCCTCGCTCTCTGCTTTCTGGTGAGTCTAGTCCTTGGCCCAGCAACTTCACTCCTTGGAAAATCTTCCCAGAAAAATAGTTACACTCACAAACCTGTATGTGTGTAGGCTGATTTTCTCAATGGACTTGTAATGGTGCATCACTGGAAACAAGGGATGGATCAACTCTGTGTTTGCTCCTTTAATCATAGTGCTGGACCGGTGAGATGGCTCAGCAGGTAAAGGCACTTGCCTGATGATGTGAGTTCAAGCTCCATGACCCACATGATAGAGAGACAGACCCAATTCACCTAAGCTGTACTTGAACCCATATGCAAGTTGTGATATGAAGGTGTGCACGCACATTGTACAAAACAAACAAAACTATATTTGTTCTGTTACTATAAAGACTCCATGAAATTGCTTCCAAAATGGAACATGTGTTTGAGGACACTCCTAAATCCATGTTTCAAGGCCATCCTCGCTAAATTTGGCTCCAAATAAGCTATCTCTTCCTGTTGGAGCTGAGAGCTGTATTTTTTCACCACACAAACTAAATATATACTTATATGCATACATATGTGTATGTATATGTATATACATGTATATGTATGTATGTGCATGTATATATACATATGTATATATGTATGTACATATGTATATGTATGTGTATGTAGACATACACATGTATATGTGTGTATGTATACACAAGCATGTACGTGTGTATGTAGACATACACATGAATGCACATGTGTTTCATCCTTGGTTTATGGATTATTATTCCTTCTCCATAACATGCCTAAGTAAACAATCTCTCATTTCCAAATTGGTTCATAGAAGCACTGACTTTCCTTGACTTTCTGTCTTGGATATGGCCCTGAAGAAACTCTGATTACCCTTTACCTATACTGGGTTATAAGACCCTCCTCGTTCCAAAGGGGTGCTGCTCAGAGCTAAGAGGAATCTGAACAACACAGGCATCATTGGGTCTTCTCAAAAGGGCGGGCTAGCTATCCCTAAAACATTAATCAGACATATAATAATAAAATGCAGATATGGATTTATTCAAGTGACCATATTGGGAAGAGACAGATATCCCCAAATCCATCTTTTGGTTAGGTTTAAATAGTGGAGGACTAAGGCAAGGGGCGGGAGGTGTGTGTAATTAAGCAGGCCTCCTCTGAGTATGGCCTAGTTTATCATATCACCCCAGTCCCAGCCCTGCTCGGTGGTCTGATGAAGTCCTTAATGCTGTAATTGCTTTCGAGATTCAGTCTGGTTCACTAAAGTTGATTATTTCTATACTGGCATACAGTTGTGCTGTCATAGAGACCTGCCCTCACCTGAAGAACCGGCTTTCCGGTGAGATTCTGCTATTCCTAGAATCCATGGTGACTACAGTTTTAGGACACTGACTTACCCTATGCATTTAGCCTTGAAGAGGGGTGGAAGAATGGAGGCACTCCTTAAGTGATTGACATACATGCCTGTGTGCAAAAGTAAACAGGTAACCTGAAAGAAAAGGGGAAGGCCACAAAATGGAAGCCAGAAATGCCAGGCTTTCTCCCCATACATATTTCTCTTTTTCATTTTTATTATTTTGAGACAGGGTTTCTCCATGTTGCCTGGCTGTCCTGGAACTCACTCTGTATATCAGGCTGGCCTTGAACTCATAGAGATCTACCTGCCTCTTCCAGAGTGCTGGGATTAAAGGCATGTACTACTATACCAAGTTTGCACACAATTCTATTTTTAAACATGTTCTTTCAACTTTACTCAAATAATATATTTATTGTCAACATCCCAGAAGTATTTCACATATTCCAAAAATAAATTTCATGCTACCAAAAGGTGATGTTCACTCTAATCCTGTTTGCCTTCATGCCACTGTCACGAGCCTTCGTTCCAGGCCACATAGACCAACAGGGCTAGAACCACATGAACAGCAATAATTGCAGCATAAAAATAGCTGTCTCTGTTGGACATTCCAGAAGCACCTTCACATATATAGGATTTAGTTGTAAAATACAATCAGATAGGGACTGCTCCTTAAAGCTGTAATGAACAGGAGTGTCTTCAAGATTGAAGAGAAAGATAAAGATGTTTCATTTCTAAACTCTGGAGGCTGCAACGGGATTGGGGCTGCTTTGTCAAGGAGCTCCGTGGTGTGGCCTCAGGGCAGCAGCAGGCACTGGGTAGCTGGCAGGACTCAGCAGCCACTAGGAGGGTGACAGTGCTAGGCCAATTATCACATCGGAAGTCTGTACTTATTTCTTGAATAAAGGAAAATCCAGTGGCCCACAAAGAAACATAGAAACAATCAGCCTTGCATCATTTTTGGTGAAATAAAAATTCACCTTCAGGTTTCTATACTTGAAAGGATGGGGAAGGAAGACAAGAGGGTGAGTTACAGACTAGCTTTTTCCAATGAGCAGTCCACACTGGACTGCCAAGCTAACAGCAGTGAGAAGGATGGCTGTGTGGGTATAGTATATATTTCTCAAAGCTAGCTACTCTCTGAGGGAACCTGTAAATCTGGGAAACTACCCCACCCTCACCCCACAAATCAGAGTAAGACTGAGAAAAAATGAGCATCCCAAGCAGAAATGATCTTATAATTTGGGAATCGGGATAGATTTGAAAGTTATAGAGAAGAGGTTAAAGCTATAAATCTGAAAGATTAAGGATCCTGTGACTTTGTAGGCCTGAGTGACCTAGGCAGGAAGAGGTAGGGGAGGGGTCCATTTTGACTCTTGAGATATGGATGTGACTGCCAAGTGCCCAGAATTATTCAAGAAGGATGTAAGAAATGCCTTCCCCCCTTGAACCTTTGCCCCTGACGAACTCTTTCCCAGGAACGCAGGGCCTTCTACTCCCCCTCTGGCCTTGAAGGTGAAGGAGGCTGAGGCTTTAGGACAACATGAAGTGCTGGGAGCAGGGCAGATGTTCATGGGCAGAACACAGAAGGGTGAGCCTCCTCCATCACCAAGAAACGAGTGTGGCTTCAGTAAGGGGTTGCAAAATGATATTATAGGGTTAGGGCTAGAACAGGACAAGAGGCCAGGGCCAGGCAGGGCCAGGCAGGGCCAGGCAAGGGTGATTCTAGGAGAAGCAGTCTAAAGCCAGTTGTGAGTGCAGAATCCCAGAGAAGGCTGTACAGCTTGATGTAGCACCTGGCCTCTACTTCTGTCCCTGACAAGCCAGCTACCACTGCTATCCACCCCCTTCTCAGACAGACCTGTGCAAACCGAATTATAGTGGGGTAAAATGATGCAGACTGCCGCTGCAGAGGTATCTCAGCAGTCAAGAGCACTTAATGCCCTTGAAGACCCAGTTTTTGTTCACAGTACCTATCCATAGAGTGGCTTACAAACTTCAGGTACCAGGGGACCCGACACCATCTTCTGGCCTCTGTAGGCTCATAATACACGCAGGCTAAAAGCCCTATACTTCAAATAAAAATAAACCTTATAAATGCTTCAGATCTTTAGATCAGCATTCATCTTCACTCTGCTGTCAGCCTTATATGCAGCTATTCTCCATCAGGTATTTCAGTGAAAGACTAATGTTCCCACAGGAAGGATGCCCAAAGAGAGATACCAGAAATCATCCTCGGCCTCTGATCTTAGGCCAAGAGGTAAGGCAGAACCAGATGGACAGGGACGGCTCCTCTTTTGGGCAATGGACAGACTTCTCAGGATATATTTGAGGATATTGGGACATTAACTAGTTGGTGCAGATGGCTGTATGAACTAGGAGGCAGGCCAGTAGTTATAACAGATGTGGAAGAGCTACGTAGCTCATTTCAACTTCCCCTCTTCCCTTTAAATAAAACACCCCCACTGTAGTTGTTACAGTTAGTTTCAGTCTTTATTTGTCTTCCCCAGATATATAGTATGCATGACATTAGATGGTTATATATTCATTTATTTAGAAGTCCACAATATATACTGCGCGATGAAAAAATACATACTATAGAACAGCACTTATATGATCACTTTTATCAATACATATATACCTAGGCACAAAGGTCCAGAGAAAGATCACAAGGACATTCACCAAAGGACTGACGACGATTGTATCAGGGTGGGGGTTTCAGGTAATGTGCACTTTAGGTTTTTTCTTTTTAATTTCACTTGGAAGGTTCAAAGAGATACCACTTCACAGATAGATTAAAATCACCAGAGAAAGACACACAGAGAAACAACCATTAAGCAGTTAGTGGAATGAGCAAGGAATGATATGGGCCCATGCCTCTGTCTTGCATGGTAACCCAGTCTGCTTTTTCTTCTCCCAAGAAAAGCTTGTTTTAAATGAATTCCTTATGTTAGAAGCCCACCCCATCCCTTTTCCCTCCAGAATTAGCTTTTGAGGAGACTTAAACGTTGATCTGGGGCTGAGGCACACACCTTAGTATGGTGCAGGGGGCTTTGGTCTCTCCATATGAGTCAGCTCCTGCAGAGTGACAATCAGATTCTCAAAAACCTGGCCCTTGTTGCTGGTATTGTCACAGGTTTCTTTGGCATGGCCCTCTTCACCACAATGAGGACAGCGGATGGGGTACTTTCGCTTTCTGGTTCTGCCTACATCCCCGGGCCCATTATTCCTTTGCCCAGAACCACTGCTAGTGGAAGGAGACTCCTCATCAGATTCATCAGGGGATTCAATAACTAGCATTTCTTCCTGAGTACTGACTGTGCCTCTGAGGGATGAGGTACCTGGGGATGAGAGTGGAGGGTCCTCAGGCTCCACCAGGATCACATCCTCATCTGAATCATCCTGGGAATCATCTATCTCTATCACGTTACAGTCAGCACTGCCAATCACTATAGGCAGGGAGCCCTGAAAGACGACAGGGCTGGCTGCCCGCTCCATTACTGTCTCAGATCTCCTGGGCCGCTTATTTCTAAGGAAAGTCTCATCCCAATCCTCTTCCTCCCTGATCATCCTGATTAACTCCAGGAAGTCGGGAAGGCTCTCCTGCTCGTTATGCGCGTGCATTTGGAGAAGACCCTTAAGCTTGATGCGCAGCTCCCTACTCAGCTCAGCCCCTACAAGGAGCTGGTGCAGGCGAGTTCTGTTTGCCTCGCTCTGAGGAAGGACCCCTGCCTGGATAGCATTCTGCAGCTGCACCTCTAAACGGATCACATACAGGGATGGTTTCTCTCCCTGTGCCTGCAGGGTGTTTAGAAATTTGCCATGTGCTGTTATACTGCTCTCAGATTCCCCAAACAGCAACTTCATTGCCCGCAAAAATTCTGCTACGTTTAGATTGGGATTGTCAGCCTGGAACAAACGCATGGCCTCCCGGGCAGGGCCCCTAAGGGTTCTCATCAGGCGTTTAATCTTATCCTCTTCAGACATGGGCCAATCTGGCAGGACCTCATGGACTTGGCTTAGCCAGTTCTCAAAGGTTTCTTCCCCCGGGGCTAGCTCGGCCCTCCCAGAGAACGACTGTATGTTTCTCTCTGCAATGTTAGCTATCAAAGGACCGAGGCTCCTCCCCAGGGCCCTCAGCATGGAATGGGCCAAAGGCATAAAAGCTGCATTCTGACGGCGACTGTTACCCATCCTAGCAAGGAGGCTAGCCATGCCTGACAACAATTGGGTATCTGAATACAAGATACTTGGACTTTCTGCTAACAAAAACGGCCTAGTCTGCAGAAACCTCCAAAGAAACGTTCCCGGGCAGTATCTTCCTTGCGCTTGGGTAGGAGCTGTAAAATAAATAAATAAATAAATAAATAAATAAATAAATAAATAAATAAATAACAATGGACTTGGAAACAAGCTTCTAATAACATTTTCTACAATCTTGAATATTTTCCCACTTCACAACCTTGAGGAGCAATAGTTTCTCTATGCTAGTGGTGCCTTTGTCAGTCACATCTCCCTCCCTCCCTCCCTCCCTCCCTTCTGGACCCCACCCCACTGCCTTTTCTTTAGGAGAGGCGACAACTGTTGCTTGGAATTCTAGCTACAATAGCCTTTGGAGCCCCTACTAGGCTCTCAAATAGAAGGCAATAGAGTAAACCTTACAGAATTAATAAGTAAAGCCTTAAATATATTAGGTAGCAAGTTCCCCCTCCCCCACCCCCTGCCCCTCCCCCTTTTCTATGATTCTTACCAGAGCTCAGAAACTGGCTTCCACCTTTATTTCAAGCCGAGCCTTTGCAACAGGTGCTTTCCGTAATAGTTCTTGTCCGGGTAGGGCTGATCTCTGACCACAGGCTCTCAGATCCAGGGGTTCTGGGCCTCCAGTTTATACTGCGCCACAGCAAAAGGAAGGGAGGAGAAGGGTCTGAGACGTCAGCAGTCTCATCATGCCCTCCCAGGCGCCATTGTCGCCAGGAAGAAAAACCCTACCTTCAGAATAAATGCCAAAAGGGCCCACCCCTCCCCCAATCCATTTTACCCGGGGAAAACAGCGGCCTACCAGCTCTGCAATCAGTCACACAGAATTCACGTTTGAAATCGGCTTTGATGGGCTGCTATGGAGAAAAAGAAGAGACATTGGATACCCTCCCACCTCTGTATTTCTATCCCTGAAGAGATGAGAGAAAGGGGGTTTCAGGATAAACGGATTGTGAATCATTACGCATTGTCCTTTTCTACCTTCCTGGAAAAAAAAAATCCCCTCTCCAATCTAAGCAAATTCTAGATAGCATCCAGGTGAAACTCACCTCATACCATATAGCCCAACCGCTAGGGTGTTCATTTCCTTGCCTCGAACTTGCCAATTCTGAAGCCCAAAATATTAAGGTTTCTATCCTCCCATCTCCGCATTATGCGGTTGCACCTCCCTTTTTTTTACCTTCGTAGATGGGCAGAGGATGCTCAGGGTCTGCTGTGAAGAGCTGTCTCACCTCTTAGGGCCTACAGGAGAAAGGATGGCGTCTCAGCCCCTGAGCTGTCTGGGCTAGGCTCTTTGCAGGGCTGCCCAGCCAGGGGTAGTAGAGACGCAGCGCGTTTCCAAGGCAGCTGCAGCTGCCCCCGCCCTCAGTTCAGCCTGCAGAGCTGCAGCGGCTGCTTTTAGCCTCTGCCCATTGAGACAAAAGAGAGTGACGAAGGTAGTGGTATGGCCAATCAGCAGTGAGCAGGGGCGGCCTCCCGGCAAAGCCTGGGCCAGGATGCTAATGCCTGCCAGAGGGGGGAACCTGCTGGAGGGGGCTGCGGCAGACTGGCGCGGGAGCGAGCGTGGCGTCAAGTGCAGCTTGGACTCACGGACCTGGCCCATTTACATTTCATTCGTGAGTTTGCAGCTTCCTCTCTCTTCCCTTCTTCCTATCGCCTTCCGCTTTGGCTCCCCTCGGATGCTTTGCGACCAGAAGCCTAAAACAGGAGGTGGGACCGAAACCAAGTGAACAATGAGAGTTCTTCACCTTTGTATAGGGGGGAAGGGGGATAGCATTTGCTGAGCACTTCTGTGTGGCCAGTGCGCTTGCACGGATTTCTCGTTTATTCTTCCACCAGTCTTGCGCTAAAACGTAACAGTGTACCCATTTTAACAGAGAGGGGGATGTAAGCACCTAGGCACTATGGGTAGGAAACACAGAATCAACCGCTCTCACCCCAGCCCTGGCATCTAGCCTGTAAACACCCCTTACTAGTTAGTGGAAAAAAGCCAAGAGGAGGATGATAGGACCAGTATAGGGCTACATAAAATTAATGATCAAGAACTGATGTCTGCAACTTACAGATGAGAAAACTGAGCTACCAGGAGCTTAGGCACCCTGTCCTATATCATGCAGCAAAGAAGCTAGTAGCGTCCGATTTTGCACCTCGGTCAGCTGTTCTGTTGATGCCAGCATTTTCCTCTGTGTTGATGCCAACACTGTGCCCTGTGCTGGGCTACGCAGAGAGAGCATTTTCACTCGTACATACATATCCACAAACTATCTCAGCAGCTTTGTTAATATAATGGTTGTGCTGATGAGAGGAGTGGGGAGAGATGGGAAAGAAGAGAACGGCAACCTTTATGGTATGCATTGTACCAAGGAGGAAACTGAGGCACGTTTTTGCTCCCATTTTCACACTAAAATAAACCACACTATGATTAAAAAAAAAAAAAGCAGCATTTCTGTCTGACCACCAAAGGAAATCGGACTCAGAGATGACTTGCTTAAAATTACAGGTGAAGCCAGAGCTCTCAATCCTGAATTCATGCTACAAACTAAAGTGTGGGCTCCCAGCTGGCTACCACAGAATCTTTGTCGAGGGTTTGTCAGACATGCACATTCCTGGGCTCCAGCTCTGGAGATTTGGCTTTACTGCCACTGGGGATGAACGACGTCATTTGTATTTTGCCCGTTGCTCTAATTGATTCTGGGTTATAGAGAAGCCATGAACATGAACCACTGTTCTAAACACCACACCATGCTGAAGGCATCAATAAATGACTCTGCCACTTAAATGTTTGTCCACAGTCTATTTGCCATGAAACTTAATCCCAGAGCAGACGTTCCTACCTCAAGTTCTTCTTGAAACTGCATGCAAAGCATTCGAGCATATATTTTTTCTGATCCCATAGCTCTATAAATTTTCAGATGGGCCTGCGGCCTCCAAACAGTTAAGAATCACTCACTGCTCTACAACCTTCATAACATCTTCCTCTTTCAACACCTGCTTGAGGACAACGTGTGAGAAACAAAACATCATTTGACCTAACCCCCACACCACAGCTCGTTGCTGCTGCTGCTGATATAGCTCTTTCATTTCCTGGCTCAAGGCTAGGTTGCTAGGTTGCCCTTCTGTGAGCTCTTCAGGGGACTTCTCCTTTGCTGGATTTGGCATAATGGCTCCAGAGAAGGAGCAACTCCATGGAAACGGCATGCAAGGCTGTCCAAAGCGAATGGGCTGTGAAGCCAGAGACTAGAAAACCTGCTCCATTTTTTCCTGCTTCTGGTTCTTAGCAGGTAACAGTTCTCCCATGTAGATGGTAGCTAGGAGGCCCCTGTAGGGTTTGCACTGGACTCTTGATGCTTGGACGCATGGGAACATTTGAAACCCTGCCATTATCCTGGGCTTTGCCTTCAACCTGCTAAGATATTTCACCTATTCCTGTCTGCCTTCTTATTTACAACTGTAGTGATTAGAATTACACAAACAATCCAAATTTGGAAGGGAGTACCTTCTCTATTGATGTTGAAGTCTTCCTCTTGGGGGTGGAATAGTGGTGGTAAAGTTAGAGAGCCTTAGAGGTACATAGGAGACAGGCAGTTTACCTTACAGAGTTAGGGCTGGGACTGGGAGTGCCTGGTGGGTTTTCTTCATATTTTGCTCTGCTCCCTAGTATCATGTTAGACAGCGACCTCATAGCAGACCCTTGTTCTGTGTTTCCACTGGCTTTATCACCAAAGTAGATGTTCTGTTGGACCAGGTAGGTAAGATAAGGAACTAAAGGAGAGACTCGAAAGGTCTGATCGAAGAATAATGAGAAGAACGGATTGGGTATAGGTTCAGAGGTTGAAGCAAGAATATTTTAGAGCAAAGTTACTAGCAAAATCCTTTGGGATGCAGAACATCTTTTATCTCTGGCCACGTGGATGGGAGTGTGCACCAAAGGATGGTTCTAATGAGGCCACATTTTCGGATTTTGACAAATGAACCTTAAAAGCTTGAGGATTGGGAGGCAAAGCTTTCAGATGAAATAATAGTGGCTACTTTTGGCAACCTCCTCTGTGCCAGGAACTTTACATTGGTTATCTCATTTAAACTTCTCGGCAGCCCTGCTGACACAGGCATCACACACCATTTTTCAGCGTAGCAAATTGAGTTTCAAGGAGGTGAAGTGGCTTGCATAAGGCTGTACTACTTGGAAGTGGAGCCGCCGCCGGGATGACAGTCCAGGGCCAGCCAACTCCAGAACCCATGAGTACCTTCCATCTCCATTTTGAGGCGAAAGCATAAATGTATCCTGCAAGGCTGGGGATGCAGTTTGCCAGAAGAGTATCTTCTTAGTATGTAAATCATAACCCCGATTTTGATCCCTGACACTAAAGAGAAAAATAAAAACAGGATAAAATAAAGCGTCTAGTAGAAGATTCTATTAGAACATTAGATTCTATTAGCCATTAAAACATGTTGGTTTTGTTGTGATTTGAGCTTTGCTGCTACCACTTGACTTAAAAAATGAAAATTTATGGCACAGGCTCTTTATATTCTTGATACAAAAATCGCTTTAAAAATAGTGCGTGATACAGGGGGTGAGGTGGCTGCTGGTGAGTGTGATTGCTACTAAGCCTGATCACCAGAGGTCGGTCTGGGAACTGACGGTGTGGAAGAAGAGAACTGAGGGCCCCAATTGTTCTCTCATCTCCTCAATGACATGGTGCCACCCCCTCCACCAAAATAAGAAAGAAATACAAATTAAAACAATAATGATATTTAGATTCAAAGATTGGAGAGAATTGACTAAGGTCATAAAGTCAGGTAATAGCAGAGCAGAATTCAAACTGAGGATTGTCTGACTATAATGCTCTCAATGAAGAAAATAAACAAAAACATGGCCCTCTTTATGACTCCTTTTATTAGCCTCTACTTGTCTGGTTTTTTTTGGGGGGGGGTGTTGGGAGCATTGTTACGAATCATAATATAAATATCTGGTATGCAGATTATCTTAGGTAACCCCTGTGAAAGGGTCCTTTGACCCAAAAAGGGTTCGTGACCCACGGGTTCTAGTGGGTGACCAGTGTTCTAGAAGCACCTATCCCTGCCAACATTGGTTTTTTGTCCTTTAGGTCTCTTCCTCAGTGTAAAACACCTATTTCCACTTATCCCCCTAACAAGAGGTAACTTACTTAAGGCTGGTGCCACCCCTTTCCTGAGACCATAACACATATTAATGGCACATTTTAGTGCACTGGAAAAATCTTATGGAGAGAGTGACTCCTGACTTTTGCAGATCTTTAGCACTTGAATGGGGTTCAGTTTGATACGAATAGAGCATGCACCATCATATCGAACCATTCTTCTTGTACCCCCTACCTTCCCAATCCCTAACAATTAGTCTTCTACTTACAAGTCTACAATCTTTAAGTTTCTACTTTATAAAAGCATGTGATAGTTGATGTTCTGTTCCAGACTAATTCCACTTAGAATAGCATCATTTAGTTTCTTCCATCTTGCCGTAGATGAAAGGGTTTGCTCTTTTTTTATGATGCAATAATATTTCATTTACTAATATACACACCTCAAGTTCATTATCCATTCATTTGTTAATGGTGCTTAGACTGATTCTGTAATCACCATCATGGATAATGTGGTAACAAACTTGACCAATTTAGATGTCTCTTTGGTGGGTTGGGGATTTAGCTCAGTGGTAGAGCGCTTGCCTAGCAAACGCAAGGCCCTGGGTTCGGTCCCCAGCTCCGGAAAAAAGAAAAAAAAAAAAAGAGTAGATGTCTCTTTGGTAAGCCCATTGAAGTTTTTCCAGGTATATACTCAGGAGAGGAATAGCAGAACTATCTCCTTTTTTTTCCTTTTTTGGGGGACCATTCACACTGATATCCATGGTGTCTATGCTAACTCACATTTCCATAAACAATAGATGATGGATGTGTTTTCTCCACATCCTTGCCAGCATTGAGTTTTCCTTGTCCTGTGTAAAATATATTGTTCTTTCTCTTTTTTGACCATGTGATGTTTATTTTGTCTTCCAGTGTGAGTTAGTCCATTGCTGAACTGTCTACCCGACTCAAGTCCCACATCCTTGAGGACAGGTAGCAAATCCTATCTATCTCCAGCTCCATAGTGATTTGCCCATGACTTAAAAGATGACTGAGGGGGTTGGGGGTTTAGCTCAGTGGTAGAACGCTTGCCTAGGCCCTGGGTTTGGTCCTCAGCTCTGAAAAAAAAAAGAAAAAAATATTTATTAAAAAAAAAAAGATGATTGATAATGTGCTTTTTGTAACTGACCAAAAGACTGGCTGAGAATTTCTCCAAATGAACAGATAGATGCAGGGCTGATTCATAGGATGCCCACCATGATGCCTATCTGCACTAGACTAGCCAGGGACGTCTTAGTTCTCATATGCTCATTTGATTGGTTTTGTAGACATGGGAGACAGATCATAAGGTTTTTAGATAGTGATTGTTCAAGGCAGCCTCCAAGCCCCTTCTCCATTCCATTTGAAATTAATGTTAGGGTGCCAGGTTCTCCTGGAAGGTTATGTTGAGCCTAAAAGAAAGCTCTTCCCTGGCTCCCAGAGGAACAGTGGATATGTTCCAGCATGTCACTTTATCTGGCTCTAGATAGTCTTCGGGAATGTGTACTTTGTGAAAACAGATAATGATGTTGGGAATAATCATTTTGGATAATTTTAAAGCACCAAGTCCTAGGTTTTTGGCAACTTTATCTCATGTTGTTACTAATTTTATATCAGTCCTTTGTGTTATAGACATTATTGTCACTACTTTAGAGCTGAAGAATGTGAGACATCAACTTTCCTGTCCGTCTCCCAGATCGCACAGCTAAGTAAGCAATGAAGGCAGAATTCAGTTCTGGATCTATTCCCCAACGTATCTTTTTTTTTTTCCATCTTTATTAACTTGGGTATTTCTTATTTACATTTCGATTGTTATTCCCCTTCCTGGTTTCCCGGCCAACATCCCCCAACCCCTCCCCCTCCCCTTCTATATGGGCTTCCCCTCCCCATCCTCCCCCCATTACCACCCTCCCCCCAACAATCACGTTCACTGGGGATTCAGTCTTGGCAGGATCAAGGGCTTCCCCTTCCACTGGTGCTCTTACTAGGATATTCATTGTTACCTATGAGGTCAGAGTCCAGGGTCAGTCCATGTATAGTCTTTGGGTAGTGGCTTAGTCCCTGGAAGCTCTGGTTGCTTGGCATTGTTGTACATATGGGGTCTCGAGCCCCTTCAAGCTCTTCCAGTTCTTTCTCTGATTCCTTCAATAGGGGACCTATTCTCAGTTCAGTGGTTTGCTGCTGGCATTCGCCTCTGTATTTGCTGTATTCTGGCTGTGTCTCTCAGGAGAGATCTACATCCGGCTCCTGTCGGTCTGCACTTCTTTGCTTCATCCATCTTGTCTAATTGGGTGGCTGTATATGTATGGGCCACATGTGGGGCAGGCTCTAAATGGGTGTTCCTTAAGTCTCTGTTTTAATCTTTGCCTCTCCCTTCCCTGCCAAGGGTATTCTTTTTCCTCATTTAAAGAAGGAGTGAAGCATTCACATTTTGATCATCCGTCTTGAGTTTCGTTTGTTCTAGGGATCTAGGGTAATTCAAGCATTTGGGCTAATAGCCACTTATCCATGAGTGCATACCATGTATGTCTTTCTGTGATTGGGTTAGCTCACTCAGGATGATATTTTCCAGTTCCAACCATTTGCCTACGAATTTCATAAACTCGTTGTTTTTGATAGCTGAGTAATCTTCCATTGTGTAGATGTACCACATTTTCTGTATCCATTCCTCTGTTGAAGGGCACCTGGGTTCTTTCCAGCTTCTGGCTATTATAAATAAGGCTGCTATGAACATAGTGGAGCATGTGTCTTTGTTATATGTTGGGGCATCTTTTGGGTATATGCCCAAGAGAGGTATAGCAGGGTCCTCAGGTAATTCAATGTCCAATTTTCTGAGGAACCTCCAGACTGATTTCCAGAATGGTTGTACCAGTCTGCAATCCCACCAACAATGGAGGAGTGTTCCTCTTTCTCCACATCCTCGCCAGCATCTGTTGTCCCCTGAGTTTTTGATCTTACCATTCTCACTGGTGTGAGGTGAAATCACAGGGTTGTTTTTATTTGCATTTCCCTTATGACTAAAGATGTTGAACATTTCTTTAGGTGTTTCTCAGCCATTCGGCATTCCTCAGCTGTGAATTCTTTGTTTAGCTCTGAACCGCATTTTTAATAGGTTTATTTGTCTCCCTGTGGTCTAACTTCTTGAGTTCTTTGTATATTTTGGATATGAGCCCTCTATCTGTTGTAGGATTGGTAAAGATCTTTTCCCAATCTGTTGGTTGCCGTTTTGTCCTAACTTATCAATGAGTGCATAACCATCTGTGTTTTTCTGTGATTCCCCAACGTATCTTAAGAGAAAAATTCTCAAGACAAGCATGACCTTTCTTTCCTAGGTAAAATACAAGTAATCAGAGTTTTAAAATGATGTATGAGATACTTAAAGTATGGTGCTTCTTGATTACTGTTCACTTTTAATCCCTCAAAATTATTGACATAAATGGTAGAAGGGATTCATGGTATAAAAGTACAACACCATTATCAACCACAGGTAAAAAATCTTCCACATCTGAGCCCTTGTGACAGAATACAGTTTGGAGGATGCTGACAGAGCAGTATTCCTTGCCTGATAATTGTATAACTAAAGTAAAAGAGGCTCCAAGAGGTCATTAAATTTCTAAAGTCCTAGAAGATGTTGATAACAGAACCAGAGCTTACAATGTGAGTATGCTAAATCATTTTCTGTCTACTAAGTAAGACTGCCAGTATATAAAAATGTGGGCAGGAACTGGAATGTTACTGAAGTCAGGGTTAGATGAAGTGAAAACCTTTTATCTGATCACTTGTCCTCATTAAGGCCAAGGTGAGCTTCAGAAGGGAGAGCTGTGGAATGTTCCAGGCTTCTGTCGATTTAGAGGTCTGAGTGACCTAGGTAGGAAGAGGTAGGGGAGGGGTCCATTTTGACTCTTGAGATATGGATGTGACTGCCAAGTGCCCAGAATTATTCAAGAAGGATGTAAGAAATGCCTCCCCCCCTTGAACCTTTGTCCCTGACGAACTCTTTCCCAGGAACGCAGGGCCTTCTACTCCCCCTCTGGCCTTGAAGGTGAAGGAGGCTGAGGCTTTAGGACAACATGAAGTGCTGGGAGCAGGGCAGATGTTCATGGGCAGAACACAGAAGGGTGAGCCTCCTCCATCACCAAGAAACGAGTGTGGCTTCAGTAAGGGGTTGCAAAATGATATTATAGGGTTAGGGCTAGAACAGGACAAGAGGCCAGGGCCAGGCAGGGCCAGGCAGGGCCAGGCAAGGGTGATTCTAGGAGAAGCAGTCTAAAGCCAGTTGTGAGTGCAGAATCCCAGAGAAGGCTGTATAGCCTACATGTAGCACCTAACCTAGCTTCATTGGCCTTTTGTCCTATTAAGTGAGCCATAACCACAGACCACAGTGTTCTAGGTTCTGTGTGAAACTTGCAGTCCACAATTGTGGCTAGACTTCCTGTTTGTGCCTTCAGTCTTGATCAGCATGTGCTCTCTTCATCCTCTCCCTGATATGTCAGCTGCTACTGCTGCACACTCTCTCTTCTCAGGCCCATGAAACCCTCCCTCTCTCCCTCCCCTGTGCCCTCCCTCCCTCCCTTCTGACAAGGTTTCACTACACAGATCAAGCAGCTTTTGAAATTCAGATTCAAGTGATCTCTTACCCCCAGCCTCCCAAGTAGCTCAGATTACAGGTCTGTGTTACCACAACTAGCTCTTGTTTCTTTCTTGATTGGAAGTTTCCCTTTTGCATCTTAGCCCCCAAATTGCATCTAATACTACTACTCCATGTCTTAAGTGTGTGTGGGGGGTGGGGGTGTCTCATGTTTTTCCTTGAACTTAATAAGTAGTTAAGGATGACCTTGAACTCATTGCCTTGTCTTTACAACCCAATGATGGGTTACATATATGCACCATTGTGTGCAGTTTATAGGGTGATAGGACTTAAACACAGGGCTTCATGAAAACTAGGAAAGCATTCTGTCAACTGAGCTACATGCCGTGATGGTGGTGTTTGATTCTTACATATGTGGAACATGATTTGTGATTCTGGTATGCAGTGAGTAGTAGCCAGGCACCCTGATAAACATCCTTCTGTGGCTAAAACCAACAGTAAGAATAAAGAACGATCTTGCACCAAATGTCAGTAGAGCACAAAACGAGAAACCCTGCTATATTCTATAGCTATACATATAAAAGGTGAATAACTTGACAACTGTCACGTGCTGTGCATCATGGCATGGAGGAACTTCCAGAAGCAGCTAATCTTCCCTCCTTTCAATTATGGAGGAGTAGGGTCTTGTCATGAGACAGCTATAGTTTGGGCAGGAAGCTACAGAGGTAGATGGGAGGAGGTTCTTACCCTCAAATTTACAACCGACTTTGAAAAAAAGCTTCTTCTCACTGCAACTTTTTACTACTTTAAAAGCGGGGGGGGGGTGGGAGAATGGAGGGCCAGAAAAAGGAATAACATAAAACATTCAATAAAAATACAAAAAAACAAAAACAAAAACAAAAAACCACCAAAATGTTTTGATGGGGAGAGGGCTGAATCAGTAAAAGGCTTGTTCTGCAAGACGAGGAGCAGAGCTTGGCTCCATAGCATCCACATAAAAATGCCAGGCATGGTGGGTGGCACATGCATGTAGTCCTAGAGCTGGGGAAGCAATAGCAGGAGGACCTCTGGAACTCTTTGATCAGCTTCTTGCCAAATTAGTAAGCAGCAGGTTCAATGAGATACCCTATTTCAAACAATAAGTTAGAGACTTGTGGAAAACAACCAACATCAATTTCGATCTTCTCCTAGGATGCTCATGCACACACATACGTGTATGCCTGAGTACACACACATGCTGACAAACATGCACACACACACACACACATATACACACACAAACACTAACAAACACATATTACCCTCACCCCCTCCACACACACACACTAAAAATAACTTGTGGGCTGGAGGCTGTGAATCTGATTCTAGACTTGCTTGGCACACACAACACCTAAGATCAACCCATTGTGTGGTAAAATGTAGTATGGGCAAGAGAGAAACGACTTACATATTCAGTAGGCCATAAAATCCAAAGTTTGGGGTGGGGGGTGAAGCAACAGCTCACCAGAAGACCAAGGTTCAGTTCTTAGTCCCACATCAATGTGACTCAAACTGCCTGTAACTCCGGGAGATCCAATGTCCTCTTTTAACCTCTGTGAGTGTATTCATACATACATGCAGGGACATTTTCAAATTGCCAAGTCCCGTGGTTAAGAATCGAAGGTAATAGGTTTCCTTATTTCTATGATTCTTAATCATAACTCTTTGAATGTTTGAATTTTACTGTGTCACCAAGGTACCACACACTATCAAGGGAAATAAATTCAAAATTTTATTTAAAGTTGATGAAATATTAATTCCCTAAGGGCGTGTCTGTTCTAGAAACCGTCAAATGTGTTTCTCATAGTTCTATGTCAGACCAAACCAGGAAAATCCTTGTCAAGACGTTTAAACGGTAGCCTAACTTCTTGTCTCCTCTTGCTAGCTTCTTCCACCTGTGTCCCGTTGTATTCACCATGGAGGAGCAGAATAACTCTGCTGGGAAGGAGCTTCAACACAAGACACGAGCAGAAGTTCCAGGAAAGAAAAGCTGGCAGTCACAGGCCTACACCCTTGGGGCGATTTCCAACTTTATGTCTACTTTCCTGACCTTTCCTATCTATAAGGTTGTGTTCCGGCAGCAGATCCATGCTGTGGCAGTGTCAGAGGCTGTGAGACAGCTTTGGCACGAAGGCCCTCAGTACTTCTACCGGGGCATCTATCCTCCTCTTCTCTCCAAGACCCTCCAAGGGACTCTGTTGTTTGGCACTTATGATAGTTTGCTGTGCTTTCTCTCCCCTGTTGGGCCACACTCCCTTGGACAGCGCTGGACTGCGGGGCTCATGTCAGGTGTAGTAGAAGCTGTAGCACTTAGCCCCTTTGAGAGAGTACAGAATGTGCTTCAGGATGCTCGAAAGCAAGCTTGCTTCCCTAGCACCTTTAGCATTCTCAAGGAATTCAATTCTTATGGGCTTTGGGGGAGGCTGTCACTGGGCTATTATCGGGGTTTCTGGCCAGTCCTGGTCAGAAACAGCCTGGGAAGTGCTCTCTATTTCTCCTTCAAGGATCCTATCCAGGATGGCTTGGCAAGGCAAGGCCTGCCCCATTGGGTTCCTGCTTTGGTGTCTGGTAGTGTCAATGGAACCATTACCTGCCTGATTCTGTATCCTCTGATTGTGCTAGTTGCCAATATGCAGTCTCATATTGGCTGGCAGAGAATGCCAAGCCTATGGGCCTCTGCGCAGGATGTGTGGGACACTCGAGGTAGAAAAATCCTGCTGATTTATAGAGGAGGATCCCTGATCATCCTCAGGTCCAGTGTGACATGGGGCCTCACTACTGCTATTCATGACTTCTTGCAGAGAAAGTCACACACCAAGAAAGAGATGAAAGACTGACCAAAGGAAATGCGGTGGCTATGGTATCTTTGTTTTAAATCTTTCCTTGTTGGTTGTGTATAGTATATTTCTTTGGCTTGGTTACCTAAAACAACCATTACTTGCAAACTGTCACTGCATGTGAGAAGCTCGTAACTTTTCACCTGTTAGTCACAGACAAAACCTACCAGGATTCCTTGGTCAAGAAAAGTCTCCCTAGGCTATACACAGAACCTGGAGCCTTTAAATAAGCTGTAGCCCAGATTAAATGTCGTTTCTTCAAGGTTTCTTTTTGTAAATAAGAGGAAACTTTAAAAGAAGACTCTACTCAGTACTGTGAGTCTGGGGTCCTTCTATGTGTCCCTCTGAGCAAGCTGAGTGGAACTCCAAGTTCAACGAACTACACTAGACTTTGAGGACAACTTCAAAGATGCCTATATTTTACTAACATTTCTCACTGCCTCTACCACAGCCACTCTCACTTCAAGCTGTGGGTCCCATTTTCAGGGTATCTGCTCTGATTAACAACCCTAGATTAGATTCACTTCCACCCATCAGATGCCTCAAGATGCCACTGCTGATCCTAAACATGGGGCTGAGAAAACATTTGGTGCCTGGATAGAAGGAAAAAAGACTTTAAAGCAAGAATTTTAATTTAATTACATGCCAAATAGAGAAAAATATTACTATAGATGGTTTGGTGTTATCTGATATATATTATATATCATATATATATATATATATATATGATTCTGTTGCCTACAAACCATTTAAGTTTCTATAAGAAACTTGGACTTAGCATGAACTTATCTCTTCATAATTCATTGCTAATTCTGTTGATGTGAACAGCTCTATAGTGTAATGATCTTAGCCTGCCATTAAAGGCCATTGTCAATATGGACCCCATATAACTTTCTGCACATTTTTTACCACACATGCATGAAATGCATAAGCCAACCAAACAGTGTTTTTCACTCCCCAGACATTCCATGAACTTACCCAAGGATATACTCTGCCCCACACTGTTCTCTTCATTCGCACTGTTCCCCAATAAAAGACCTCGAATTTACAAAAGTCCAGCTCCAATCGCACTGTCTAAATGGAGCCACTTCTCTATCGCCCCCCCCAAACCTGAATGTTGCATTACTTTTGTGATATTCATTTTTTCTCAGCTCATCAACATGCACTGATCCCTTCATGTCACTGATCCCATGTGGCCCTAATGTTCTTGCCGTTCTTCAATACCTCCTACTAGTCTGTAAACTTCTTGAAAGCAGGGATTCTTGTATGCATTTTTAAATCCTCCATTGTGCCTAGGTGCTCAATAAAGTTGGTGAATTATCGAATTGATTATCAAGCTGTGATATGGTCTCTATCCTCAGGGTGCTATCCCTATTACATGAAGATAATGTTACTGACTCATTGTCAATGAGACACATGCCTTTTGGATGTGTTTACTTTCTTTTAATAGTGGATTTAGTTTTGTGCTAATTATGATGCCAATGACAATAACAATGACAATAAAATTATGTTCAACCACAATATTTACTGAGTTTGTGGTATTTACAGCATGCTTGTGATTATAATGTCTTTAGCACCAGAATCACACCGCTCAACTCTCGTGCTCCTTTCAACTCCAGAATTTTGAGTGTTCCTACGAAGGTATGTGCTGCAGTTCTTGCTTCATACATGGTACCATGATAAATTCCTCTACCCACACCTCCTAACTGAACCGAAATTGTCCTTATAAATGTGCATGTGTGTGCACATGCGCACGCACACACACACACACACACACACAGTGCACTTTTTGAGACAGAGTCTCTCTGTGTAGCCATTGCTGTCCTATGACTTACTCTATAGGTCAGACTGGCAGCCAGGCAGTGGTAATGCATACTTTTAATCATGGCACTCAGGAGGTAAAGGCAGGCAGATTTCTGAATTTGAGGCCAACCTGGTCTACAGAGTAAGTTCCAGGATAGCCAGGACTACACAGACAAACCCAATTTCAAAAAACCAAAAAACCAAAAACCAAACAAACAAAAAACATAACAAACAAACAAAAGATAGACCAGACTGGCCTTGAACTCAGAGATCAACCTGCTTTTACCTACCAATGCTGGAATTAAAGGCTACCTACATAATTAATTTTCAATGTTCTAGATATGCTATTTGTATATTCAAGTTTTTTTAAAAAGACAATCTTTTATCTCTGTGATAATTCTATAGGGCTGTTGCTCAGTAGCGGAGACTTTATCTAGAATCCTTAAGGACACCCACCACACCACAAAACAAACAGAGGCATAAAATGGGGTTTTTACCAAATTGTTTTTTACCTGGAGTTTCTAGTCCAGGCCAGCCTTGAACTCCATATTGACAAGGATGACCTTATACTTCTGGTCTTCCTGCCTTCCACCTCTCTCTCCCAAATTTTGGGGTTGCAGGTGTGCACCATCATGTCCCATTTGTGTGGCATTGGAGCTCAAACCCAGACAGAGCCTTGTATATGCTCGGCAAGCACTTTAACTGACAACAGCTCCAACGCCACTTGCCAAATACCATGAAATGAAAATTCACCTGACACGTTTTAAGACTCATTTGTAGTAGTTTAAATTTATGCTAATTGCTTTATACATAAGCTTTAAATATGAGTGTTGAAATTTGAAGTTATGAAATTACAAAGATGTACAACCAAAGCATGGCACAATTTATATTTTTTTCCAAAAATTGGATCATATAAAAACCTAAGGAATACTATAAAATTACATAGACCTATCATTTTTCCAATTAAATCTTCTGAATAATGGTAATAAAATTATGTTCAACCACAATATTTACCGAGTTTGTGGTATGTACAGCATCTTGTGATTATAATGTCTTTAGCTCAATAAAGTTGCTAGTTAAGACTGCGATTATCGGCGAGCGACTTTAAATGTCAACATTAATGTTTCATTGTGATGATAATCTAGTCGTTTTTATTATATTTAAAAAATTACTTTCAGGACTTGAGATCCACAAAATGAGGAGCTAATGAACATCTCTATTGGTTTAAAGACATATTAAATCTAAAGTTTTGTTATTTTTTAAATGTGTAGCCCAGGCTGGCCTCAAACTCGTGATCCTCCTGCCTCTGCCTCCTTCAGCAAATCCTACCGGCGTGCACCACCACAACCGGCTAAGTCTAAAGTTTAACATCAACACATAAAAGTAGGCAGAAGTATACACAATATGATTCAGCCATAAAGAACTACATACAGGTTTCGGTGGGATATTTTTTGAAGAATGCAATTACTGGTCTGTGGGGTGTGCATACTTTCAATATAACTGAATGCTGCCTAACATTTTCTGACAGCACAAATTTCTACAAAATTCACCAGCTCCTGTCGCTCCACCTGCAGGTCAACACTTCACATTACCTGACATTTTTTTACCTATTATTTACCCAGTGGCAGTAAATGAAGTCTCCTGCTTTGATTTTTCTGATCATTAATAATGTTGAACATATTTCCATATGCCTGTTGGACATTAGGATCTCTTCTTTTGTAAAATCATTTATTCAAGACATTTGCCGGTTTTCCTGTTGAATTTTGTCACCTTTTCAAACTTATTTACGGGAGTTATTGATTCTAACTTCAATCCTTGGTTCTCTTTACAGTAAGTGTCTCTGTGTTCTGAGGAGAAATTATTTTTTTGAATATAGAGCCTTAGTTTTTCATTTCACATTTATTTCTTCAAATATATTTGAAGTTAATTTTGTGTAAAATGTGAGAATAGTGGCTGGAGATAGGGTGTTTTCCTAGCATGTGCAAGGCCCTAGGTTCAACCCTAGCATGTAAATGCTATGAGGCTAGAAGTTCACTTTCATCTTTTCTCAATAAATATCCAGTTATCCTAATATCATTTGTTGACAAACCCTTTTCTCCATATTCATTTATGACAAAATTCTATCAAATATGAAGCATTTATATATCCTTGAGTCATCTGTAGAGCTGCTCTGTTCCACTGTTTTCCATGTCTAAGTTTGTGCCATCATACCATCGCTATATATTCTATCTCCATAAACAAGACTTGGCGCAAGTAGGGAAAGGATGGAGGAAGAGAGTACTGGAATCAGGATGGGGGACTTCTCTGGGATGAGCTGGAACTTAGGGCTTTGGAAACTCCGGGGGATCTATGAGGGTGACCCTAGCTAAGTCTCCTTGCAGTGGAGAATATGGACCCTGAGTTGGCCATCTCCTGTAACCAGATAAGACTTCAATGGGGGATTGGGACACCAACCCAGCCACAAAACTTTATATCTACAATTTGTCCTGCCTACAAGATGTGCAGGGTTAAAAGATGGGGCTGGGTTTGAGAGAAGGGCCAATCAATGACTGAGATCCAGGGCATGTGGGGGAGCCTACACCTGGCACTATTAATGATATTCTGCTATATTTGCAGACCAGAGCTTAGCCTAACTGTCATCAGAGAGGCTTCATCCAACAACTGATGGAAACAGATGCAGAGACTCACAGTCAAACATTAGTCAGAGCTTGGAAAATCCTGCTGAAGATGGGGAGGAAGGGTTGTAGGAGCCAGAGGGGTCAAGGATACCACAAGAAACCCTACAGAACCAACTAACCTGGGCCCATAGGTGCTCACAATGAGGTGCCAACGAGAGAGAATGCATGGGATGGACCTAAACCCTTTGCCCACATGTAGTAGTTGTGCAGCTTCATGTGAGAGTCCTAAAGAAGAAGCAGGGGCTGTCTCTGACGCTGTTGCCTGCCTTTGGATCCCTTTCTCCTAAATGAGCTGTCTTGTCTAGCCTCAATAAGAGTGAATGCACCCAATTTTACTGCAACTCGCTATGCCAAGGCAGACTGCTATCCATGAGAGGCTATCCAATGCTCTCCATTTTCTGAAGAGAAATGGAGGAGGAGTGGATGTGGGGAGTGTTAGGGGAAGGACTGGGAGGAGAAGACGGAGGAGAAACCAGGGTCGAAATGTAAAGTAAGTAAATAAACTGATTAATGTTTTAAAAGATAATCAGAAGACTTTTACAGGAACGAGGACCTATTTCTCAAGGTATAATTTAAAATGTGTTAATTGCTACAATTTAAAGTTTATGTACTGTTTAAATGAAAATAAAGTAAAATCGGAATCATAAAAAGAGGAAAAAGTATTGGGATCAAAAGAGAAAGTCTTCTCACATTATTCTTGTCCCCTCAGAGTTTAAGTGTTCTTGTCACTGTCTACAAGAACAATAGATTTCACTTATTTCTCATCTCAATGTGACCACATTCACTGTTTTGCACCAAAAGAAAAAAATAAAGGAGCGAATGCAACATAAAGTAAAGCAGTAGGTTTAGGTACAAGAAAGTAGTGGTAATTCTGAAGATTCTGCTACCTTTATAGAAAATAAAACATCTTCTGTCTGAGTGAGGTTTTCTCATCCCTTGGGGTTACTCGTTGAAAAATGTGACCCTAGGAAATAGTCAAGGTAAAAAGTCAACAGTGCCCTATGTTTTTGGCATTTACAATGCTTTAGTCAGTGTTTCTAGTGTTGTGATGAAAAGAAACACTATGACCAGAAAGCAACTTGGGGAGGAAAGGGTTTATTCAGTTTACACTTTCCACATTTTGTTCATTACCAAAGGAAGTCAGGACAGGAACCTGGAGGCAGGAGCTGATGGAGCCATGAAGGGTGCTGCTTACTGGCTTACTTGCCCAGCTTTCTTAGAGAATCCAGAATCATCAGCCCAAGGATAGCATTATCCATTGAATGGCACCACCCACAATGGCCTGGGCACCCATTCATCAATTACTAATTGAGAGAATGCCTTATAGTTGGATCTCATGGAAGCATTTCAACTGAGGCTCCTTCTTCTCTGATGACTCTAGCTTGTGTCAAGTTGACAGGGAGGTAGCTAGTATAAAGAATGATAAGAGGGACTGGAGAGATGGCTCAATGGTTAAGAGAACTGGCTGCTCTTCCAAAGGTCATGAATTCAATTCCCAGCAGCCACATGGTGGCTCACAACCATCTGCAATGGGATCTAATGCATATATTCATATGCATGAAATAAATAAATAAATAAATAAATAAATAAATAAATCTTTTTAAAAAAGCATAATAATAAGTGACAAGGATGCTTGGTGGCCACAGTAGGCTGCCATTCTCCACAATACTATCAGCAACAGATTTTCAGTATTGTGGTGCTGTTTTCCAAACGTTGAGTTTTACTACTTACTATTATTAATTATTATTGTCTTTTCTGTTGGTTGAGGATTTTATGTCTGTGTATGATGTGTTTTGAACAAAGACACAATCCCATTCTCTCTTTTCTGATTCCTCTTCTATTCTCATTATAATGATTAACCCCTTATTTCATGTATCTTCTTCTTCATTTAGTGCTGACAGTATGTGCATGGGAGTAGGGCCATCAGCTGGAACATGGGTAGCCTCTCAAGGACCTCATCTTTGAAGAAAACTGGCTTTCCCTTTCCCAACAACCATCAACTGTTAGTAATTCTCAGCTAGAGGCAGGACTTCTTGTGCTCCTTACTCTTCTTCTTTTTATTTATTTATTTGTTTGTTTGTTTCATGTATGTGGGCACAATGTTGCTGTCTTCAGACACACCAGAAGAGGGCATTGGATGCCCATTACGGATGGTTGTGAGCCACCATGTGGGTGCTGGGAATTGAACACAGAACCTCTGAAAGAGCAGTCAGTGCTCTTAACCACTGAGCCATCTCTCCAGCCCCGCTCCTTATTCTTCTATGCTGGGATATTGTCTGATTTAATTTTGATCAGGTCATGTACCTGTAATCACAACTGTTCAGAAAACATGGTAGTAATCCATTGCGTCTAGCTCTTAAAATCTTTCTGTCCCTCTTCTGGGATAATCCCTAAGCCTTGGAGGAGGTAACTTCAGTCTACATAGTTTTTGTCTTCTGTTTCTTGCACGTCAAAGTACTAGGTGAAAAGTAGTGTCAGCAGATTGTCTTGTGGTTATTCTAAACTAATTGTTCTCCTGGTCAATGGCACAAAAAGTCTAAAGTGTCACACGATTATATAGGAAATGTTCAGGAGTCAGGAGTGGATGGCCCTGAACCACTGGCTTCACATCTGTACTATGAACTGGCCAGAGATTAGAACACAGGCTACTGAGCATAGGTTCAAAACCACTGGTCATTATAGTATGGTCCTTTCCCAAGGCTGCATTTAAAAGCAAAAACAAAACCAAAAATGCAGGATACAACTAATTCAGTTTGGCCCTTGAAGCACAAATATTAAAATCTAACTGGTAAGATGTAGCTGTTTAATGTGAGGCTCCTAAGTTGGCAGAGGAATGAATGTATTTGCAAAGAAGGAATTGTGGTCCTCAGGTCTAAAGCTGTGGAAGAGAAGGGGAACCTAATCTTGCCAATAATTCGTCCCTTAGCCATCAGCTTTTATACCATGACATCATCAAGTTCTACTATGGGTGGGCTGCAGGCAAACTGAACAGAGACTGCCTTCCAGAAAACTAGACGGGGAGGGGGCGGGGCAAGCCAGGACTTGTCCAATCAGAGAGGCCTGCGTAGGACTACGTCAGGCCGTTTGTTCAATTGTGAAGGGTGGGCAGAGAGTAGGGGCAGACCAGTTGAAGAGTTATCAGCTAGTGGCTGCACCCGCGAACACCACCCTGGTCCGGAGGTAGCTGCGGACAGAATTGCTGGCCTGATAGAAGCTTTGGAACGAGCAGGTGAGAACGTGTGGCCCTCACGGGCCAGGCACAGTGGCAACTGCTGTCGCCTGTGCTAGCGTTTTCGAGTTTTCGCGTTTTCAGGCGACCGAGCTCTGTCTGAGCACCCGAGTTCTCTGAGGCTTTGTTTCTACCCAGTGCGGTCCTGGTGAGGATAGGGGTCCCTTCCTTAGGAGGTTGAAAGGGACGAGCAGCTGGAAGGAGGGTAGGAAAGGCCTTCTAGGGTTGGCTTTCGATCGCGGTCCTGGCGGTGGTGGTGGAGGTGGGGGGGGGGGTCCCCACTTTGGGCGGTTCAGAGGGACCCGCTGCTCTGAGGAGTTAGTGAAGGCTGGAAGGAGGGCTGGGAGGGAGGGAAGGGCGCCCCTCTGCCCCGCCCTGTGGTTACACATGTGTGAATCCCAGTTTCCTGGCTTTGGAGGGCTGGGGGGGGTGTTCACTTGGTAAAAGAGGGTCTTAGGGTATCCGTGATTGAACCGCGCGGTGTGTTTGGGCCGTGTGGAAGCTTCAGGGATAAGAATTCTCCAGTTTACTTTTGTCAGTAGATTGTGTCCCACCCCAATGGGGTGGCAAAGAAGAGTTCTGCCTTCTGATCTTTGGGATCTTTTCCTACTGTCCCTTTCTGATATACTTGTGAAATTTAGAGGATACCAAGGATTTCACCACGTGTACCTTTGTATCATGCCTATTAGTAGTGAAGACTGGCTGAAGTAGATTTTAACTCTAGGCTTACTTCACTCTACTAACGTTCAGTCTGAGCCTATTCAGCTTTCCCCCTTACACATTTGCTAAGGCCACAAGAAGGTGTGGGACTTGTAATGCCCTCATTCTCACTGTGACTTTCATCATTCAATTAGACGTCAGTACAGCATTGTGTGATGACACTTTTTCTGTGATGCTCACCACCCTTCCCAAATACCCTAAAAGTAATTGGCTAGAAGTACCTATGCTAGAAATTTTAAAGTAAGCCCCACCGCAAAACCCATACCACCGGTTTCTAGAGTATCTTGCTTTCTAGAGCATCTTTGTCTGCTGTCATTTACTACCACCAGATGGGCCAATGCTTTGCAATTAGAGTACTCTAAGAAAAACAAGACTTTCTGACATTCTGTTGAAAAACAGCGTGTGAAATACTCACTGACAGTAAATGAATGTTTTTACTGTGACTCAATCTGATCATAGTTCTAGTGGGTAACATTTTTGTCTTTTAGTCAAGATGAGTGATAAACCAGACTTATCAGAAGTTGAAACATTTGACAAATCAAAGTTGAAGAAGACTAATACTGAAGAAAAGAATACTCTTCCTTCGAAGGAAAGTAAGTAATGGGGGTTTCTAGTAGTGAAAGTTGGTATAGTCAGTTAACAAACCTATGTTCTTTTATGTTTTTCACAAAGTAAGTTATAGTGTCCCACCATACTTAACAGTTTAAAATATCCACTAGCTGATTTTGTTACTGGGCATAGATAAGTGGTTCTTCCATAACAAACACTAGTAGTATAAAGAAACAAAAACCATTTTCCTGTTGAAAATTACAAAAATTACATTGAAAATAATCTTGGAATAATTGACAAAAAACTCGATGTACATTTGTGAGGATTTGCAAGTGCTACCTTCCTTAGTATTCTGAATTTAGAGCATGTATGATAACCATTTGAAGATTTAGCACAGAATTCTTCTTAATGGAGCTTGGTTTCAAACCCCAGACCTTAGTTCACAAGACCCAAGCCCTGCACAAACTCTAGGAGGACACTAGACATATTAGAGAAATTCTCTGCTAACGGTATTTTTATGTTTCTTTTTTATCCCTAGCTATCCAGCAGGAGAAAGAATATAATCAAAGATCATAAAATGAGATTCTCCTCTCAAGAGCAACTTCAACTTTGCTGGATAGTCTTGGATTTAGACATGTTTCTGTAAACCTATCCAATATGTAGACATTTTAGGCGGTTCCTGATAGGTTCTTAAGTACCCTGACTGAAAGGTCAGCATTTAACACCAATCATTAAATGTGTTTTCCACTGCTCACTGGTGTCTAACTTTCATTGTCAGTATGCTTTGGTGGGCCTTGGCGCATGTGGGTTTTTCACTTGCTGCAAGGCAAGGCAATTTTAACCTACACTGGGTGCCTCATTTGTCATCTTTGTGACATTGTGTGCTTCTGAGCTCCTTGGATTTCTTTTCATTTCTACTTTAACATTAAATTAATTATAGTCACAAGAATCCAATGGCCTATTCTTTGTCGTCTAAGGGATGGAATTACACAACGGTACTTGATTTGATTAAAAATGGTTGGAAGAAAACCTCTTGAGCACTTTGCCTATGTGTGAAATGCAAGGCCGTAATGCACACTAATACATTCATTTTCGAATGAAGGAATGGCAATAGAGGGCTTAAATTGATCTCTAGAAGATAGAAAAAGATCACTGTGCTTCTCTCAAAGTGTTTCTCAACTTAATGGAAACACCCAAACCTGGAGTTGAATGGAGAGGCAGCAGGAGACACTTGATAAAACACCCTAATTAAAGACAACAGAGTCTTCTACTGAGGGTACACTGAGAAATTAATCTCTGCAGATGACATATATTATTTAATCTCTGTTCTGGTTCTTGCATTGAATAGAACCGAGCATTTTGATTCTTTTAGTAAACATAAGTGCTGTTGAGTTAAATGTGTCTCTCCCAGTTCATATGCATCTTTTTTGCTCCCAATGTGTGTGTGTATGTGTATGTGCTTGTATGTTTGTGTGTGTATGTGTGTGTGTGCGCGAGTGTGTATGTGTGTGCGTGTGTGTGTATGTGTGCTTGTATATGTGTGTATGTGTGTTTATGGGTGTATGTATGTGTATGTGTGTGTATGTATGTGTGTGTATGTGTGTTTGTGTATGTGTGTATCTATGTGTGTATTTGTGTATGTGCGGGTATGTGTGTATAAGTGTGTGTGTATGTGTGTATTTGTGTATGTGTGTGTATGTGTTTGTGTATAAGTGTGTGTGTATGTGTGTTTATGTGTGTATGTATGTGTATGTGTGTCTATGTATGCGTGTGTGTATGTGTGTGTATGAGTGATGAGTGTATATGTGTGTTTGTGTGTGTATACATTTGTATGTATGTGTATGTGTGTGAATGTATGCGTTTGGGTGTGTATATGTGTATAAGTGTGTGCATGTGTGTATGTGTGTATATGTGTGTATGTGTTCGTGTGTATGTGTGTATGAATGTGTTCATGTGTGTGTAAGTGTGTGAGTTTGTGTGTGTATGTGTGTGTGTACGTGTGTATGTGTGTGTGTACGTGTGTATGTGTGTATGTGTGTGTATGTTTGCGTGTGTATGTGTGTGTATGTGTGTGTATGTGTGTGTAAGTGTGTTTGTGTATGTGTGTGTATGTGTGTATGTGTGTTTGTGTATGTGTCTGTACGTCTGTGTGTGTATGTGTGTGTATATGTGTGTATGTGTGTGTATGTATTGTATGTGTGTGTATGTGTCTCTTTATGTGTGTTTATGTGTGTGTATGTGTGTCTATGTCCCTGTATGTGTATGTGTGTGTATATGTGTGTGTATGAGTGTCCGTGTGTGTGTATGTGTGTATGTATGTGTATAAGTGTGTGTGTGTATGCATGTGTATGTGTATGTGTGTATGTGTATATATGTGTGTATGTGTGTATGTGTGTGTATGGGTGTGTTATGTGTGTATGTGTGATGTTTGTGTGTGTATGTGTGTATGCATGTGTGTTTATGTATGTTTATGTGTGTATGTGTGTATGCATGTTTGTTTATGTTTGTGTATGTGTGAGTATGTATGTGTGTGCGTGTATGTGTTTGTGTATGTATGTTAATGTTTGTGTATCTGAGTGTGTATGTGTGTGTGTGCTTGGTGTGTATGTGTGTCTGTGTAAGTGTGTGTGAGTGCGTGTGTGTGTATATGTGTGTATGTGTCTATGTGTGTGTATGTGTGTGTGTATGTATGGGTGTGGATGTTTGTGTATGTGTGTATGTGTGTGTATGAGTGTGTGTATGTGTGTATGTGTGTGTGGTGTGTGTGTGTATGTGTGTATATGTATGTATGTGTGTGTATGTGTATGTATGCATGTGTGTGTATGTGTGAATGTGTGTGTATGTGTGTGTATGTGTATGTGTATGTGTGTATGTGTATATGAGTGTACATGTGTGTCTATGTGTGTGTATGTGTGTATATGGGTGTGCATGTGTGTATGTGTGTGTATCTGTGTGTATGTGTGTGTATGTGTGCATGTGCATGCATGTGTATGTGCGTGTATGTGTTTGTGTATGTGTGTATGTGTCTGAATGTGTGTGTATGTGTGTGTATATGTGTGTGTATGTGTGGGTATGTGTCTGTGTATGTGTATATGTGTGTGTGTATGTGTGTGTATCTATGTGTGTGTATGTTTGTGTATATGTGTGTGTGCGTTGTGTGTGTATGTGTATATGTGTGTTTATGTGTGTGTATGTTTGCGTGTGTAAGTGTGTGTATGAGTGCTTATGTGAGTGTGTATGTGTATGTTTGTTTGTGTATGCGTGTGTATGTGTGTGTGTATGTGTATGTGTGTGTCTTTGTATGTGTGTGTATATGTCTGTGTGTGTATGTGTATATGTGTGTATGTGTGTGTATGAGTGTGTGTATGTGTTTGTGTGTGTGTATATGTGTGTATGTATGAATGTACATGAATGTGTGTATGAGTGTACATGTGTGTATGTGTGTGTCCGTGTGTGTGTATGTGTGTGTATGTGTGTATGTGTGTGTATGTGTGTGAATGTATGAGTGTACATGTGTGTATGTGTGTGTCCGTGTGTGTGTATGTGTGTATGTGTGTGTATGTGTATGTATGTGTGTATGTGAGTGCATGTGTGTATGTATGCATGTGTACGTATACGTGCGTGTGTTTGTGCGGGTGTGTATATGAGTCTGTGTATGTGTGTATGTGTGTTTGTATGTGTATGTGTGTGTATGTTTTTATGTGTGTGTGCATGTGTGTGCGTGTGTGTGTCTGTGTAGGTGTCTTTGTGTATGTATGTGTATGTGTGTGTGTATGTGTGGGTATGTGTCTGTGTGTCTGTATGTGTGTGTATGTGTGTGTATGTGTGTGTATGTGTGGGTATGTGTGGGTATGTGTGGGTATGTGTGTGTGTATGTTTGTGTGTGTTGTTTGTGTATGTGTATGTATGTGTCTATGTGTGCGTGTGCGTGTATGTGTGTGTATGTGTATGTGCGTGTATGTTTGTGTGTGTATGTGTGTGCTTGTGTGTATGTGTGTGTATGTATGTGTGTGCGTGTGTGTATGTGTGTTTGTGTATGTGTGTAGGTGTGTATATATGTTTATGGGTGTATGTATGTGTGTGTATGTATGCGTGTGTATGTGTGTATGTGTTTGTGTATGTGTGTATTTGTGTATGTGTCGTTTTGTGTGTGTGTATAAGTGTGTGTATGTGTTTGTATGAGTGTGTATGTGTGTTTGTGTATGTGTGTATACGTGTGTATGTATGTGTATGTGTGTGAATGTATGCGTTTGTGTTTGTGTATTTGTATAAGTGTGTGCCTGTGTGTATGTGTTCGTGTGTATGTGTGTATGGATATGTTTATGTCTGTGTGTGTGTGTGTACCTGTGTATGTATGTGTGTAAGTGTCTGTGAGTGTATGTGTGTGTGTATGTTTCCGTGTGTATATGTGTGTATGTGTGTTTGTAAGTGTGTGTATGTGTGTTTATGAGTGTATGTGTGTGTTTGTGTATGTCTGTGTATGTGTGTGTGTATGTGTATGTCTGTAGGTGTGTGTGTATGTGTGTATGTATGTGTCTGTGTGTGTCTGTGTGTGTATATGTGTGTATGTGTGTGTATGTATGTGTATGTGTGTATGTGTGTATGTGTCTGTTTATGTGTGTTTATGTGTGTTTATGTGTGTATATGTGTGTCTATGTCTCTGTGTATGTGTGTTTATGTGTGTATATGTGTGTCTATGTCTCTGTGTATGTGTGTATGTGTGTGTATATGTGTGTGTATGTTTGTGTCCGTGTGTGTGTAAGTGTGTGTATGTATGTGTGTAAGTGTGTATATGTATGCGTGTGTATGTGTATGTGTGTATGTGTATATGTGTGTGTATGTGTGTGTAAGTTTGTGTATGTATGCATGGTTATGTGTGTATGGGTGTATGTTATGTGTGTGTATGTGTGTATATTTGTGTGTGTATGTGTGTATGCATGTGTGTGTAGGTATGTTTATGTGTGTATGTGTGTGTATGCATGTTTGTTTATGTTTGTGTATCTGTGTGTATGTGTGTGTGTGGTGTGTATTTGTATATGCGTGTCTGTATGTGTGTATGTGTGTGAGTGCGTGTATGTGTGTGTATGTGTATGTGAGTGTACGTGTGTGTATGTGTGTGTATGTGTGTATATGTGTGTATGTGTGTATGTGTGTGTATCTGTGTGTGTATGTGTTTGAATGTGTGTATGTGTGCATGTTCATGCGTGTGTATGTGTGTACGTGTTTGTGTATGTGTGTATGTGTCTGAATGTGTGTGTATGTGTGTGTGCGTGAGTGTGTGTGTGTCTGTGTGTGTGTCTGTGTATGTGTTTGTGTATGTATGTGTATGTGTGTGCATGTGTGGGTATGTGTCTGTGTATGTGTATATGTGTGTGTGTATATATGTGTGTGTATGTTTGTGTGTATGTGTGTGTGCATTGTGTGTGTATGTATGTGTGCGTGTGTATGTGTGTGTATGAGTGTCTATGTCTGTGTATGTGTATGTTTGTGTATGTGTGTGTATGTGTATGTGGTGTTTATGTCTGTGTGTGTATGTGTGTGTATGTGGTTGTGTATGTGTGTGTCCGTGTGTGTGTATGCGTGTATGTGTGTGTATGTGTGCTTGTGTATGTGTGTGTATATCTGTGTGTATGTATGAGTGTATGTACGTGAATGTGTGTGAGTGTACATGTGTGTATGTGTGTGTCCGTGTGTGTATATGTGTGTATGTGTATGTGTGTATATGTGTGTATGTATGCATGTGTATGTGTGTGTATGTGTGTGTGTCTGAGTGTATGTCTGGGTATCTGTATGTGTCCGTGTCTGTATGTGTGTGTATGTGTGCATGTGTGTGTGTATGTGTGTGCGTTGTGTGTGTGTATGTGTGTCTATGTGTGCGTATGTGTATGTGTGTGTATGTGTATGTGCGTGTATATTTGTGTGTACCTGTGTGTATGTGTGTGTATGTGTGTGCTTGTGTATGTGTGTGTATATGTGTTTATGGGTGTATGTATGTGTATGTGTGTGTACGTGTGTGTGTGCGTGTGTGTGTATGTGTATGTGTGCTTGTGTATGCGTGTATGTGTGTATATGTGTGTTTACGGGTGTATGTATGTGTATGTGTGTGTATGTATGCGTGTGTATGTGTGTTGTGTGTATGTGTATGTGTTTGTGTATGTGTGTGTATGTGTGTATTTGTGTATGTGTGGTTTTGTGTGTGTATAAGTGTGTGTGTATTTGTGTGTACGAGTGTGTATGTGTGTTTGTGTATATGTGTATACGTGTGTATATATGTGTCTGTGTGTGAATATATGGGTTTGTGTGTGTGTGTGTGCGTGTATTTGTATAAGTGTGTGCCTGTGTGTGTGTATATGTGTGTATGTGTGGGTGTGTGTATATGTATGTGTGTATATGTGTATTCATGTGTGTGTATGTGTGGGTATGTGTCTGTGTATGTGTGTATGTGTGTGTATGTGTCTGTATGAGAGTGTATGTGTGTATGTGTGTGTATGTTGGTGTGTGTGTTGAGTGTGTATGTGTATATATGTAACTATGTGTGTGTATGTGAGCGTGTGTGTGTGTATGTGTGTGTATGTGTATGTGCATGTATGTTTGTGCATGTGTGTGTGCGCGTGTGTGTATGTAGGGATGTGCGTGTGTGTTTATGTGTATGTGTGCTTGTGTACGTGTATATGTGTGTATGTGTGTATGTCTGTTTATGGGTGTATGTATGCATATGTGTGTGTTTGTATGCGTGTGTATGTGTGTGTGTATGTGTGTATGCGAATGTGTGTTTGTGTATGTGTGTGTATGTGTTTATTTGTGTATGTGTGTGTATGTGTGTGTGCGGGTGTGTGTATGTGAGTGTATGTGTGTATGTGTGTGTATGTTTGTTTGTGTGGGCGTTGTGTGTGTATGTGTATGTATGTGTGTATGTGTGTGTATGTGTGCGTGTGTGTGTATGTGTGGGTATGTGTATGTGCGTGTATGTTTGTGTGTGTATGTGTGTGCATCTGTGTGTATGTGTTGTATGTATGTGTGTGCGTGTGTGTATGTGTATGTGTGCTTGTGTATGTGTGTATGTGCATGTATGTGTGTGTATGTATTCATGTGCGTGTGTGCGTAAGTGTATGTTTGCTTGTGTATGTGTATGTGTGTATATGTGTGTTTATGGGTATATGTATGTGTATGTGTGTCTATGTATGCGTGTGTATGTGTGTGTATGTGTGTATATGTGTGTATTTGTGTATGTGTGGTTTTGTGTGTGTGTATAAGTGTGTGTGTATGCATGTGTATGTGTGTTTGTGTATGTGTGTATATGTGTGTATGTATGTGTATGTGTGTGAATGTATGCGTTTGTGTGTGTGCATGTATTTGTATAAGTGTGTGCCTGTGTGTGTATGTGTATATGTGTGTATATGTGTGTATGTGTTCGTGTGTATGAGTGTATGGATGTGTTTATGTGTGAGTTTGTGTGTGTGCATGTGTGTGTACCTGTGTATGTATGTATGTGTCTATGTGTGTGTATGTTTGCGTGTGTATGTGTGTTTATGTGTGTGTATGTGTGTTTTTGTGTGTATGTGTGTGTATGTGTGTGTACATGTGTGTATATGTGTGTGTGTCTGTGTATGTGTCTTTGTGTATGTATGTGTATATGTGCGTGTGTATGTGTGGGTATGTATCTGTGTATGTGTGTACGTGTCTGTGTATGTATGTGTATGTGTCTGTATGTGAGTGTATATGTGTGTGTGTATGTTTGTGTGTGTGCATTGTGTGTATGTGAATGTATGTATGTATGTGTGTGTATGTGCGCGCGTGTGTGTATGTGTTTGTATGTGTGTATGTGTATGTGCATGTATGCTTGTGTATGTGTGTGCGCGTGTGTGCATGTGTGTGTATGTATGGGTGTACATGTGTGTGTATGTGTATGTGTACTTGTGTATGTGTATATGTGTGTGTATGTGTGTTTATGGGTGTATGTATGTGTATGTGTGTGTATGTATGCATGAGTATGTGTGTGTATGTGTGTATGCGTATGTGTGTTTGTGTATGTGCGTGTATGTGTGTATTTGTATATGTGTGTGTATGTGTGTGTGTGTGCGGGTGTGTGTATGTCTGTGTATGTGTGTATGTGTCTGTGTCAGTGTCTGTATGTGAGTGTATGTGTGTATGTGTGTGTATGTTTGTGTGTGCGTTGTGTGTGTATATGTATGTATGTGTGTATGTGTGTGTATGTGTGCGTGTGTGTGCATGTGTGTGTATGTGTATGGGCGTGTATGTTTGTGTGTGTATATGTGTGTGCACCTGTGTGTATGTGTGTGTATGTATGTGTGTGCGTGTGTGTATGAGTATGTATGCTTGTGTATGTGTGTATGTGCATGTATGTGTGTGTATGTGTGTTTATGGGTGTATGTATGTTTATGTGTGTATGTATGCATGTGTGTGTATGTGTATGTGTGCTTGTGTATGTGTGTATGTGTGTATATGTGTGTTTATGGGTGTATGTATGTGTAGGTGTGTGTATGTATGTGTGTGTATGTGTGTGTATGTGTGCATGTGTATGTGTTTGTGCATGTGTGTGTATGTGTGGTTTTGTGTGTGTGTATAAGTGTGTGTGTACTTGTGTATGTATGTGTGAAAGTGTCTATGTGTGTGTGTATCTTTGCGTGTGTGTGTGTGTATGTTTGTGTGTTAGTGTGTGTATGTGTGTTTATGTGTGTGTATGTGTATGTTTGTGTGTGTATGTGTGTGTATGTGTGCATGTATGCATGTGTATGTGTATGTGTGTGTATATGTGTGTGTGTGTGCGTGTGTGTATGTGTCTGTGTGTATGTGTATATGTGTGTATGTGTATTTCTGTGTGTGTTTGTGTGTGTGCGTGTGTGTATATGTGTGAGTGTCTGTGTGTGTGTCTTTGAGTATGTATATGTGTGTGTGGGTATGTGTGTATGTGTGTATGTGTGTGTATGTGTGTGTATGTGTGTGAATGTGTGTATGGTTTCATGTTCATGCGTGTGTATGTGTGTATACGTATGTGTTTGTGTATGTGTGGTTTTGTGTGTGTGTATAAGTGTGTATGAGTGTATATGTGTGTTTGTGTATGTGTGTATACGTGTGTATGTATGTGTATGTGTGTGAATGTATGCGTTTGTGTGTGTGTGCGTTTATTTGTATAAGTGTGTGCCTGTGTGTGTATGTGTATGTGTGTATATGTGTGTATGTGTTCGTGTGTATGTGTGTATGGATGTGTTTATGTGTGTGTATGTGTGTGTTTGTGTATGTGTATGTGTGTGTGTACCTGTGTATGTATGTGTGAAAGTGTCTATGTGTGTGTATGTGTGTGTATATTTGCGTGTGTATGTGTGTGTATGTGTGTGTTAGTGTGTATCTGTGTTTGTGTGTGTATGTGTGTGTTTGTGTGTGTATGTGTGTACGTGCGTGTATGTGTGTATGTATGCATGTGTATGTGTATGTGTGTGTTTATGTGTGTGTGTATGTGTCTGTGTCTGTGTTTATGTGTCTGTGTGTGTATGTGTATTTATGTGTGTGTGTATATATGTGTGTCTGTGTATGTGTCTTTGTGTATGTATATGTGTGTGTATGTGTCTGTGTATGTGTGTATGTGTGTGTGTATGTGTGTATGTGTGTATGTGTGTATGTGAGTGTATCTGTGTATGTTTGTGTATGTGTTTGTGTGTGTGTGCGTGTGCATGTGTGTGTATGTATGGGTGTGCGTGTGTGTGTATGTGTATGTGTGCTTGTGTATGTGTGTATGTGTGTATGTGTGTTTATGGGTGTATGTAGGTGTGTGTGTATGTATGCGTGTGTATGTGTATGTGTGTATTTGTGTATGTGTGTGAATGTGTTTGTGTATAAGTGTGTGTATGTGTGTCTCTGTATGTGTGTGTGTGAGTGCGTGTGTGTGTATGTGTGTATATGTGTGTGTATGAGTGTGTATTGTGTTTGTGTATGTGTGTATACGTGTGTATGTATGTGTATGTGTGTGAATGTATGCGTTTGTGTGTGTGCGTGTATTTGTATGTGTGTGCATGTTGTGTATGTATGTGTGTAAATGTCTATGTGTGAGTGTATGTGTATGTGTATGTTTGTGTGTGTATGTGTGTGTATGTGTGTGTTTGTGTATGTCTGTGTATGTGTGTGTATGTGTCTGTACGTGTGTGTGTATGTGTGTATGTCTGTGTGTGTATGTGTATGTGTATGTATGTGTGTGTATGTGTGTGTATGTGTGCGTCTGTATGGGTATATGTGTGTATGTATGTATGTGTGTATGTGTGAGTAAGTGTGTGTATGTATGTGCATGTGTGTATATGTATGTTTATGTGTGTTTATGTGTGTGTATGTGTGTCTATGTCTCTGAGTATGTGTGTATGTATGTGTATATGTGTGTGTAAGTGTGTGTCCATGTGTGTGTATGTGTGTATGTATGTGGGTAAGTGTGTGTATGTATGCATGTGTATGTGTATGTGTTTATGTGTGTGTATATGTGTGTGTACGTATGTATGTGTGTATGTTATGTGTGTGTATGTGTGTATGCATGTGTGTGTATATATGTTTATGTGTGTATGTGTGTGTATGTTTGTGTAAGCATGTTCGTTTATGTTTGTGTATCTGTGTGTGTATGTGTGTGTGCGTGTATGTGTTTGTGTATGTATATTTATATTTGTGTATCTAAGTGTGTATGTGTGTGAGTGCGTGGTGTGTATGTGTGTATGTGTGTCTCTGTATGTGTGTGTGTGAGTGCGTGTGTGTGTATGTGTGTATATGTGTGTGTATGTGTCTATGTGTGTGTATTTGTGTGTGTATGTACGGGTGTGTATGTTTGTGTATGTGTGTATGAGTGTGTGTATGTCTGTATATGTGTGTGGCGTGTGTGTGTATGTGTGCATATGTATGTTTGTATATGTATGTGTGTGTATGTGTATGTATGTGTGCGTGTATACACACGTGTGTGTATGTGTGTATGAGTGTGTGTATGTCTGTATATGTGTGTGGCGTGTGTGTGTATATGTGCATATGTATGTTTGTATATGTATGTGTGTGTATGTATGTGTGCGTGTATACACACGTGTGTGTATGTGTGTGTTTGAATGTGTGTGTGCATGTGTGTAAGTGTGTGAATGTGTGTGTGCATGTGTGTGAATGTGTGTATGTGTATGTGTGTATGTGTATGTGAGTGTATATGTGTGTGTGTGTATATGTTTGTGTGTATCTGTGTCTATGTGTGTGTATGAGTGTGTGTATGTATGTATGTGTGTGTGGCCTGTGTGTGTATGTGTGCATATGTATGTTTGTATATGTATGTATGTGTGTATGTGTATGTATGTATGCGTGTGTGTATGTGTGTAAGTGTGTGAATGTGTGTGTGCGTGTGTGAATGTGTGTATGTGTATGTGTGTAAGTGTATGTGAGTGTATGTGTGTATGTGTGTATATGTTTGTGTGTATCTGTGTCTGTGTGTGTATGTGTGTGTATATGTGCATGTGCATGCATGTGTATGTGTGTATGGGTTTGTGTATGTGTCTATGCGTCTAAATGTGTGTGTTTATGTGTGTGTAAGTGTTTGTGTATGTGTGTATGTGTCTGAATGTGTGTGTATGTGTGTGCATGTGTGCGTGTGTGTGTCTGTGTGTGTCTGTGTATGTATGTGTATGTGTGTGTATGTGTGGTTATGTGTCTGTGTATGTGTATGTGTGTGTGTATATATCTGTGTGTATGTGTATGTGTGCTTGTGTATGTGTGTATGTATGTGTATGTGTGTTTATGGGTGTATGTAAGTTTGTGTGTGTATGTATGCGTGTGTATGTGTGTATGTGTGTATGTGTATGTGTGTTTGTGTTTGTGTATGTGTGTATTTGTATGTGTGCGTATGTGTGTGTATAAGTGTGTGTATATGTGTGTTTATGTGTGTATGTATGTGTATGTGTTTCTATGAATGCATGTATGTGTGTATGAGTGTGTATGTGTGTTTGTGTATGTGTGTATACGTGTGTATGTATGTGTATGTGTTTGAATGTATGTGTTTGTGTGTGTACGTGTATGTGTATAAGTGTGTGCATGTGTGTATGTTTATGTGTGTGCATATGTGTGTATGTGTTCGTGTGTATGTGTTTATGGATGTGTTTATGTGTGTGTGTATGTGTGTGTATGTGTGTGTAATTGTGTATATGTGTATATGTGTGTATGTATGTGTATGTGTCTTTTTATGTGTGTGTATGTGTGTCTATGTCTCTGTGTATGTGTGTATTTATGTGTATATGTGTCTGTATGTGTGTGTCCGTGTGTGTGTATGTGTGTATGTATGTGTGTAACTGTGTGTATGTATGTGTGTATGTGCGTGTATTTGTATATGTGTGTGTGTAAGTGTGTGTGTATGCGTGTGTATGTGTGTATGTGTGTGTATGGGTGTATGTTATGTGTGTATGTGCGTATATTTGTGTGTATATGTGTGTATGCATATGTGTGTAGGTATGTTTATGTGTGTATGTGTGTGTATGCATGTTTGTTTATGTTTGTGTATGCATGTGTATGTGTGTGTTTGTGTATGTATGTTTATTCTGTGTATGTGTGTATGTGTGTGAGTGCGTGTGTTTGTATGTGTGTGTATGTGTGTGTATGTGTCTATGTTTTTGTATGTGTGTGTATGTGTGTGTGTATGAGTGTGTGTATGTGTGTTTTTGGCGTGTGTGTATATGTGTATATGTATGTATGTGTTTGTATGGGTATGTATGTATGTGTGTACGTGTGTGTGAATGTGTGTGTGTGAGTGCGTGTATCTGTGTGTATGTGTATGTGTGTATGTGAGTGTACATGTGTGTCTATGTGTGTGTATGTGTGTATATGTGTGTGCATGTGTGTATGTGTGTGTATGTGTGCATGTGCATGCATGTGTGTGTATGTGTTTGTGTATGTGTGTATGTGTCTGAATGTGTGTTTATGTGTGTGTATGTGTTCGTTTATGTGTGTATGTGTCTGAATGTGTGTGTATGTGTATGTATATGTGTGTGTGCATGTGTGTATGTGTGGGTTTGTGTGTGTATGTGTATATGTGTGTGTATGTGTGTGTGTAGATATGTGTGGGTTTGTGTCTATGTATGTGTGCGTTGTGTGTGTATGTGTGTATGTGTGTGCATGTGTGTGTATGTGTGTGTATGTTTGCGTGTTTATGTGTTTGTATGTGTGTGTATGTGTGTGTATGTGTGCATGTGCATGCATGTGTGTGCATGTGTTTGTGTATGTGTGTATGGGACTGAATGTGTGTGTTTATGTGTGTGTGTATGTGTTTGTTTATGTGTGTATGTGTCTGAATGTGTGTGTATATGTGTGTGTGTCTGTGTATGTTTGTGTATGTGTGGGTTTGTGTGTGTGTATGTGTGCATGTATGTGTATAGGTGTGTATTTTTGTGTGTGTATGTGTTTGTATGAGTCTTTATGTGTGTGTATGTGTATGTTTGTGTATGCGTGTGTATGTGTATGTGTGTATGTGTGTATGTGTATGTGTGTGTCTATGTCTGTGTGTGTATGTGTGTGTATGTGTATGTATGTGGTTGTGTTTGTGTGTATGTGTGTATGTGTGTATGTGAGTGTGTGTATGTGTTTGTGTATGTGTGTGTATATGTGTGTGTATTTATGAGTATATGTGCATGAATGTGTGTGTGAGTGTACATGTGTGTATGTGTGTTTCCATGTGTATGTATGTGTGTATGTATGTATGTAAGTGTGTGTATATATGCGTGTGTATGTGTATGTGTTTAGGTTTGTATGTGTGTGTATGTGTGTGTAAGTGTGTGTGTATGTGTGTACGTGTGTGTATGTGTGTATGTATGTGCGTATATCATGTGTGGGTATGTGTGTATATTTGTGTGTATGTGTGTATACATGTGTGTGTATGTGTGTGTAAGTGTGTGTATGCATGTTTATGTTTGTGTATCTGTGTGTGTATTTGTGTGTGTGTGTATGTATGTTTATTTATGTTTGTGTATCTGAGTATGTATGTGTGCGTGTGCGTGGTGTGTATGTGTGCATGTGTGTATGTGTGTGTGAGTGCGTGTGTGTGTATGTGTGTATGTGTGTGTATGTGTGTGTATGTACGGGTGTGTATGTTTGTGTATGTATGTATGTATGTGTGTGTGTGTATGTGTGTATATGTTTGTTTGTATGTGAGTGTGTATGTGTGTGTATATGTGTGTATGTGTATATATGCTTGTTTATGTGTGTGTGTATATGCATGTGTGTGTATGTGTTCATATGTGTGTATGTGTGTGTATGTGTGTGTATGTGCACGTATGTTTGTGTTTGTATATGTGTGTATATTTGTGTGGGTATGTGTGTATGTATATGTGTATGTATCTATGTGTGTATGTTTGTGTGTATGTTTTCATGTGTATTATGTATTTGTTGTGTGTGTGTATGTGTGTTTGTGTATGAGTGTTTATGTGTGTATGTGTGTGTCTATGTATGTGTGTGTATGTCCGTGTGTGTATGTGTGTGTATATGTGTGTGTATGTGGTTGTGTATGTGTGTATGTGTCCATGTGTGTGTATGAGTGTGTGTATGTGTGTTTGAGTATGTGTGTGTATGTGCGTTTATGTGTGTATGTGGGAGTATGTGTGTGTATGTGTGTGTATGTGTCTGTGTGTAAGTGTGTGTATGCATGTGTGTCTTTGTGTGTGTATGTGTTTGCGTGTGTGTGTATGTGTGTGTATGTTTGTGTATATGTGTTTATGTCTGTGTATGTCTGTGTATGTGTGTGTATGTGTCTGTGTATGTGTGTGTATGTGTTTGTGTGTTTCTGTGTGTATGTATGTGTGTATGTTTGTGACTGTGTGTATGTGCGTATGTATGTGTGTTTAAGTGTGTGTATGAGTGTATGTGTGTATAGGTGTGTTTATGTGTGTATATGTGTGTATATGTGTGTATGTGTGTATGTGTGTTTATGTGTGTATGTGTGTGTATGGATGTTTGTTTATATTTGTGTATCTGTGTGTGTATGTGTGTGTATGTGTTTGAGTGTGTTTGTGTGTATGTGTATGTTTGTATGTGTGTGTATGTGCGTGTATGTGTGTGTCTGTGTGTTTTTATGTGTGTGCATGTGTGTATGTGTGTGTATGTGTGTGTGTGTGCATGTGCATGCATGTGTGTGTATGTGTTCGTTTATGTGTGTATGTGTCTGAATGTGTGTGTATGTGTGTATATGTGTGTGTGTGCGTGTGTGTATGTGTGTGTATGTGTGGGTTTGTTTGTGTGTATGTGTATATGTGTGTGTTTGTGTCTATGTATGTGTGTGTTGTGTGTGTATGTGTGTATGTGTGTCCATGTGTGTGTATGTGTGTGTATGTTTGCGTGTTTATGTGTTTGTATCTGTGTGTGTATTGTGGGTATGTGTGCATGTACATGCATGTGTGTGCATGTGTTTGTGTATGTGTGTATGTGTCTGAATGTGTGTGTTTATGTGTGTGTATGTGTTTGTTTATGTGTGTATGTGTCTGAATGTGTGTGTATGTGTGTGTATATGTGTGTGTTTCTGTGTATGTATGTGTATGTGTGGCTTTGTCTGTGTGTATGTGTGCATGTATGTGTATATGTGTGTATGTTTGTGTGTGTATGTGTTTGTATGAGTGTTTATGTGTGTGTATGTGTGTGTATAGGTGTGTTTATGTGTGTATATGTGTGTATGTGTGTATACATGTGTGTATGTGTGTTTATGTGTGTATGTGTGTGTATGGATGTTTGTTTATATTTGTGTATCTGTGTGTGTATGTGTTTGAGTGTGTTTGTGTGTGTATGTGTTTGAGTGTGTTTGTGTGTGTATGTGTATGTTTATATGTGTGTTTATGTGTGTATGTGTGTGTATGGATGTTTGTTTATATTTGTGTATCTGTGTGTGTATGTGTGTGTATGTGTTTGAGTGTGTTTGTGTGTGTATGTGTTTGAGTGTGTTTGTGTGTGTATGTGTATGTTTGTATGTGTGTGTATGTGTGTGTATGTGTGTGTCTATGTGTTTTATGTGTGTGTATGTGTGTATGTGTGTGTATGTGTGTTTGTATGTGTGTGTATGTGTATGTGTATGTGTATGTGTGTATGTACGTGTGTATGTGTGTATGTACGTGTGTATGTGTGTATGTGTGTTTGTATGTGTGTGTATGTGTGTGTATTTGTGTGTGTATGTGTGTGTGTGTGTGTTTTTCTCAGTGTGCTTCCTTCAGTAGCTTTTATCATAGCTTTACATTTTGCAGGAGAAAAAAAAGGACGTTTTGATCTTTTCGTCAGGAAAACATTGTATTAGCAACAAAACTTCTTGATCCTTAACAGTAAATATCTTTGAATTCTGGCCATGTGAGATCATCGCCTCATGGATGGTCTCTATCTCTTAGATTCTTATCCCTAAATCCTTCTTGGCTCTAAACTCTATTGTCCTACCCTGCCATTATCATTTTTAAGTAAACACATGTAATGACTTTAATTATGACATTTTCACACATGCCTCGCTTTTTTGAGACAGTGTCCCTTTGTGGTGAACATTAGCTTGGTATTCATTTCATAGCTTCGAACTCATGATCTTCATGCTTTAGCCTTCTGAGTGTATGGATTGCAGATATGCACCACCATGCCTGGCTTACTTCCATATTTACAATTATTTAAACTGTATTACTCATTATAGATACGTGAAGGATATGCTTTTAATTTAAAAGCGCTTCCCATTCATTTGACTGACTTCTCTAAGGAGGTTTCATAGAGAATTAGGCTGATATTAGTTTTCCCCAATACTTCTTATTCACTCACACTAGCATTAGGTATACCCCTAGCATCTAAATATGTAAGAACATTGAAACTAAGAAAGTTTTAAGCTTGATAAATGTTAAAAAAAATCTTAGTACTTACATAAGAATCCTGCTCTCCCTCTGAAGATTTTGATCAGATCTAGAGATGAGGTGAAAAGAAAGGGGACTGTAGTGTAGAATTAAGCATGATTGAAATCTGTTAGAATTACTGAGTATTAGTGATGAGCTCTTTTAATTGTTACTGTAAGTATTCCCACTGACATTCTTTTCCTAAACTTGAAGCAAAAGGTTTTCAGGATAGGGCCACTTGAATTCAGAACTGGCAGCTATTGGACTCTCCCTTGTCCTGATGGTCTTGAGCAAAAGGACTGTCAGAGAGCTAGACAAGCTATCTTTATGTTAGCCAGTGCTGTTATACTCCAAGGACTCCTTGAAAACAGCCTATTCAGCCAGAGGCTGGGGAGATAGCTGTGTTTGAACCTAGAACCCATGTGAAGCTGACTGTTGTAGTCTACATTTGCATTTACTATGTTTCTATGGTGAAATGGAAGGTGAAGACAGGTAATCCTGGAGAGCTTTTGAATAGCTAACACAGCATACACAGAGGCTAGCAACACAAAAGAGCCCCTGGAGCCAGAGAGATGGCTCAGCAGTTACAAGCTTTGCCATGTAAACCTGGTCACTTGAATTTGGTCCCTGGAATCCATAATAGAAAGAATGAACTGACTCCCAAAAGTTGTCCTTTCAGGTCAACTCTCCTGGACCCTTGAAGGCCTCAGAGACTGAACCACCAACCAAAGAACATACAATGACTGAACCTAGGCCTCCCTGCTCATATGTAGCAGATGTGCAGCTCTGTCTCCATGTGAGTCCCCCAATAATTTGAGCAGGGTCTGTCCCTAAAGCTGTTGCATTCCCCTAACTGAGCTGTCTTGTCTGGCCACATTGGGAGAGGATGCACCTAGTCCTGCAGTGGCTTGATGAACAGGGAGGGGAGTGTGATGCCTTGGGGATGAGGGGAGGGGGAATAGAGGGAAGGTTTGCATGAGGGGGTACTTGGAGGAGAGGGGGCTGATATTGGGATGTAAAGGGATAAATAAATAAATTTTTTAAAAAAGTCCTTTGACCTCCACATGTGCACCATGGAATCAGGCATATCCCATAGTATCATGGGATTGGGCACAAAAGCCTGATCCCATAAATAATAAATAAATAAATAAATAAATAAATAAATAAATAAATAAATAAATATTTTTAAAATTTATTTACATTATATTCTAATCACAGATATCCTTCCCTCCTCTCCTCCCACCTGCACCCTTCAATTCACTGCTCCTCTCCTTCTCTGAAAAGGGGAGGCCTCCCACGGATATTAAATAGCCTTGGCATATCAAGCTACAGTAAGACTATGTGCATCTTCTTCTATTGAGGCTAGACAAGGCAGCCAAGTTCGGGGAAAGGGACTCAAAGGCAGGCAACAGAGTCATAGACAGCCCCTGATCCTGCTGTTAGGAGTCCTACATGAAGACCAAGCTGCACATCTGTTACCTATGTGCAGAGGGCCTTGGTCAGTCCCATGCATGCTCTCTGGTTGGCAGTTTAGTCTCTATGAGTCCCTATGGACCCATGTTAATTGATTCTTCTCTGATTCTCTCTATCCTTCTTTTGCCTGTTCCACAAGATTCTCCAAGATCTCCCTAATGTGTGGCTGTGGGTCTCTGCATCAGTTTCCATCAGCTGCTGGGTGAAGCCTCTGATCACTGTTATGCTAGGTTACTGTCTGCAAGTGTAGCAGAATATCATTAATAGTGTCGGAGGTGGGCTCTCTCTCTTGGCATGGATCTTAAGCTGGGCCACTCATTGGTTGGCTCTTCCCTCAAATTCTTTTTTTTTTCTTTTCTTATTTATTTATTTATTTATTTATTTATTTATTTATTTTTCTTGGATATTTTATGTATTTACATTTCAAAGGTTATCCCCTTCCCCCCTCTCTCATACCCTCTCCCCCCTCTCCTTGCTTCTGTGAAGATACTCCCCCTCCCACCCACCCACTCTCACCTCAGCAGAGGGGTCAGCAGCTTCTGTCCATTGGTTGGATGTAAATATCTGCATCTGACTCTTTAAGCTGCTTGTTGGATCTTTTGAGGGCAGTCATGATAGGTCCTTTTTGTGAGCACCCCATAGCCTCAGTAATAGTGTCAGGTCTTGGGGCCTCCCTTTGACCTGGATCACACTTTGGGCCTGTGGCTGGTCCCTCTTTTTCTCAGGCTCTTCTCTATTTCTATCTCTGCAGTTCTTTCAGACAGGAACATGATCAGGTATTGATTGGGGGAAAAGGACTGAAGCCCTGAGAGCCAGCAGAAAATGGAGACAGGCAACCTTGGGAGGTAGGAGGTGGAGGAACCCTCTAAAATGTACGAGAGACCTGGAAGGTGAAATACTCTCATGACTCAAAGGATGTCCAGGGCTTGCTGTGGCAGGATAGCTGGCCTCTGGTGGTGCCATATTGGCCAGGCTCTTGTTGATTGTGTTTGTACAGTGACCTTTAGCCATCTGGGTTTTGCAGTTATTATAGGTTCAAATGCTGATTTCCAAGTTTATCTCTATTGGATGAGTGTTTTTTGGACACCCCCCCCAACCTTGGTTTCTGTTTCCTCTCTGTCTTCTAGACTTAATGGCCTAGGTTTCTGGTGACTATCAAATATTCAGGTCCAACAGGGTATCTCCCTGGCATTTTTTGTGGCCTGCATTGCCTCTGGGTTCTTGGGTGCTAACTTTGCCTCTGAGGTCCCTAGTACCAACACAGTCTGGTATCCTTGGTTCCAGAGTGGCCTCTGGGAATGCAGGCAGAGTTATGGGCCAGAAAATGGAGCACATGGGACAGGGTTCACTTTACCACTGTTGGGTTGCCTTACGGGGCCTTGGCAGAACAAGTGAAGATTGCAAAGGAGAATCTCAGTTCCACAGGTGTGCTGTGCATATATATGTCTGCATTTCCACATATAAACATCTCTCTCTCTCTTTCTCTCTCTTTCTCTCTCTCTCTCTCTCTCTCTCTCTCTCAGACACACACACACACAGACAGAGACAGAGACAGAGACAGAGAGACAGAGGTAGAGAGAGGCAGAGAGGCAGAGGCAGACACACACACAGAGAAGAACACTATCATAGCTAATTGATCTGGGTACTTGAAAGCACAACCGTAGTCATTTTCTTTGCTACTCATGATCTTTATATGGATAGAGTCAAAGGACCCTGTTAGCTGATTGGAAATGGATACAAGAAGTATATATCCAGGGTCTTTGGATTCCAATAGGAATTGAGACAGTTTGAAACAGGATGAATTATTTTTGGAATACAATCATTTCTGATTTGAAAGATGAACAGACCAAATAGGCCATTGAGATTGTGGGTTTGGGGTGTTATAGACAAATTCTTTCCAGGAATCAAAGCTGGGGTGTGTACAACTTATGAAATATCGGTAAAGGTTATTTTTCTTTTCAAAAAGCTCAAAATGTGGCATTAGTGAACTGATATTATGCAGAGACCCCTTTGCTCTCTGAGATATTTTAAATTTTTCCTATTTTTCCATTTTAAGTAGTTTTTATTTATGCATGTATGTGTATCTGTAAGAAGAGTCATACACTTGTAACTATGAATATGTGTTCCCGTGTGCACATGCAGAGGCCAGAAGAGGATGTTGGATTCCTTGGGGCTAGGGTTACAGGCATTTGCAGACTACCTGGCCAAGATCCCAAATCGGGTCCTCATGATTGTGCAGCAGGTGCTTTCAACAACTGAGCGTTCTCTCCCACCCCTTAAACTTTCTTTGTTAAAGGAAACATGGCTTTGGGCCTCAAGGTATTCTGTGGTGACTAGTCAGCCTGTTGTAGAGTAGAAGGACCAGTCAATTTCATTCAGGACCTACTAGTAACTGACAACCTGGCCTCTGTGTATGCTGTGTTAGCTATTCAAAAGCTCTCCAGGATTACCTGTCTTCACCTTCCATTTCACCATAGAAACATAGTAAATGCAAATGTAGACTACAACAGTCAGCTTCACATGGGTTCTAGGTTCAAACACAGCTATCTCCCCAGCCTCTGGCTGAATAGGCTGTTTTCAAGGAGTCCTTGGAGTATAACAGCACTGGCTAACATAAAGATAGCTTGTCTAGCTCTCTGACAGTCCTTTTGCTCAAGACCATCAGGACAAGGGAGAGTCCAATAGCTGCCAGTTCTGAATTCAGGTGGCCCTATCCTGAAAACCTTTTGCTTCAAGTTTAGGAAAAGAATGTCAGTGGGAATACTTACAGTAACAATTTAGAGAGCTCATCACTAATACTCAGTAATTCTAACAGATTTCAATCATGCTTAATTCTACACTACAGTCCCCTTTCTTTTCACCTCATCTCTAGATCTGATCAAAATCTTCAGAGGGAGAGCAGGATTCTTATGTAAGTACTAAGATTTTTTTTAACATTTATCAAGCTTAAAACTTTCTTAGTTTCAATGTTCTTACATATTTAGATACTAGGGGTATACCTAATGCTAGTGTGAGTGAATAAGAAGTATTGGGGAAAACTAATATCAGCCTAATTCTCTATGAAGCCTCCTTAGAGAAGTCAGTCAAATGAATGGGAAGCGCTTTTAAATTAAAAGCATATCCTTCATGCATCTATAATGAGTAATACAGTTTAAATAATTGTAAATATGGAAGTAAGCCAGGCATGGTGGTGCATATCTGCAATCCATACACTCAGAAGGCTAAAGCATGAAGATCATGAGTTCGAAGCTATGAAATGAATACCAAGCTAATGTTCACCACAAAGGGACACTGTCTCAAAAAAGCAAGGCATGTGTGAAAATGTCATAATTAAAGTCATTACATGTGTTTACTTAAAAAATGATAATGGCAGGGTAGGACAATAGAGTTTAGAGCCAAGAAGGATTTAGGGATAAGAAGTCTAGTTCACTGGGGGTTCAGTCTTAGCAGGACCCAGGGCTTCCCCTTCCACTGGTGCTCTTACTAGGCTATTCATTGCTACCTATGAGGTTAGAGTCCAGGGTCAGTCCATGTATAGTCTTTAGTTAGTGGCCTAGTCCCTGGAAGCTCTGGTTGCTTGGCATTGTTGTTCATATGGGGTCTCAAGCCCCTTCAAGCTCTTCCAGTCCTTTCTTTGATTCCTTCAACAGGGGTCCCGATCTCAGTTCAGTGGTTTAATGATGGCATTCACCTATGTATTTGCTATATTCTGGCTGTGTCTCTCAGGAGAGATCTACATCCAGTTCCTGTCGGCCTGCACTTCTTTGCATCATCTATCTTATCTAGTTTGGTGGCTGTATATGTATGGGCCACATGTGGGGCAGGCTCTGAATGGGTGTTCCTTCTGCCTCTGTTCTAAACTTTGCCTCCCTATTCCCTTCCAAGGGTATTCTTGTTCCCCTTTTAGAGAAGGAGTGAGGCATTCGCATTTTGGTCATCATTCTTGAGTTTCATAATGTTCTGTGCACCTAGGGTAATTTGAGCATTTGGGCTAATATCCACTTATCAATGAGTGCATACCATGTGTGCTTTTCTGTGATTGGGTTACCTCACTCAGGATGATATTTTCCACTTCCATTCATTTGCCTATGAATTTCATGAAGTCATTGTTTTTGATAGCTGAGTAATATTCCATTGTGTAGATGTACCACATTTTCTGTATCCATTCCTCTGTTGAAGGACATCTGGGTTCTTTCCAGTTTCTAGCTATTATAAATACGGCTGCTATGAACATAGAGGAGCACGTGTCTTTGTTTTATGTTGGGGCATCTTTTGGGTATGTGCCCAAGAGAGGTATAGCTGGGTCCTCAGGTAGTTCAATGTCCAATTTTCTGAGGAACCTCCAGACTGATTTCCAGAATGGTTGTACCAGTCTGCAATCCCAGCAACAATGGAGGAATGTTCCTCTTTCTCCACATCCTCGCCAGCATTTGCTGTCACCTGAGTTTTTGATCTTAGCCATTCTCACTGGTGTGAAGTGAAATGTCAGGGTTGTTTTGATTTGCATTTCTCTTATGACTAAAGATGTTGAACATTTCTTTAGGTGTTTCTCAGCCATTCGGCATTCCTCAGCTGTGAATTCATTGTTTAACTCTGAACCCCATTTTTAATAGAGTTATTTGTCTCCCTGCAGTCTAACTTCGTGAGTTCTTTGTATATTTTGGATATAAGCCCTCTATCAGTTGTAGGATTGGTAAAGATCTTTTCCCAATCTGTTGGTTGCCATTTTGTCCTAACCACAGTGTCCTTTGCCTTACAGACGCTTTGCAGTTTTATGAGATCCCATTTGTTGATTCTTGATCTTAGAGCATAAGCCATTGGTGTTTTGTTCAGGAAATTTTCTCCAGTGCCCATGTGTTCGAGATGCTTTCCCACTTTTTCTTCTATTAGTTTGAGTATATCTGGTTTGGTGTGGAGGTCCTTGATCCACCTGGACTTAAGCTTTGTACAGGGTGATAAGCATGGATCGATCTGCATTCTTCTACATGTTGACCTCCAGTTGAACCAGCGCCATTTGCTGAAAATGCTATTTTTTTCAATTGGATGGTTTTGGCTCCTTTGTCAAAAATCAAGTGACCATAGATGTGTGGGTTCATTTCTGGGTCTTCAATTCTATTCCACTAGTCTATCTGTCTGTCTCTGTACCAATATCATGCAGTTTTTATCACTATTGCTCTGTAATACTGCTTGAGTTCAGGGATAGTGATTCCCCCAGAAGTACTTTTATTGTTGAGGATAGTTTTAGCTATCCTGGGTTTTTTGTTATTTTGAATTTCCAAATTGTTCTGTCTAACTCTCTGAAGAATTGGATTGGTATTTTGATGGGGATTGCATTGAATCTGTAGATTGCTTTTGGTAAAATGGCCATTTTTATTATATTAATCCTGCCAATCCATGAGCATGGGAGATCTTTCCATCTTCTGAAATCTTCTTCAATTTCTTTCTTCAGAGGCTTGAAGTTCTTATCATACAGATCTTTCACTTGCTTGTTTAAAGTCACACCGAGGTATTTTATGTAATTTGGGACTATTATGAAGGGTGTTGTTTCCCTAATTTCATTCTTGGCTTGATTCTCTTTTGTGTAGAGGAAGGCTACTGATTTATTTGAGTTAATTTTATACCCAGCCACTTTGCTGAAGGTGTTTATCAGCTTTAGTAGTTCTCTGGTGGAACTTTTGGGATCACTTAAATATACTATCATATCGTCTGCAAATAGTGATGTTTTGACTTCTTCTGTTTCAATCTTTATCCCTTTGATCTCCTTTTGTTGTCTGATTGCTCTGGCTAGAACTTCAAGAACTATATTGAATAAGTAGGGAGAGAGTGGGCAGCCTTGTCTAGTCCCTGATTTTAGTAGGATTGCTTCAAGTTTCTCTCCATTTAGTTTAATGTTAGCTACTGGTTTGCTGCATATAGCTTTTACTATTTAGATATGGGCCTTGAATTCCTATTCTTTCCAGGACTTTTATCATGAAGGGGTGATGAATTTTGTCAAATGCTTTCTCAGCATCTAATGAAATGATCATGTGGTTTTTATCTTTCAGTTTGTTTATATAGTGGATTATGTTGATGGTTTTCCGTAATATTAAACCATCCCTGCATGCCTGGGTTGAAGCCTACTTGATCATGACGGATGATTGTTTTAATGTGCTCTTGAATTTGGTTTGCAAGAATTTTAAGAGTATTTTTGCGTCGATATTCATAAGGGAAATTGGTCTGAAGTTCTCTTTCTTTGTTGGGTCTTTGTGTGGTTTAGGTAAAAGAGTAATTGTGGCTTCAAAGAAGGAATTCGGTAACACTCCATCTGTTTCAATTTTGTGGAATAGTTTGGATAGCACTTCTTTTCGGCATTTTGTTTGGGCCACTTTTTGTTTCTGCATAAAGATAATGACATCTCTTCCCAAGGGAAATTAATATTTCTAAAGGACCATTTTACCTTCAGAACTCTCCTTGGACTCAGAGGAGGCTTTTGCTCAACTTGTGTTAGTACACTATTCTTTTTCTCTCACTCCCGCCTCCTTTGCTCCCTTACTAGTGAAGACACTATATATATATAAAGTGTCAGACTGTCATTTGTGTAGCATATATAGAAGCTCATCCTACCATTTATTGTAGGACTGAATCTTAGCATATGAAGGAAGATGAGATGTGGCTCTTATCCTTTGTGACATTACAGTTGAATGGAGAATTGGCTCAGGGATATTACCGAGTGACTCTTAGTAGTCAGCATTTCAAGAAGGCATGAAGAATCATATATCTTGGAGGCTCAAGGAGTAGGAAGAGGAAGATACTGCAATCTGCGCACTACCTCCACCCTTTCATAAAATGCTAATCACAACCTTTCTATAGGAGAGGAATTTGTAGTATACCCAGTTTTCTGGAATGGTCAGAATATTTTAACAAAGAATCACATAGGATTTGAGCCAAAGCTTGAAAGATAAACAGTTTTATATAGGAAGACAGAGTGGGGAAAGGAGAGATTTCATGGGGGTGAAGAGGTCTGGCTTATCGCAAAGCCCTGAGTCAGCAATGCTCATAGCTAGTGAAGCAACAAAACACTTTCCAAATACATCCTAGCAACTACCCATCATTACTCAGAGCAGGCTTATCTATGCAACTTCTCTAACATAAAGCCATAACGTGGGACTCAGGAGAGAAAAGGTCATCCTTTCTTATCTCAGCTGTCAGTCCTAAGCAAACAAATGGGGCCCAGGGAGCCAAAGAGTGCACCCACACAGCTGTTTGGAACAGAGTCTAAACCCACTGTTTCTCATTACCCATGACTCTCAGAACTGAGAGTCAAGATATCCATTAGTCACTAACTGGTTACAGAATATGCTTCCTGCCCTTACCTCACAACAACTGCTAGGCTTCTGTTCTAGAGGAGACTGCTGAGGCTTAGATATATGTAATCATTTACCCAGTGTAGTAGTAGATTCAGTAAGAGGTCCAGCTGAGAAGCCCAGACTACATCTAATCCAAAGCCTGTAGTTAGAGCAATTACTGTAGAGTCCAGTCTCACTGTTTCATATCAACATAGAGTCCAAACACACACTACTCTATCAATTCAAATTAATTTTAATATTCTTTCTCCAGGAAACAAAGGCACACAAAGTGACAGAATGAATCTTAAACAAGATATCAAAAGTAAAATACCCCATGGGGAAAGGATTGAGGGACCTGGAGGGGATAGGGATTCCACAAAGGGATCAACAGAGTTAACTATCTTGGATCCTTGGGGAAGACCCCCCCCCCAGATACTGAACCATCAAACAAAAACATACATGGCCGAACCTAAGCTCCCCATGCATATGTGGCAGAAGTGCAACTTGGTCTTCATGCAGGTTCCTCCAACAAGAGGAGTGGAGGCTTACCTTGATTCTCTTACCTGCCTGTGGGTCCTGTTCCTCTAGCTGGGCTGCTTTGTCTGGCCTCAGTTGAAGAGGATGCACCTAGTCCTGGAGAGAACTGATTACCAGGGTGGGTTGGTATCCGGGGAGTAGGGGGAGAAGGGTCCTGACCCTTCTCAGAGGAGGGACATCTAGTTTGTTTCCAGTTTCGAACTATTGCAAATAGAGCTACTATGAATATAGTTGAGAAAGTGTCCATGGAGTATAGTGGAGCATTTTTGGGTATATACCCAGGAGTGGTAGAGCTGAGTCTTGAGGTAGAACTATTGCCAATTTTCTGAGAAGAGTCAAATTGAATTCCAAAGTGGTAGTACAAGTTTGCAATCCCAACAGCAATGGAGAAGTGTTCCCTTGCTCCACATCTTTGCTAGCATGTGCGATCACTTGAGTTCTTGATCTTCCCGGCCGTCTCTGACTCTGTTCCCTATCATTGGATCTCCTCCTAGCTGACCTGGGCCTCAGTGGGAGGGGATGGATATGCTTAGTCCTGCTGTGATAGATATGCCCAGGGTGGGGTGGGTACCCAAGATGGGCTTCCCTTTCTCAGAAAAAAGGAGGGGGCAGTAGTGGGAGGGACATGTGAGGATAGAACTGTGAATAGGGGGGCTGTGATCAGGATATAAAGTGAATTAAATTAATGGAAAAAAGAAAAGAAAAAAGTTGTGGGAATAACCAACCAACATCTTATAGAATTTAAGGCCCACTCCATGAGATTGAATCCATACCCAACACTGCTTGGGTGACTGAGAACCTGAGACTATTAGATAGCCTGTGTACCTAGGGTATAACCAAATACCACTGTTTGAAAAACATTTAACAATAAAAATGACTCCGTATCATTCTGCTATATCCATAGATCAGTGTCTTGCCCAACCATCATCAGAGAAGCTTCCTCCTGCAGCAGATGGGGACAGATACAGAGACCCATAGCCACACATTAAGCAGAGATTGAGAGACCTTGAAACACCCAGGCTTAATGGGATGTGTTTATCTATTGCTCCCATAGGCCCCAGGGATCAGGGAACCTGCTGGAAGAGGAGGCAGGATAAACTATAAGATACAGAGAGGATGGAGAACACCACAGAAAGCAAGGCCTTCTAAGTCAGCTATTCATGCACATGTGAACTTGATGGGCAGCATGCACAGGGCCTGCCTACAATGAGTCTGCCTGGGGAGAGAGAGGACTATCACTGAAAGGATAAGTGGACACATGTCCTATCCCTCATTCCTAACCCAGAAAAATCCCTAATTGATAACTACTTATAAATAAAAATTTAGTTTCCTCAAAGGGAGTCTCAAATGTATGTTCCATGCCCAGCAGTAGATGGCCAAGAGAAAATGAACTCAATGGCATTTTTTGAGGTTTCTTGTCTCCCAATATTGTGTCAGGGATTCATTTTAAAAATTATATATATATATATATATATATATATATATATATATGCGTGTGTGTGTGTGTGTGTGTGTGTGTGTGTGTTTCTTCTCCCTTTTTTACCCACCTGGTCCTTTGTGTCTATATTGTGGCTTTAAGCTTAATGTTTTTATGGGATTCCTGAGTGTGAATGACTGGGGCTCTGTTTCTCCTGCTAATTCTGATGTTAATTTTTGTTTTATATTATACTAATATATATTACATTATAATATATTTTGTTATGTTATATTAATATAACTATACTATATTATGTTATTATATTTTCTAGTATGTTATATTAATTTTATTATTATTCCTTAGAAACCTGTTTGTTTTCTAATGAGAAATAAAAAGGTGGTGAATCCTGAAGGGAGGAGATTTGGGGAAAAACTGGGAGGCATAGAGGGAAGGGAAACCATAATCAGAATATGAAAAAAAATTTCAACGAAAGGGAAAAAATGACAAAATATGATATAATTAAGAAAAACCTATCCCTTTGCTAGCGGAATTCCAAATGAACTAGCAGGGACAACATTTAGTCTAACAAATAACATTTTATTTATTTATTTATTTATTTATTTATTTATTTATTTATTTATTTATTTATTTTGGTTCTTTTTTAAGGAGCTGGGGACCGAACCCAGGGCCTTGTGCTTCCTAGGTAAGCGCTCTACCACTGAGCTAAATCCCCAGCCCCAACATTTTATTTTTTAAGTTAGTTGGGAATGCCTAAAGAACCGGCCAGGGGCTTCCGGAGGTCAAACTCGAACTGAGAAGTGGTGGCTCTGAAAAGAGTCTTTGGGTTTTGTTTGGTTTAAAGTCAAAGTCGCTCACTTGCTGGAGATGTCCATTCTACAGCTCTCTTAGGAGAAGTGGTGGCTCTGAAAAGAGCCTTTGGGAGTTTGTTGGTTTGAAGTAGAAGCTGCTCACTTGCTGGAGATGTACGGGACCATTGCCATGGTGCCTTCAGCCACTGCTCGCTGGCAGAGCTCTCCAGGAAGCAGAAGATGGACAGCGGTCTGGATCTCTCTGAAGTCGATAGTCGAGCTTCTGGTTTGACGGGCCAAGAAGTTTGCTTCGGAGGCAATTCTTTCAAACATATCCTTCACGAATGAATCCAGGATGCTGATGGACTGCTTCGAGAGGGAGAAACCCACATGGATGTCCTTCAGCACCTTCAGAAAGCTGGTCTTTCGGCATCTGATGAGAAGGGCAGCTCTATGCTCATCCTCATCAATGTGTTGGTGCTGGAAAAGGCTGATTGATGAAGTCTCTTGGGCTACTCTCAATGAGGATTCTCTTGCTCCAGCTTCTCTTGTTCTGGCTTCTCTTGCTCTGGCTTCTCTTTCTTGGGCTTCTTATCCTCTGGCTTCTCCTTCTTTGACCTGTCCTTTTCCCTTTTGGACTTGGCTTTCTTAGACCTTCTTATTTGCATCAGTTCTTCAGAAGTATCAGAAGATAGCTCTTCCACAACTGCAACAGCCGAGGTAGACGCCATGGCTGATGGCATGAACCTGACTAAAAGTCAGAAAATGGCTGTTTCTGAGGTAACATAAACATGGCGTTATACCACGTAATGAGCCAACTTGATATCTGATTGAACAACAATTTATTGAGTATGATTAGATGGTTTATCAGCCTGACAACACGTTGCCCAATCAGAATGGGCACTCGATGTGATAAGAATAGTCTTTCTTGTTGGCATTGTGCTAATTAATACCTATGGACAGCTGGAACCCTGGAGCCTTCTAGTTTCTCTATGAGAGGAAGATACCCATCTGAGCATTACATCATTTTAGTGTCACATTAGGTGACTGATGTGCCATTACAGCTTTGAAAGATGCAACCAAAAGAAAAAAAGTTCTTAAAATACATATTCTAACTCTGGCTCTTTTCAAGACCCTGAGTTCAGTAACTCAACTTAGAAATTAATCTAAGCATGTTTGGGCCAAACTCTCTTTTAAAACATATTAATATATTTTTTGCTTTTGACATTATAATCAAATTATTTCCCCTCTTCCATTTCTTTGTCCAACTCCTGCCATGCATCCCCTTCCACCCGCTCTCTCAAATTCATGGCTTCTTCTTTAAATGGTACACACACACACACACACACACACACATGCACACACACACACACACACATATATATATATATGATTTAAATTTTTAGAAAGATGTACATTATATAAATATATGCATACACAAATATATTTTACTGATATATACTAATATACTAATGGTATATTGTATATTATATCATAATAAATATTATATAATACTTAATATATTTATATATTTTGAAATAGATATACAATATATAATTTAAGTGGGGGCTATCTCATAAGCTGTTGCCTATATGTGGCATCTGTTCTTCTAGCTGGGCTGCCTTGTCTGGCTTCAGTAGGACAGGGTGCACCTAGCCTTGCAGAGACATAATATACCAGGGTGGGAAGATAACCACTTAGAGGAGAAGGGGACAAGGGAAGGGAGGAAGAATTGTGGGAAGGTGACCTGGAAGGAGGCAGTGAGCAGGATGTAAAGTGACTAAGTAAAAAATATATATAAATTTAATATATTAATATATATTTAATATAGTATATTTAATATGCTTAATATAACATTAATATAATTTCATATAGCATAATAAATAATACATTCAATATATCATTTAATGTAATTCTATTGCTTAATATAATCATCAATATTATATTTATAACATATATATTTGTTTACATATAAATATATATTCATAAAATATTTATATTCATTTGTAAATATGAATATATTCATGTGTTTATACTTATGTTCATTTATGTTTGTCTATGTTTATGTTTGTGTTGTTTATGTCTATGTCTATGTTTATATTTATATCACATATTTTAAAATTATATAGTTATAATCATATTCTCTATATTTTTATATAAAAATAAATGTACATATATACATATAAGTATATATAAATATATATAAATATGTTACTGTATATTATATATTACATATTATATATTACCCATGGTGTATGATGTATTTTACAGTATGTATATTATGTGTTATATAATATATATTCCTAAATACCTAATACTTTAATACTAATACTTTAAGTGTTTACAAATATATATTTGTATATTCTGTTATAATCTAGTAACTACCTTATAGTGATTATAATATATTTATACATATTTTAATTATTAACAATATAGAAAATACAGATTTCTTGATCCTCTGTACTTCGTGTCCTCTCACACCTGATCCTGCCCCACTTTTTCCCTCCCCCTCCTCTTTTCCTCCCAGGTCTCTCCTACCTTCTACCTCCCGTGATTATTTTATTCCCCCTTTTAAGAAGGACTAAAGCATCCACACTTTGGTGTTTCTTCTTCTTGAGCTTCATGTGGTCTGTGGATTGTATCTTGGGTAATTCAAGCACTTGGGCTAATATCCACTTATCAATGAGTGGATACCATGTGTGTTTTTCTGTGATTGGGTTACCTCACTCAGGATATTTTCTAGTTCCCTCCATTTGCCTATGAATTTCATGAAGTCATTGTTTTTCATAGATGAGCAGTATTCCATTGTGTAGATGTACCACATTTTCTGTATCCATTCCTCTGTTGAAGGGCATCTGGGTTCTTTCCAGCTTCTGGCTATTATAAATAAGGCTGCTATGAACATAGTGGAGCATGTGTCCTTGTTGTATGTTGGAGCACCTTTTGATTATATGCCCAGGAGTGGTATAGCTGGGTCCTTAGTTGCTAAGAAAGCAAGAGGACCCCAGGACCCAACTGGGATAACATTAACTCAAATAATGAACAAAGAGGAGAGAGAACCCATAAAGACCATATCCAGAGGTTAGGCAAGGCCCCCAGTTGGGAGATGGGACCAAGCACTCACCTACAAATTTTTAACCCAGAATGCCTCCTGTCTAAAGGAAATGCAGGGACAAAGAGTAGAGCAGAGATTGAAGGAAAGACCATCCAGAGACTGCCCCACTTAAGGATTCATCCCATATGCAGACACCAAACCAAGATACTATTGCTGATGCCAAGAAGCACTTGCTGACAGGAGCCTGGTATAGCTGTCTCCTGAGAGGCTCTGCCAGAGCCTGACCAATACAGATGTGGATGCTCACGGCCAACCATTGAACTGAGAATGTGGCCCCCAATGGAGGAATTAGAGAAAGGATTGAGGTAACTGAGGGGGTTTTTAACACCATAAGAACAACAACAATATCAACTAACCAGACACCCCCAGAGTTCCCAGGGACTAAACCACCAACCAAAGAGTACACATGGAGAGACCCATGGCTCCAGCTGCATATGTAGCAGAAGATTTCCTTATCTGGTATCAATGGGAGGCCCTTGGTCCTGTGGAGGCTTGATGCCCCACCATAACGGCATGCTAGGGTGGTGAGAGTACCCTCATACAAGCAGGGGAGAGGGGGGGATGGGATAAGGGGCTTGCAGAAGGGAAACGGGGAAGGGATAACATTTGAAGTGTAAATAAATCAAATAACCAATTAAAAATGTTGTGTGAGTTTTATTCAAAAATTATAAAAACCAAATAAAAACAAGGGAACAGGATGTAGATCTCTCCTGAGAGACACAGCCAGAATATAGCAAATACATAGGTGAATGCCAGCAGCAAACCACTGAACTGAGAACGCGACCCCTGTTGAAGGAATCAGAGAAAGGACTGGAAGAGCTTGAAGGGGCTCGAGACTCCATATGAAAAACAATGTCAAGCAACCAGAGCTTCCAGGGACTCAGCCACTACCCAAAGACTATACATGAACTGACCCTGGGCTCTAACCTCATAGGTAGCAATGAATATCCTAGTAAGATCACCAGTGGAAGGGGAAGCCCTGGGTCCTGCTAAGACTGAACCCCCAGTGAATGTGATTATTGGGGGGAGGGCGGTAATTGGGGAAGGATGGGAAGGGAACACTCATATAGAAGGGGAGGGGGAGGGGGAGGGGGAGGGTTTAGGGGGGATGTTGGCATGGAAACCGGCAAAAGGAATAACATTTGAAATAAGAAATACCCAATTTAATAAAGATGGAAAAAATGTAAAAAAATAAAATAAAATATATCACCATGAAGAAAGACAAAAAAACAAGGGAACAGTAAGAAAAGAAAATACAGATAAAATATTAATAAAATGATATTTATGTTGGTATATTTAATAAATAAAATATAATATAAATATTTAATATATCATAAATATATTTTATAATACATAAAAGAAATATATTTTATATGTAAATATTTCATGGCCAATCAATAACTGGCCCAACTTAAGACCCATCCCATGGACAAGCATCAATCCCTAACACTATTAACGATACCCTATTATTCTTCCAGACAGGAGTTTAGCATGGCTGTCCTCTTAGAGGCTGTGAGCAGCTGACTCAGACAGATGCAGACACTAACAGCCAAACAGTGGCTGGAGCTTGAGGACTCTTATGGAAGAACAGGAGGAAGGATTGTGTGCCCCTAAGAGGATAGGAACTCCACTGGAAGACCAACAGAGTCAACTAAGCTGGACCCTAATATAAGCATGTTTAGAAAGGCTATTTGGGTAGCAACTTTGGTAGAGCCTGCTTTGTAGTTTGGACCTTCCAGACAGTATTTAGTTTGTGTTTGCCATATGTTTACTTCTATAATTAATTAGTTCATTGTTTGTTTATGTGTGTTTACATGTATGCATGGAGAGGTCAGAGATCAACCTCTGATATCATTCCTGAGGAACCATCCACCTTGTTTTGTTTTGTCTCTTTGAGGTAAGGGCTCTTACTTTTTGGAGCTTGGTAAGTAAGCCAGACTGACTGGAAAACCTCTCCTGTACTGGAAGTATGCATGGGAACTACCATACCTGGCTTTCTTGCCTGAGTACTAGGGATCCAAGCTCAGGTTTCATGCTTGTGTGGAAAGCATTTTACTACTGATGTAGCTCTCAGCCTCTTAACTTCTCCATTCTTGCAATGTTTATATGAATCCCAAAGATGGCACTTTATGACAAAAAGTTCTCCTGTTATCTATTCTGCTTCACAGAGAATTAAACAGAAGGGGTGGTATTTCCCTTCGCAGCTCCCTTTTCCCAGGGTGAAAAAGTCCAGCTTGGAGGACTTCTGGGTAAAATGACTGAATAAAGTCTACCTCTGTGGGAGTCAGTGAAGAAGAGAGAGAATGAGAAAAACTAAACCACATTCTAAACAAACAAAAAAAGAAAGAGGCAGTATTTTGAAATTCTACAAAGAAAGTTAAAGCATTCCAGACACAAGGGTGGTGGTGGGGAACAGGAAAGACTATTAAAGCTGGGAAGTATCAAGCAAGGCTACAGACATACCGTTCTCTGGTGGCAGGAAAGGAACTTAAAAGTTGTTTCAGAAAGGATAAGACAGATATGATATGGACTGCCCTGCCCCCAGTATGCCCAGAGTTCTCATAAGCCCCAAGTCTGAGTGCAGATATTGGTGAGAGAGTGATTCCTTCTCCTTCAGATGAGTCAACAATATAGAGAAATCCCTTTTTGCCATTTTGTATGAGTCAGTGAGCAACAACCTAGTGCCATTGAGAGATTCTAATGTTAAAATCTGAGATGCCCTTGGGCCTGAGAATAGCTTGAAGAGTCTGAGTTTGGCCTGCCTCGGCTGTCAGGTACGGGACTTTTTGTAGAGGAGCAGGCTGTGAAGAACAGGAGGCCTGACCCAGAGAAGCCCCAGTGTTCAGGAAGCAGGTGGCTTTCCTCAGGTTGAAAAGGTCATAGGAAGAGAACTTCACACACCTTAGAGACTTAAGAATGACTTGTAGATACTGACAGCCCCAGCAGCCCCTCCAGTCACATGAATAACTCTCGGGCTATCTGGAAATAACAAAGACAGGTACTCCACCTGTTCAAATCTCAGTGCTGCTGCTGTTTTCTATACTCCAAAAACCCCATAGGAGACACTTTCTGGCTAAAATATGAGCGACCACAAGGGCACATAGTCTTAGAAGTCTTGGAAGAGTGAAAGAATATACATAAGCCACAAAGAAGAAAGCCAAGTGTAGCCAGAAGAGATGTCTGCTGTGGAAAGAAAGAAATTTACCAAAGTGAAGAAAGCTTGGGCAGACTTCAATGCTTGCTCAATTTGGACTCAGCAACAGCATAAACTGTAGGAAAAACAGCTCCACAAATTTAACTAACATTCGTACCAGAAGAAAGTTGACTTTCATGCAACTTCTTTTAAGTATTTTCAAATTTGTTGTTGGTGGTGATGTTAGTGTGTGTGTGTGTGGGGGGTGTCTGAGGGCAACTTTCATGGCTTCCCTCCCTGCCTCTCCCCACTCCTAGATCCTTCCCACCTCCTTATCCAGACCACTCCAGGCCCTTTAATTCTCTCTCTCTCTCTCTCTCTCTCTCTCTCTCTCTCTCTCTCTCTCTCTTTCTCTTTCTCTCTCTCTCATTCTCTCTCTCTCTCTTGCAAACTAACAGAAAAAAATTTTAAAAAGATTTATTTATTTTTATGTGTGTGTATGCACTTGTGTGGATTTATATGTACCACTTCCATGCAAGGTCCAGCAAGATCCAGCAGGGTCCAGCAGGGTTCAGCAGGGTCTAGCAGGGTCCAGAGGGCAAAAGATCCCAGGGCGCTGGAGTTACCATACCTTGCCCCTCAATCCTCCAATTGTGTTTCTGAGGGTGAAAGTAGCCCTAAATCCCTTTTCCTGATTACTGAGTGTAAATCCTCAGGAAATGGCTGTTTTTGTTTGTTTCTTTGTTTGTTTTTCACTAGCATAGGGTCTGGCTGTGTTGACATGTAGGAGGAATGGATTCAGGACTCAGGTACCTCTGGTCCAGAATAAACATAAATTTAGGGGACTACATTAACAATCATAAATGAATCTGGATTATTATACAGACATTCTGAGGTCATATAGAGAAGGAGACTAGTGGTACAACAAAGTACCCAGTTTGTGGGAGCAGAATATGCTTCTGTATTAAGAATAATCATGAATCTAGTAGTGTAAGAGACAGGAAGGGAGAAATAGCAAGGAGGAAATTTGCCATGACATGACATGGGTGTAGAGGGCAAAACTGTCTTGTACACACACATAAGCATTGGAGAAGCTGGAGAAAGTTAAATATACAACTTATCTCTTTCATGGGATGAAATGCTTAGCTGTTCCCCCTGGAATGCTGGGAAAGGCTATAGTTTACAACCTGGTGATCCTTTGCTCTCTGATGATTCAGAGTTTGCCTGGATCTCACAGAATTTATGTTTTACTTATCCTAGACCCCCTTCCCCTCTAAATCGTGAACATTTGCTTCTAGGTCATAAAAGTTATGAGAGAGAGAGAGAGAGAGAGAGAGAGAGAGAGAGAGAGAGAGAGAGAGAATCTGTTCTTTTTATCAGTCTTAGTAACTTCTGTGTTATCTTAGAGCTAGGACAGATCCTGACTCCCACAAAGACTATATTTACCTCAGTCATTTTCCCAGGACCTTTATCTCGAGAATTGTTTCTAAGTCAACTAGAATTCATCTTATGTACACAGCCCTCCGTACTTTGTAAAGAGCTTCAGCATAAACATGCCTTAAGCTTTTTTCTACTGACAGGACTGAGTTAAGTGTTATCATTTTTTTCCCAAAATTTTGCTGTATTTCAATACAGCTAAAATAAATATTCTGGTGGTCAGACCTTCTACGCATGAGGTGCTACGTAGAAGCATAATGGCTATTTCTTAAAACAGACAAGTTGATCAGTTGGAGGATACAGTGACTCCCAATAGAGTAAAGAAGGCTTTTAAACAGATCCAGCACTCTTGTGGTACCTCAGGTTGTATGTAATTTAGGAGGTGGTAAGTTTCCTGAAGCATAATAAAAATGTCAGTTTAGGAGCAGAGATAATTAATTAACATCTACTCAGGGCTTGGTAAATGCAGGCATACAGCCAAAGAAGCTCTTGGCTCCAGTTTACTTTGAAGAGGAGGTAGAGGGAAAAGGAGGAGGTTCAAGAGAGAAGGTGACTAGGGGCTTCTCCAATTGGGCTATCAGACCGATAGGATGGAGAGGGTTTGATATCGTCTTCTTTGAATGGTAAACAGACCCCTCCCCAGTCATGCCCAGTTGAATATAATCTTGTTCCCCATATGGATCCCACAATCCAAGAAAAACCTAGGGAGTTGTTTACTTGTAGGCACACTAGTCACAAGAATGGAACAATTACCCCATAGGTTCCCTCGATATAGACAGAAAAATGGTGTCATTTATATCCCTAAATATGTGGCAATGTCTTTACATATCCATTTAGTACAGAAGTATTCCTCTTCTTGACTACATTTTGAACTTTTGTTTGAGGTCCTTTTATTATCTTCCTGTTTACCTGGACATATGTAAAAGTCTGTCTCTTTTAACACCTTCACAATTATATGTGATTCTATACGGCATTTCCCCCAAGGCTGTCAGAAAGGGGCTTGATGACCCTTGCAATGGATAATAGCTACCTCCTTGGAGAACAAGACCAGCAGACTACTTAAAGGAGGGATGTGTGTGTGTGTGTGTGTGTGTGTGTGTGTGTGTGTGTGTGTGTGTGTGTGTGTGTAAAACAGTTTTTATTTTATCAGTCAATAGGCCTGCTTCTATATAAACGTTTATTCCTTTGTCTTTTTTTCTTGCATGGGGAGGGCGGGACACAGAGAAAAAGGCAGCAATCAGCTCTGCCTTCTGGACTGTAGTGTCCTGTGGCAAGGCTTGTGCCCATATTGCAGCTGATTGGGTAGCTACTGCTGTCCTGTCTCTCCTTTTTCCATTGATCACCAGGCTGCTTAGAAGCATCCTGGTAAAGAATTCTATGATTGTTAAACAGATCAGCCTCTGCTTCAGGCAAGGGGGTGCCCTAGAGGTCTGGGCAACTTGCCTAAGAAATGTCTATCAAGTCCTCAGAGCCATGGAGGACTTGTTATTAGACATCAATGTTACAGGGTTTAGATGATGGGGCACATTATGCAATAGACTCTGATAGTGAGTGATGTAGGCATTTGGCATCCACTGATGATTTGTCCCTCTTAGAAGAGTTTCCACAGCAATAGGAGTTGTTTGAGCCAAGTCCTGGACTAAGGCAAGCGTTTCACTCTCCCTTATCAGTATAGCAGTTGTGACTGTGTTCCAAAAGCAGGATGGCCAACCAGAGGTCACAGGATCCAAATGGTTGAATAGATACATTACAGATGTCCAGCAAGGTCCCAGGGTTTGAGTCAAAATGCCCTGAGTGTAATGAATACAAAGGTGAAACTGTTTACTGACATCTGGTAGGCCCAAAGCTAGGGCTTGGGTTAGAGTCTGCTTTAGTTGCAGGAAAGCTTGTTCTTCCACGTAAGTTTACTTTAAAGACTGGTCTCCCATGGTGGAAGAATAAGTAAGCTGGACTACTTCAGCAGACACAGGGATCCAAAGCCTGCAGTACGCTGCCACCCCCAACAATTCTTGAACCTGCTTCTTTGTTTAGGGAGCAGGATCTGAGGACTGCTTCTTTCCGGGCAGCACTGAGAATTCTACCTTGAGCTAGCTTGTATCCTAGGTAACAGACTTCTGTTTGGCAGAGCTAGGCTTTTTTTTTTAATGGAGACATATTATCCCAATGTTTGGAACAACTGAAACAGATCCTTAGTGTCTTTTATACCGGTGACAGTGTTGGCTGCTGCCAGAAAAAGATTATCTACACACTGGAGGAGAATTGAATCAGGATGTGACACTCTGAATCCTGTAGTAAGTCTTTTTGTAATGTCTCCCCGAAGAGTATAGGGAAATTTTGGAACCCTTGGAGTAGTCATGTCTAGGTTAGCTGGCTAGTCTCACTAGACACGGGATCATTCCATTCTCAAATTTGGATTAATCCAAAGTAAAATATGGGCTGACTCGTGGGTGCAAGGAGAATGGAAGAGAAATTATCCTCAAGGTTTAGAACCCTATAGACCTGTTCATTTGGCAGGAGGAGACTGAGTGAAGTGTGTGGATTTGGAACAGTGGGAAGAATGGTTTTAGTCTGTTTACCTCACAGACATCTAGGGCTGGCTAACCTGAGATCCCTGGTTTATGGACAGGCAGGAAAGTTATATTCCAAGATTACTGGAATGGGGGTAAGAATGCTAGCTTCCAACAGCTTCTTGGCATGGAGAGGTTTCCCAGTGCAGCCTTTTGGTTCCTGGGATGTTGCTGGGCCCTCCTTGGTATAACTGGAGTCAAGAGACTTGCTGCAACTGGTGGGTGGTATACTCTCAAGCCCAGAGGATATCTCAGCCCACACTTTAGGAAACTGTTGTTACTGGTTCTGGAGTAGGGTTCCTGGGTCTAGATTTGTTTCTGCTGAGTCTGACAGTGATAGGAAATATTCCTCAGAAAGAGGGGCAGGTCTGTAAGCATGTGTAAAGGAAATTTTAGTTTCTTGAGGAGAAAAGGTAATTGCGGTGCCAAATTTTGAGAGATCTCTGCTTAGAAGTGGGGAAGGGCAATTTGGGACCGCTATGAAGGAGTAACATGTTTATGGTCTAGGCTGACCATTCATTATGGTCCTTAATTGTGTCTGTGCCTCCCTGCATTGCTCTCTTTTTGATTGGTAACTGGCCCCATTGGAATTTTAAAACCAGAAATTGCTGCCCTTCAATTAAGAACCAAAATCTCAATTGAGTGACTTGTTACTGATGCTACAACCAAGGACTCCTGGGGGCCTAAGCAGGCAGAGCCTTCATCCCTTTATTTTGTTTCACTATCCATCTCTCTTGTGCTCATTGCTTTCCTGGCTTTGGGGCAGGTTGGGCATTCATTTCTCCACGGTCCATTTTCCCACATAGTAAGCACATTGATGCCTTTCCACTAGGGTTATAGATCCAGAAGAGAAAGTGTGAAAACTAGGATGCAGTGGAGTAGGATGGGATGAAGAGACCTGTGGTTGGGTGAAGGAGGATGCATCTAGAGGAGGTGGGGAAGATACATGTTATATGCAGGGAATCCAATAGAGGGACCTCAGTCTCTGAAGGGGACAGGACAGGTGCTGGGAGGCCAGTGGAGGAAAGGTTTTTAGAAACTCCAAACAGCAGGATGATCTCTAGTGGTACCAAGCAGGTGAGGTTTGAATTAGTGTCAGCCATTGAGCAATATAAAGAAATGATCAGGGTGCCTGGGGTCCTATGACATTGAGCCAAACAGCCTTTGCAATAGCTGGATCCAGGGAACCAGTAGATGGCCACCCCACATCATATGGCCAGTCAATCTCACAGTAAGTCTGCAGTCTTTCTGTAGAGTGCACCCCCATATTCATCCCCAGCCCCTTTGGAGAAATTCCTAAGTCTATATTGAAGGGGTTATAGTTTCAATTTGGCGGTCCCTCTGTTAGAAGAAAATTTATGTAACTCAACATAGTAGAAAATTAATATGAACAAGCCAGTAGCACCAGAAATTAAAGGAGGACAACCCCAAGTAAGGCCTACCACAATCCCCATGTTATGGGGAGCGAATAGGACTCTGATGCCAGAGTTGGGGGTGGCTCCAGGACTGGATTGGTGTGACCGGAAATTTTGCATCTTGTAAAAGAAGCCATTTTTATTGACAAAAAGACAGGAAGCTGCAACAACAGTCTACAGAGTGCTCTGCCTGCTGGCAGAATCTAAAGAAACTGGGAGAGTCCTCTGGATAAGGGGGGGGGGGGGGGAGAAAAAAAGAAAAAAAGCAAACAATGGCACATAGATGATACCACCTAGTGGCAAAATCCAGAGAAACAGGCAGAATCTCTGGCAGTCAATCAGAGGACATCCCAACTCCCCTTTTAGGGGTGGAGATAATCAGACATACCAGCAGCAAAAATCAATAAATCTAATAAGTCCCTGGGCCAAACTTACCCAGCATATATTCAATCACTGACATAGTTGGTAGGGCATTCATTCAAACAAAACCGAAGCCAAGCAAGGCAAGACTGGGGAAGGATTTCTTGTCAGAATGTTTCTTCCCAAATCAAGAAGAGGACTCCCTAAATCAGCAGGTCCTCTTTAATCTCAAGGGAGCTCTGGAATGTTTGTCAGGAAGACCCCCCCCCAGAAATCTCTACTAGCCAGGAAAACTGGAAGCTAGGTTCAGTCCAGCAAAGTGTTAGGGATATCGTTGGGGCCTCCAAGTGAAATGATCCACATGAAGTAGTTCTTAACAACCATACTGATTAAGCCAATTAAGAGTATTGGGTCCTTTAATTAGTGGCCAGACTGATGGCAGGCACATGCCTCTGAAAAGTCTCTTGGTGACCAAGCTCCAGGGTAAAGCGTTGTAAAAGACAAAACCACAACTACATCAGTGCTCCAAGGGAGGAGGATGGGATTACATTAATGAGGAATCTGGGGTGGCCTGGTTATACCTGCTTTTTTTTTTGCAAAGCTCAACAGTATTTTTAGGCATAATATAATACTTATTTTTATTAACACTTTCTTTGAGTTTAGTTCTAGGTTCAAACTTGCACAAACATTAATTATTGTGGCGACTACAGCTGAACCATGGTAAGTTTCACTGATGGTCTCAAAAGTGTTACCAAGGCAGATGTGACTGTTGGGGATGAAACTGAGAAGTGTCTAAGCATGTGCAAAATAAAGCTGGGACAAAATATGATTACCTTAGTCCTGTCAACATTTAATCTAGCACTCAGGAGGCAGAAAGCAGGCAGATTTCTATGAATTCAAGGCCAGCTTGGTCTACAGAGTGAGTTCCAGGACAGCCAGAGCTACACAGTGAGATGCTGTCTCACTCCCACCAAAGCAAATATGAATAACATGTACCAGTATATGATGTTCGACTGATGTTTACCATATATTTATTTCCCCTGGCGTCATCCACACTTCCAAGTTATTTTTAAAATGGTTGAGATTGGGGTGCAAGAGAAAGGATCAAGGAAAATGGATGGAGAGAAAAGCTCACTGGCATTTAAAAAGCTTTGAATGTACTTCCTGTTTTCACTGGCACAGCAAGAATTTATGACTCAACCAAATGAATTCCATTGATTTCATCCTGTTTCATCATTCTACTGCTACTCTAATTGAATGGCAAATGTCACTGTAGCTATCACCATTTTAGATTCAAGAACCAAATTACTCAGGTGAGTCACACATGGCTTTACAGATGAGACTGACGTTCATATCCTCTTACTGACTCAAGCTTTACTTACAGGATGGGAAATTTTTTTTTTATTAACTTGAGCATGTCTTATATACATTTCGAGTGTTATTCCCTTTCCCGGTTTCCGGGCAAACATCCCCCTAATCCCTACCCCTCCCCTCCTTTATGGGTGTTCCCCTCCCCATACTCCCTCCCATTGCCGCCCTCCCCCCAACAATCACGTTCACTAGGGGTTCAGTCTTAGCAGGACCCAGGGCTTCCCCTTCCACTGGTTCTCTTACTAGGTTATTCAATGCTACCTATGAGGTTAGAGCCCAGGGTCAGTCCATGTATAGTTTTTTTTTCTTTTATTAACTTGAGTATTTCTTATATACATTTCGAGTGTTATTCCCTTTCCCAGTTTCCGGGCAAACATCCCCCTCCCCCCTCCCCTTTCTTATCGGTGTTCCCCTCCCCACCCTCCCCCCATTGTCCCCCCTCCCCCCAACAGTCTAGTTCACTGGGGGTTCAGTCTTAGCAGGACCCAGGGCTTCCCCTTCCACTGGTGCTCTTACTAGGATATTCATTGCTACCTATGAGGTCAGAGTCCAGGGTCAGTCCATGTATAGTCTTTAGGTAGTGGCTTAGTCCCTGGAAGCTCTGGTTGCTTGGCATTGTTGTGCATATGGGGTCTCGAGCCCCTTCAAGCTCTTCCAGTTCTTTCTCTGATTCCTTCAACGGGGGTCCTATTCTCAGTTCAGTGTTTTGCTGCTGGTATTCGCCTCTGTATTTGCTGTATTCTGGCTGTGTCTCTCAGGAGCGATCTACATCCAGCTCCTGTCGGTCTGCACTTCTTTGCTTCATCCATCTTGTCTAATTGGATGGCTGTATATGCATGGGCCGCATGTGGGGCAGACTCTGAATGGGTGTTCCTTCAGTCTCTGTTTTAATCTTTGCCTCTCTCTTCCCTGCCAAGGGTATTCTTGTTCCCCTTTTAAAGAAGGAGTGAACCATTCACATTTTGATCATCTGTCTTGAGTTTCATTTGTTCTAGGCATTTAGGGTAATTCAAGCATTTGGGCTAATAGCCACTTATCAGTGAGTGCATACCATGTATGTCTTTCTGTGTTTGGGTTAGCTCACTCAGGATGATATTTTCCAGTTCCAGCCATTTGCCTACGAATTTCATAAAGTCGTTGTTTTTGATAGCTGAGTAATATTCCATTGTGTAGATGTACCACATTTTCTGTATCCATTCCTCTGTTGAAGGGCATCTGGGTTCTTTCCAGCTTCTGGCTATTATAAATAAGGCTGCAATGAACATAGTGGAGCACGTGTCTTTTTTATATGTTGGGGCATCTTTTGGGTATATGCCCAAGAGAGGTATAGCTGGATCCTCAGGCAGTTCAATGTCCAATTTTCTGAGGATCCTCCAGACTGATTTCCAGAATGGTTGTACCAGTTTGCAATCCCACCAACAATGGAGGAGTGTTCCTCTTTCTCCACATCCTCGCCAGCATCTGTTGTCCCCTGAGTTTTTGATCTTAGCCATTCTCACTGGTGTGAGGTGAAATCTCAGGGTTGTTTTGATTTGCATTTCCCTTATGACTAAAGATGTTGAACATTTCTTTAGGTGTTTCTCAGCCATTCGGCATTCCTCAGCTGTGAATTCTTTGTTTAGCTCTGAACCCCATTTTTAATAGGGTTATTTGTCTCCCTGTGGTCAAACTTCTTGAGTTCTTTGTATATTTTGGATATAAGCCCTCTATCAGTTGTAGGATTGGTAAAGATCTTTTCCCAATCTGTTGGTTGCCGTTTTGTCCTAACCACAGTGTCCTTTGCCTTACAGAAGCTTTGCAGTTTTATGAGATCCCATTTGTCGATTCTTGATCTTAGAGCATAAGCCATTGGTGTTTTGTTCAGGAAATTTTTTCCAGTGCCCATGTGTTCCAGATGCTTCCCTAGTTTTTCTTCTATTAGTTTGAGTGTATCTGGTTTGATGTTGAGGTCCTTGATCCACTTGGACTTAAGCTTTGTACAGGGTGATAAGCATGGATCGATCTGCATTCTTCTACATGTTGACCTCCAGTTGAACCAGCACCATTTGCTGAAAATGCTATCTTTTTTCCATTGGATGGTTTTGGCTCCTTTGTCAAAAATCAAGTGCCCATAGGTGTGTGGGTTCATTTCTGGGTCTTCAATTCTGTTCCATTGGTCTATCTGTCTGTCTCTGTACCAATACCATGCAGTTTTTATCACTATTGCTCTGTAATACTGCTTGAGTTCAGGGATAGTGATTCCCCCTGAAGTCCTTTTATTGTTGAGGATAGTTTTAGCTATCCTAGGTTTTTTGTTATTCCAGATGAATTTGCAAATTGTTCTGTCTAACTCTATTTTAAGGAGTTTATTATAGTGGTAAATTATTTTAAAGAGTCTATTATAGCAAGGGGAATCATCATCAGCCACATTATTATAACACTTGAGTTTTTAATCCAGTTTCATTATTAGAGCCGAGGGAGTTTTTATAGGACCATGATGTTGTTTGAAAGAATTTATCTGGATTTCTTTGGATAGGTTTCTCAGTTTTGAGTGGACCATATTCTTGTCATAAGCCTAATCTGGATCAATAGAAACATAAACACTACTGGATGCCTCATCTGTAGTTTTCCAAGAGTGTTTATTGATCTCAAGAAAATAGCTTTGAGAGTACCTAAGCTAACTTGTAAGAAGGCAGGATCTAAGTTGAAAGGAGAGGGGTTGATTTGTAATCAAGCTAAGCTATTCTATTTCTCCCTAGCAAGATTTCTATGTTCCCCAAACTACATCTCCTAAATGAAACAACCAGTGCTATAAAAATGCACCTGGGGCAGGAGAGATGGCTCAGTGGTTAAGAGTACTGACTGCTCTTCCAGAGAGGACCTGAGTTCAATTCCCAGCAACAACATGGTGGTTCACAACCATCTATAATGAGATCTGACGCCCTCTTCTGGTGTGTTTGAAGACAGTTACAGTGTAATCATATAAATACAATAAGTAAAAAAAATATATATATACTTTGTTATATATGTTATATATATATATGTTATATACATATATATATATAATTTGGATGCTGTTATATAATGTGAGATTCATGAAAAAGATAAAATTCTGTTCATTAGTAAAGGAAAACACTAGTCTAAAAGTCTTGGTTCTTTAAGGATATCAAGAAGAATGATTAAATGTTCAACTTTAGTATATTACATTAGAAGAGTAGATGTCTGAGATTTATAAAAGATGTGTGTTGTTTTGGTGGGTAGTGAACAGTTCAATCTTTCACTTAAGAGTGAAGCAGTATCTGTTGCCATTTGATCTTATGGGAGATAATGATTCACTGTCTAAAATTTGATTTCAGTTATATTTGCCTATAAAACTATTACTGACCTTGTAAAGTCCAGTCCCTATCAGTCCACTGCCATGAAATTGTATTTGGTCTAGACAACTTGTTGTTCTTCTTCTCAACATGAAAATAATTTTATTTGAATTTTTATATCAATTAATTACATTGTTCTGTATTAATTAATTACAACTAACTTCCGTTATAGTTATTTATATGAATCCTTGAAGCTTTCCTACTGGTTTGGAAGTTCCCAGAAAAAAAAACAATTACCCTCTGCTTGGATTTGAGGTCCACTCTCCCTGAGGGTGGCTATGATCAAAGTACAATGTATGCCTCTGTGAAATTTTCAAAGAAAAACTAAAAATGTATTTAAAAACATTTAAATATGAGAGGTTTGATTTCTTTAAAACTCCTTAGCCATTACACAAAGGCTTTGACTTTCCCAGTGTTGCTCAACTTTTTTTCATTCTACCATTAACCTCTCCATATCTTTCCATATGTTACAAATTCACTGAACCAATCCATTAACATCTCTCAACCAAGCCATTACCGCTAATTTTCCAAGCAGAGCAGTTCAACTCTAGGCTTAGCCCAACCATGCTGTAATGTTTGAGCAATGAAAACACCTAGATAGGTGTTTGACTAAAACAAACATAAATTCTTTTATTTAACTCTAAAGCTGACACTTTCATTTTCCCTACGTTAGTCATGTTTTGCAAGCCTGAATTGATGAGCACCTGGTCTAATAGAGCCATAATAAGATTGAAAACAGAGGAACAGATGTGTGCTACAATAGGTGAGAAAAATAAACCAACAAACGGTGATGACTCTGGAGATATGGAGAGGGAAGCAGTCCATATAACACCCCACCCCTAGTTTTCACAAGGCACCATTTTATTTTTGTTTTCAAAGGTTCCCATTTTAAAATGTAGAACACTGAAATACTGACACATTTCTCTTATCATGCTCTGTTCTTATGTCCTTTTATAAATGGCTATAAAATCGTAATTAAAAATGAACAGAAAGATTGACCATGGAACAGGACTTTAACCCCCGAACTTGAGGCAGGTGGATGCCTACAAGATCAAGGCCAACACAGTGAGACCCTGTCTGAAAAAAACAAAAGAACAAAAAAACAAAAGCAAATAACATCAAAGACTTCTAAAAACAGAACCCATGGGCCTACTTGTGAAGGAACACTTGTGAAATGCTTACATTGGCCTCCTGAAGAACATAGTCGACATTTTATGAAGGTGTTCAAGAAATCGACTAGTTCACTTCGAGTATTCAGTGTCTTTTGTGGAAATTTATATTCTATGGCCTCTGAGCCCAGAATAGACCTTGCTTTCCTGATATTTAGCCCCATGATTGATTTCTGTTTTAAGATAAGGTCTTTGTATGTATCTTAGGCTGGCTTTGTACTTACTAAGTAGCCCAGGGTGGTCTCAAACTCATGGTAAACTTTGTGATTCGGCCTCCTGATTCAGAGATTGATTTAAACTTACCTCTGTTGGGCATCCCACTTCTTGCAAATTCCCTTATTCAGCACCACTTGCCTCATAGTGTGATGACTGAACCGTGGTACTTTAGGTTTCATTTACCTGCAACCCACTGAGAGCCATACCATAATTTCCTTCTGTACATGATTAATTTGGCCATCATGAAATGCTGAGTCCTCCCTCTCTTTGTCCACCTCTTGCTTCTCTACATTTGGAGTTCTAAAAGCAGCACTACAGGCAGAATAGTTCATTATCCCCCCAACACCCATCTATTCTCTACCCTTCTCCCTCACCCCGCCCTCGTCTTCACAGTATATTAAGAAAAAATAAGTTTTTGGTCAAGAAAGCTTTACCCACCTTATTATTACTTACTATATATGTAGAATATATATGTAGAATTTCTAGGTTACATTTGTGCCCCTTACCATGGCAATGCTATTAGCTTCCAGCTCGTCCACATAATTGTCAACATATGTTAATATTTGTTCAGGCATTGTAGATATCCTATATGGAGTGACTGGTATCTCATTGTGGTTTTTTACATTTCCATTATGATTTATGAGATCGAATATATTTTGTCTGCTTATTGGACTTTTGTTTTCTTCTTTGGGAAAATGTATCCAGATCCTTTGACTATGTTTAAATTGTTCCATTTTTTCTTTTAATTTTTAAACATTTATTTATTGATTTACTGCATACATGTGTGTACGTGCGTGTGTGCATGTGTGTTTGTGTGTGTGTGTGTGTGTGTGTGTGTGTGTGTGTGTGTGTGTGTGAATGTCACTGTTAGCATGTGGAAGTCAAAGTGTGACTTGTGGTAGTTGGTTCTTTCATTCTGCCATGTGCTCCAGGAATCAAAATTAAACCATCAAGCTTGGAAGCAAGTGTCTTTACCTACTAAGCTACATCATCTACCTCTAGTTTGTTCTTAATGGGTTCAGTTGTATGAATTATTTAAACATCCTTTAACATCTCTTATGGTATGTGATTGGAATTTGTTTTCCAATTGTACAGATTGTCTCTTCTATTTCTCCATGGTGCCCTTTGTAGCAAGAGCAATTTAAGTTTCGATGAAGTCTCATGTATCTTGGTTTTGTCTTTTTGATGCCATATCTAAACCATTGCCTTGTCTGAAGCCACAGAGACCCACTCCTCTGTTCTAGGGTTTTTCCCCCTCAGAGACAGGACCTCACTATGTAGCTCTGACCATCCTGGAACTCACTATGTATACCAGGCTAGTCTCAAACTCACAGAGATCCAATTTTCCCTGAGTTTTAGCTCTTAAATTAAAGATTGTTCCCCCAGTAGCAGGATTTTTTTAAAATTCATACCTTACATATTCCTGTTTACATAACTATTAGTACCAAATCTTTGGTTATAACTCATTTTGTCACAATATGTATCCACTAAAATATAGCAGCGTTGCATTTTCACAGGTGAATATTTCAGAGGAAAAGAAGAATGGTCCCAGAATGAAGCCTGTTGGTAAGGCACAGAAGCTTTCCCACTTGGATGAGCAGCTTAGTACTGCCACCTGCTGTTACACAGGGTTCATATAGTTGGTAAGCCCAGAAGTGAGTCTGGCTTAGAACAGATAAGCTGCCTCTGTTGAGTAGACAGCAGAAATAGGTAAAAGATGCTGCTTACCGACTAACTGAATTAGCTATCACCAGCCTATATAAAGCAGTCAATAACGCATTACTTCCACAAGAGAACACTGGTCTATTCAGACCAGATTTCTGTTTAATTTTTTCCCAGAATAATCCAAATGTCTATATTATTAAATGTGAATGTTCTCAATTTTTTAATTGACTGTATAAAATATGTACGTGCCACCTGGGCACAGTAGTGCATGCCTGTATCCCCAGATACTCAGGAGGCTAAGGCACAGTTACTTGAATACATGAAATCAGGACCACCTTAGGCAACATAGTTCCATTTCAAATATATATTCACATGCCATGTAGGTCAAACAAAAGAAGGCTCTAGGGTAATGTTTGCAACTGTTCTATGTTCCAACACAGTTATGTGATAATCATGTGATGATTCATTGCCAACCTGACTGGTTTTAGAGTCACTGAGGTGACACATCTCCACGTGTGTCTGGGAGTGGATTCCAAAGCTCATTAACTACAGAGAGCAGATCCCAAGGACTGATATATTTTAAAAGATACAAAGGAGAAAGCCAGCCAATAGCTAGCATTTCCTGCTCTCTCCTTTCTGATCATGGAGATATAAGCAAACACTTTTGTGTTCTTACTGCCACAGCTTGAATCTGTGCCCACTGCAATCCCTTTTCCCCCGCCCCTCATAGAATACAGCTTCATAGCATGAAGAAAAATAAATCTTACCTTTCTTAAGTTGCTTTTTGTCAGGGAGTTGAGTATAAAAACATTAGGAGTAATTAATTCATGTCTTAAGGACCATTTTGATGGTGAGGTCAAAGTAGAAACAATTTACTCTGATACAGTTCAAACAACATTAGTAGTGGCAAAGCATTTTTTTTTCTTTTTTTTGGAGCTGGGGACCGAACCCAGGGCCTTGCGGTTGCTAGGCAAGTGCTCTACCGCTGAGCTAAATCCCCAACCCATGGCAAAGCATTCTTAAGGTACCTAACATATTTCTCAGTCAGAAGATCTCAGATTAAAGCGTTAGGGGCTAGGTATTCTTCATCTGAGTATCTTGATCAGTGAGGATATTTCACAAAAGGAATTGACGCTCAGTCAGTGCAAGATGGATGAACATGTTTGGACTTTGTACCTGTTGCTAAATAGCTACATGATCATGGGTACCTCCGCCTTTCGGGTCACTGTCATTTTCCTCCAGAGTAAAAATGTGAGTCGGGAGGCTCTATTTTTGTGAAAGTGATCTCTAGTCAAAGATGAGATCTTAGTGGCAAATAAGAAGTTGAATAAAGAAATACTTAAATTATCATGGACAAGTTCCTAGGTATACTCTGGGACATTTGCAGTCCAATGGTTCTCAGCAACTGAGGAAGATAATGTGACACTAAAAAGATACTAAAAAGGCTGTCCTGGAACTCTCTTTTTCTCTGTAGATCATGGTATCCTCGAACTCACAGATATCCATCTGCCTGTGCTTCCCGAGTCCTGGAATTAAAGGTGTGTGATATGTTGGGGCCCAGTCCATGGTGAGTGGTGCCATACCTGAAAGAGGTGGTTCTGGGTTCTATAAGAGAGCAAGCTGAACAAGCCAAGGGGAGCAAGCCAGTAAGTAGCATCCCTCCATGGCTTCTATGTCAGCCTCTGCCTCCAGAATCTTGCCCTGTTGGAGTTCCTGTCCTGAGTTGCTTTAATGAAGAACAGTAATATGAAAATATGAGTCAAGTAAACCCTTTCCCCCAACTTGGCTTTTGGTAAAGGTGTTTCAGCCCAGCAGTAGAAACCTTAAGGCAAAGGCAGATAGAATTTAACTGTGTTTCACAATGTTCAGAGGTAATCCATGTGCTTCAATAACTCCGAAGCAGACTTAGTGTCTGGTCTTGAGTCTTCTCAACTGCTAGCACTGTAAATTTAAGGAAGCCACAAATGCTCTGAGATTCTTGCCTATAATAAAATGGCATATCATATTTACTTTGTATTCTCAGATTTTTGTATGTTTGTTTTTGCTTTTTTTTTTTTTTTTTTTGAGTCAGGGTTTCTCTCTGTAGTCCTTGCTGTCCTGGGACTCATTCTATACACTAGGTTGGTCTTGAATTCAGAGAGCTTCCTGTCTCTGCCTCCCGTATTCTGTGATGAAGATGTGCACCACCACTGCCTGGCTGTATTGTAAGGTTTTTAAATAATTTTGTAAGATTTGAAAGCGCAGGCTGTATTATAAATGTTAACATTGTCAAGGCAATTGGCTATGGAATCGGAGAAGCAAAGACAAGCCTGTAAGCAGCACCATCCTATCGGTCCTGATATAAGGAGGTCTGAGGAAAATTCAGGGCTGCTTTGCCTGCCTGCCTTCACTCCTTGTTAGTGACAGCATCTTAACTACTTCTGCCATCCCCCACCCCTTTTTTTGACATTGGATTCCATTCTCCCAACATGGACTGAATATCACTATCCCTGTATGAGCCCTCTAGGCTTTTAGCACCAAACTTGGACTGCTGTGGTATCCAACCTTGTGGAGTGAGAAACTACCAGGTTCTCAGGCTCTCTAGTGTGAAGAGAGTCACTGTTGGACTAGCCAGACAATTTCATAAAAGCCAATCCAGTAAATCACCTATGTATTTAGTAAATATAGTCTGTTCCTGTAGAGAATGCTGATAATACATGAGTATATGTTTGTCTGCATATATATATGTATATACATATATTTAATATGTGTGTATATATCCATACATGTGTATATGGAGGAGAATATGGTGATATCATTCTCTAATTCCTTTAATGCCTACTCTTTCAAAAGCCCCACATCAGTGATAAGGAGGACCATATTAACCAGATCTTATATTCTTTAAGGGGTCTAGGAAGACTTTTAATTTTATTAAAATAAGATTAAATTTTCAGAAAACCCAGTTTCCTTTTCTGAGATAAACTGAGAAGATTGAAGAATATGAAATTTGTCTGTGTATAAACTATATCTTGTTGTTCAATTACAGATCATAAAGAGCATTGTTGATTACATATTAAATACTTTATAAACATAGTACATTGCACTATACATATGTTTGGTAGTAACAGAAGTGTCAATGTAATAACATAAATATCTAAAGGACCTTCCGATGCTTCATATCTATATTGAAATATCAGTCTTAACTGCTTATTTCAGGAACCTTCCAAATAAAGTTGATGACTCATGCCTTTTCAGACTGTAAGTCACAGATTCTGAGTGTATACTGAAAAATTTCCCCCTTTTATCCAAGGCCAATTGTTCCTCTCTCACTCTTAACTCATTATTTCTGCTTCTTTTAAGATCTCTTCGCATCATTTATTTTTACAGTGTGTGCCTATGTCTTTTCCTTCTTGATCTTCAAGCATCTAGTTTCTGTCCAGTCCTAGCTCAAACTTTCCCAAGATTGTAGGCACAAACCATGCCCACAAATTCAAGTGCTCACAGAACCAGGAAGTAGACACAACAATTTAATGTTTGTTATGGTTTCTACTCATGTGTCCAACTTATATACAGCCTGACTACAATTTAATTTGAGTCCATTTTCATTCTATGGCTAATTTATTTTCTTTGTTGATGACATGATAATGTATTTACTCAATCAATATAGAAGTCTAGAGCCCTGAGAGGATTGAGACAGAAAACAATAGTCAGATAACATAGAGTGCTGTTGTCATACTGGCACAGGACTTGTCAGAATGTAGAATAAGGAAACAAACAGCCACCATAGGAATGGGCAGTGAGATATGTTCAATTATGTTGACAGATGAGGACTAGATAGGATTTAAGATAATATAATAATGATTTTCCCCCAAACCACCGAGGCTCACGAATGTCTGTTCAGAGTTGTAAAGGCGCCCTTAAGGAAACAGCTGCTTTAACTATGTTCTTATTGTGAGTGTGTTATGTCAGAAATGCATACAAACATGTTTGTATCTTTCTACAATACCAGAATTTATTAAATAATAAACTCACAATGAGCAACAAGATTTTTTGGTTTTGTTTGTTTGGTTTAGTTTTGTTGTTTTGTAGCAATTTTCCAACTAATCTCAACTTCCCTCGAGAGCTGTGGGCAAGCACAGGTTCCTTTATTTCAATCTTAATTATTAAAATTCAATCTCAAATCATGCATTCTATAGCATATCATATTTGTATCTATATATACCTATGTGTAAGTTGGAAAATGGTCATAAAAGCATTAGAGGACCAATTTAAGTTTTGAAGGAGATATTAAGAGAGCAGAGCCAAGGACCAGTATAACCTATGTTTCTGGTTATAAAAACACAAGATGGTATTGGCACTATTAAGTTGGATGGAGAATTTTGTGAATAGGAAGTAAATGTATCAGAGAAAAATACGTGTTCCATTTTCAAGTTCTTTGATATTAATATCAATATCATTATTTCAAGCAGATAGCTGAATGTATGTTCTCTCTCTCTCTCTCTCTCTCTCTCTCTCACACACACACACACACACATTTTCACAATTCACAATTATCACTCTGGATATAGGTGCAAATGTAAAAATCATCACTATGAATTGGTGTTTGAATCTATAAACTGATGATCACCCTAAAGAGAATATGTGGTAAGAGCACTCATTGAAAGCAAGAACAACTACAGCATTTACAGTTCATTACACAGAGAGAGCCAGAAAGTAAGGCTGTGCTGGTAGAGGAAGGGCCTGAGAGGAGAAGGGGGGGGGGGGAGGAAACTGCAGTCGGGATGTAATATATGAGACAAGAATATATTTTAAAATAAGGAGAACTACCGCCCAAGAATGAAAATACTTATCAACATATAAGGTTACATAAAAGTACACAGTGCCTCATGGTTAAATAAATTAAAGCAATTGGATGGTTCTGAGAAAAGGAAAGAGCACAAAATTAAAAGGAATAAGAGGCTATGGTAGGGAAAAAATCAGAAGACGTTAGCATCACAGAAGACATTACAGAGTAAATTTTGTCCCCACCTCCCCAATCAATATGTAGAAGTCCTGTTATAATGTGGATCTTAGTGCTCCCCAGAGGCCCACGTATTAAAAATGTATTCCTATTTCTCTAGCACTACCAGGAAGTAATGGAGCATTAAGAGGTGGGTCTAATGGAGAGCACTGAGTTCATGGTTTTGAAGGGTACTTTAGAATCCGTACTCTGCATGACCACTCTCTTTCGATTCCTGTCCACCAAGAGGTAAGCAACTTCAGTCACTATGCACTCCTTCTATGATGTGCCCCCTTGCCACAGGCCCAAAAGCATGAGTTTATTCAAAACTTGGAATAGAATCTCTAAAATCTAGGAGACAAAATAAACCCTCTCTCTTCAAAGATAATCTAAAGTATTTTGTTGTAGAAATGGGAAGGTAATGAGTATAAGCTCTAATATACCATGTGATTACATTTGAAAATGGGGAGCTAGGAGTTAAAGACTGGAGCTAGAATCTGAAAGGGTTAATGCCCTTATAATAAGATAAAGGAGAGACAGGTTCCTATGACCTTATAATGCCCTGCTTGAACAGACCCTTTCTATTTTGACATTCTCAACTTTTGCACTTCCATCTCTAAGCAACATAGTTTTATGTGGGGCGCCAGGCAGTGAAAGGTACCCTGATTCCTGGTCCAGATAGGTCGAATCCCCAGGAGAGCCTAAAAGGGACGGCAGGTGCATTCCCATTCTCGTAGGATATCAGGGCCTCATGTTACACAGGCTCAAGACAACACCTCAAGCCCCTCCTCCACAGGTGAAGATGTGACCCCAGGTCACGTAGGCTAAAGACAGATGAGTTGTAGAAACAGGACCACGCCCCTGAATATGTAGATGAGGTCTTCCCAAGCTCTCAGGCCAAACCAATAGGAAGTACCTGCTGTCCCCAAAAGCCGTCTTTAAGTGTCGTGTTCAGAGTTAAAGGTGTGCACAGATTCTTCCATCGTCTGACAGCCTCTGTTGTAAGAGCTGTAACACGCAGCTTGGAGAAGAGATCCGCTCTCCTGAAATCACCACCAGAAGCTACCCTGCACCCTTCACTGGCTAATCAGTCTCCTGCTGGTTCAGCCTGGCTGGAGCAACTCAGGCGGCAGCAGCAGAAAGGAGAAGGACCGGCAGCTGTGGGCAGGGATAGCTGTTCCCGGTCCCTGCCTGAGTTCTCTCTCCATCGCCTGAACCCGCACATCTGGCCGTGGGAGAGATCTCTGTGCCTGGGCGCGAGAGCCCTACAACTGGCAAGGAAATAGTTTTGGTATCTCAAGGCCTTTGAGCACGTTCTGCCCACTACCCTCCCTGCCATGTAAGGCATGACTAACCAGCCATCTAGCTACAATCCAGAAAAGAACCATCACCAAAAACCAAGCCTTGCCAGTCTTTGATCTGGAACTTCCCAGCCTCCATAACTAAGAAGTAAATTCCTACTGACTAAGCTAACTAGCCTCCACTATTTTTAAAGAATCTCAAGATGACCCATACAGAAACCAAGAGAAGAATGTTTAAAGAAGAAAGAAGCATCATGGAGGAGGAGTTAAATACATGAAAACAAACCAAAGACTACTGAGCCTGTGTATGCGGGGGGAGGGGGGGGAGCATGAGTAGTCTCCATGCGGTGATCAAAGTGGAATTCAGAAAAGAGTCGAGTGGGGAGAAATGAGGAGACAACTACGGGAAGAGTGCAATTAGAGGCAATTTTATTGAAATGTTTTGTTAGGGAAAAAAAGAATGTGAGGATCAGAAGAGTCCCTGGTAGGGATGGGACATAGACCTAAAAGTTTCTCTAGTAGGCGGAATAGATGTTTTCTGCTTAATGGACATTATTATGTAGAAACAGAGCAGATAATGCAAGAGACAGATAAGCAATTGAAAAGCAAGGCTCTTGAGAGATAAGAGGTGCAGTCCACAGAGTGCAGGTTGAACAACTGGCATGGTAAGGGATGTAGACTGAGTCACTCTTTTTTTTTTTTGGTTCTTTTTTTCGGAGCTGGGGACCGAACCCAGGGCCTTGCGCTTCCCAGGCAAGCGCTCTACCACTGAGCTAAATCCCCAACCCCCTGAGTCACTCTTAAGAGTAGGTTGAGATAAATATGGGTACACCGCTAGACAGGATTGTAAGATCTGGCAGAAAAAAAAGTGCAGTTTCCTGTAATGACCTTGAAAACAAAACACGAACCAACGTCTATAGAAGGGGAGATTAAGGAGAAGATATGTGGGGTTAGGTGGAAGGAGACAAAGATTGAAACAGCAGCCATAGGTTCCATGATTGCATGATTTTGAAGACTAAGGCCACATACATTTTTAAAAAGTAGTTATTTGTAAGCCTTTGTATGTGTGTGTGGGGGGGTGGATATGTGTGTGTGTGTGTGTGTGTGTATGTGTATTGTGTGTGTTCATCCATGTATGCACATATGTGTACAGGTGTAAACTGACGTGTATATATGTGTGAGCTCATACAAATGTGGAGGCCCGAACAATATCACATGCTTCTGTTCAGAGATAAAAAACCTCTTGGTAGAACCTGGAGCTTGCTGGTTAAAGTAGGATGCCTGACCTATGAGTCCCAGGAATCCACCTACATCTATATTATGCCAGAAAGCTTAGGTGTCCATGACACAATTAATCTTTTACAAACTATTAATGCAGGTCTTGGGAACTATACCACTTGATACAAGTTTTGCCGCTCAAATATGAAGATCTAAATATGTTTCCTAGAGTAATGTATAAAGCCAAGCATGGCAGTGTTTACTTATAACTTCAGCATGAGACAAGTGGAGACGGAACGCCTGGTGCTCAGAGGCCAGCTAGCCTAGCTTTTGCACCAGCGCTGGCCCTCCATATTTTGTTACTGAATTTAGGTAGAGCATTCCTAGTCTTTTCTTCATAAATATGATGCTCTATGTGGAATTTTGTAGATGCACTTACACGGCTGAGTTCATCTTGTAGTTTTCTGGCTGGTGTTTTCAAATCAATGAAACTGTATTGGATTTTTGCGACTGGTGTTTGTATGTCTGTTGAAATGATCAGCTTCATCCCTCAGCTTCTCCCTTACTGTGGCATAGTCAATTTTCTGGTTTTCTCCCATTGTTATCATTGCCAGAAGAAATGCTACGTAATTGCCACTTACTGTTTTACACAAAAGCTTTGAGGAAAAGGTAGCTTTAAGGGTCAGGTAAAAAACAAAGGCATACTGTGAGGAGGGGCTTTCAGAAAACTGCCAGATAGGACAAAATAACCTGTTCCTCTAGGAGTGAGGCTTTGAAAATGCTTCAACCCCATCTTACTTAGCCTTCTGACCTTAGCTCTGCCTTTGCTGTGATTGCAGTCTGTTGGTTTCCAAGGCTACTACAGAAGGAGAGACTATGGGAGTAGAATATGTTAGAATTCTATGCAGTCTACTATTCTCACTAAAATTTCAGGGAAGGTGCCTTGCATTGTTTTGCTTGGCAACTTAAAAACAAAACACTGGTGTACATCACAAATTTTTAAAATCCCTGTCTTTTGTTTAGTATGCTAATGAGGAACTCAAGTCCTCAGGCTTGGCAACAAGCACACATACACACTGAACCACTTTGCAATACTGCCCTGTAGTTCTGTATCTTGTGGTAGCAGTGCTGTGTGAGAGTAAGGGATAGGAATTAACTTTGGGCACCAGCACCAGCACTAATACCATGTAATTAGGATGTAATTCCTGATGTCCAGTACTGTGCTATCTGATACCTTATAAATGAAGAAGAGTGCATAGAGCTCACAAATCTAGAATGCTGATGATATGTAATTATGGAAGACGAATATATTTGTGTGACATTTATTATATGCTTTAGAATTTGCATTTTATTGAAAAATTTTCACACACTATATTTTCATCATGTTTCTCCCCCACAATTCATCCTAAATCCTCCCCATCTCCCTACCCACCTAACTTCTCTTTAAAAAACAAACAAGCAAACAATAAAAGTAAGAAACACACGTGTAATAAAATCCCACAAAAACAGAAATCAAACCTGACAAGCATAAGACCAATAAGACAAAAAAAAATGCCAAAACAAAGAAAACTTTGTTCCAGACCTGGCTTGAAGTTTAATTAAAACCCAGTGATATTCCATTGGAGCAAATGGATTTTTCCTTTATCAGTAGGTATCAGAAATAGTTTCTTGGTTATGGGTGAGAGGCTGTGTGTACTTCCTCCTTTCAGTGCTGGGACTGCATGTGGCTTGAACTTATGCATGCCTTATGCATGATACCACATTTTGTGAGTTCATATGTGTATCAGTATGACTGTATCTGTAAAACATTATTCTACCGCTTACATTCTTTTTGCTTCCTCTTCTCCATAGATTGCTGAACCTTGATGGAAGGATTTTGACGAAGACTTCCATTTAAAACTGACTACTCTAAGACGGCCTTGCTGGGCACCAGTGGAAGGAGAAGATGTTGGTCCTGCCAAGGCTGGACCCCCAGTGTAGGGAATTCCCGAGGGAGGTATGGGGGATGGATAGGGGGAACACCCTTATAGAAGAAGGGGAGGGGAAGGGGATAGGGGGCTAATGGACAGGAAACTGGGAAAGGGAATAACATTTGAAATGTAAATAAGAAATACCCAATAGAAAAGGAGGAAAAAAAAAGAGACTGGCTACTTTGAAGTCTCTCACTTTCCATAAATTGTCTGGTTTTTGCTTTCTCTGTTAGTTCCCATCTACTACAAAAAGTAGCTTCTCTCATAAGACTTGAGTAATGCTCTGATCTATGGGTATGGTGATGTGTCTTCAGGAGTTAGTTTATTGCTGTATTCCTTTAGCAGAATAATATTATTATATTTTCTTCTAGGTCTGTAACCTACCTAGTCTCACGTTCTTGGATACTTCAGAGTGTTAGGATGGATTCCACCTCATGGATTCGGCCTTAAATCACACAGTAGTTGGTTCTGTAACACCTGTGTCATTCTTCACCAGTATATCTTGCAAGCAGGTATATTTCCACAGAATTACTCTTGATTTCAGTAGTATTATTGTTTCCAAAGTCAAGATATTATGTGATTTGATTCTCACTTTGAAAAGGATTCTTGTGATGTTTCTTTTTCTATTGATCTTACAAATCCTGAAATTTGTAATTTCAAACAAATCCTGAAATATTGGAAATCTGTAGGCAAAATGAGATACTAGCAATATGAATATGAATATGAATATGAAGGGAAAATTTCTTAGAAACTAGACTAATGATGATATAGTAAGAGCTATATCAGGTTATTCCTGTCATTATTTTGTCATAGATTTTATTTAAATTTATCAAAGAATAATTATTTATTTTTCTTTGTATGGTAATTGGTGATATGAATTTTGCAGTGAGAAGCCTTATAGTATAGTTACAAAATTACGTTTTGAATCTTTAAATTAACATACAAATTATAATGCGCATTGAGCTAACTTTTGTTATGGTAAAACTATAGAACTTCATAAGAAAATAATATATTTTTATCCTGTTGAAAGCACAATGGCCAATAATTGTAAAAACTTTCCATTTATGTCTTAAAATCTTTTAAAATTTATTTTAAATGATTTAATAGGTGTGTATAATCTATTTCTATTATAACTACCCCTTTTTGTCTTCTTTCCATTTTTGATCAAGTCCTTCCTTCTCTTGCTTTCATGGCTTCTTTTGTATGTGGTACTTTGTGTTTAATTAGGGTTGCGTGCATGAGCATGAGTGGAAGTTATTTACTAGAGCATAGCTAACTTAATAGTGGCTACATTGCTGAAGAAAATGACTTTCCCTTCTGCAACCATTAACCTCCAGTACCTTCTCATGTTAGGGGTGGAGCATCATGCACTCTTGTGATTGTTGACAGGCCTGTCTTGTGTAGTAACAATAGCTGAAATAAATTCATGAGTGCAAAAGCTATTTTGTGTCATGAACAGTATTTCACAAATTCTTCCTTTCCTCTGATTTTTTTCTTTTCCTTCCATGATACTTCCTGAGCCATAGAGTGGTTAATGGAAAAGCTCTGCTTAGAGTTGAGCATTCAGCAATTTCTTGTTCTCAGTGCTGACCAGTTATACTTCCCAGTGCAAAAAGCTTTTCTGACCAAAGCTGAAAGCAGCACTAATCTATTGACATAAACATAAATACTCGGAAAGCAGTTTGACAGGAAGACAATAGTAATAACCTCTTCCTAGTGACTGTGACTTCCCTAACCACGGGCTCTTTGTCAGACTTACAATTCTAGATATGAATTCCCTCATGTGGTGTGTGCTTCAAATTTAGTCAGAAAATGGTTTGGCAACCCCAATGACAGTACCAATGGGTACATCTGGTCTGGAAGGTCAGCACTGTAGCATGCCGGTAGCTAAGTAACATTGATGACTTTTCTCTCCCAATAGCCTGAGAATCACCTTCTAGCACTTTGAAAGCTAGCTATCAGGGAAGAAGCTATACCTTAGTCCCAGTTTGAATTCTTTGTCCTACAACTAAAGCTTGTGATGTCTTCAGGTTCCAGGACTTACTATCTATGGAGATCTGGGGGGCAGCCACACTGCCTTTTGTTTTCCAAAGGTCTCAGTGAACTTCATCACATTTACATAGTCCCAGCAATGTTTTAATGACTGTAGGGTTGGCAATGTTATCTTTGTTGTATAGATGGGGAGATTGAGGTCAAGAGTCATTTAGCACTAGCACAGCTGTCACATACCCTATATGTCAGTCAGTCTTCATTGAGATTCACACCTACTTGCAACTTGTTCTAGACACTTTATGTGACATCACTTCCTTCCCCAAATAGTGATGGAAAGTATTTTACCAATATATACCCTATCCTATTTATATACTGTTAAATTAGAACCACTAATTCTTTAGTTTCATTTCTAGCCCGTGGTTTAATCTGTTATGAATTTGCTGTTCATCTGGAGTATAAAGTCTATCTCTGCATACCATTTCCTACTGCAGGAAGTGAATATTTGTATTATTGTACTGACAAAAGGTAAATGTATTTTTCTTGATAGGGAAATATCACTTTGGTTTTCTAAGTAAATGTTAAATTTTGCAGTAGGTTCCAGGCTAGTCAAAACACACCTTTGTAAACAAAGTTTCTTGACCTTTAAAGTACTCTGGTAGTTGTATAAGACACTATTGTCCCAGATTCTTCTCTGTAATGACTGCTATCACTGATGTTGAGAGCATATACAAATGAAGGAATTTAGGCTATTAGTCCAGAAAACTGTATTCTAGTGCCATATTTTATTTTGTTCTCTACCATACTGTCAGTTTAGAGTAGAGGTCAAGAACAGAGTAGGCAATCACCTGCACTTATTAGATGGATGAATCAGTACCTAAATTATAAAACCAAGAGCATGGGCGCTGATTTACTATGACACCAAATTTGAAGAGAAGGCAAGGATCTTAAAAGAGTGATTTACAATAGTATAACACATGTGAGAATGGGCCAGAAATAAAACAGATTGATCACCAATGGAATAAAAGTAAGTAACCATTTTCTGTATTGACTGCTCATACTATAAATGTGGCTGATGCATGCGTGCACTGACTTACGTCTTGGTACCACTGTTTTGAAGGACCAGTGATGAAGAGCTGAGTATTTGGTGAGAAAGGAAAGGAAAGAACTAAGCCATCAAGGTGGTTCAGCTGGTAAGTGTGATTGCTGTGCATGCTTGATGACCCAAGTTCAATACCCAGACCCAGAGTGAAAGGCAGTGACCACTCTCAAAGGTGGTTCTTTGACTTCTTTTTTATTTTTGATTTTTTTACTTAGCATAAAAGTGATGATTTTTGTTGTGGCACACACACACACACACACACACACACACACACACACACACACATATAATTTGTAGTAGTCCTGTCTCCTTGTCTTGTTTCCTCTTTCAGCTGGCCCCATTCCTCCACACACCTATTTCACCTTTCATACTGTGTGTGTGTGTGTGTGCACATACACATGTGTGGATATATTTTTAAATCAAGATTCACATGTGAAAGAAAACATGGTAGTTTTATCTTATTTTCACCATTATACTCTCTAATTACCCCCTTTCCTATCTCTCTAGACTCCTAAACTATTAAAGAAATGCAAATGAAATCAACCTTGAGAGTCCAGTCTCTCTCTAGTCAGAAGGATTACCATCCCGGAAACAAGCGATAGATAGTAGACATAAGGATGGGGCTAGGCACATGGATCTTTCTATACTGAGGATAAGAATGTAAATTAAGTGGCCTCTGTGGTAATCACTATGGAGTTTCCTTAAAATCTACAGACTGAACTACCATATAACCCAGTGACAGCGCTCCTGTGAATACTTATGAAAGGACCAGTCAGTGTGCTTCCGAGATGCTTGTTCCTCCATGTCTATTTGTATTAGTCCAATATGGAACCAGCAGGCCATTCGTAGACAAGTGGATAAAAAATGTGCCATGTATACATACTTTTTTCATTCAGCCATAAGGAAAAATAAAATGATGTCATTTTCAAGAAAAAATGCATATGGCATAAAAGTAGCAGAGGGACTGCCTTCATGAACAGAGTTACTGAACACTCTGTGTGTTTTGACTATTTTTACTTTTAAACGTCATACTTGCCAACAAGCAACCTATTTTTTGGAAACCTCTTACAATCCTCCAAGGGAAAAGCTTGTACGCTTTTAGGAGAAAGTTCAACAAAATCAAATCTACCTGCAATCTCCAAGATCAGAACTAGTACCAACATGTGTGGGTGTTAAGAGATTCCAGATTTCATTGTTTCATAAGAAGAGCTCTCTGGTGAAGTAATTCTTTAATGATAGAACTTGTGAAGCCATTATTCAGAAGCTGAACATCTATGAGTCCAGGGATTGTAGAGGGGATTCTGAAAATAGCTAAGAGGACACATGAAGTCCATAGCTCCTAAATGCATATACATGGAATTATAATTGTCTAGAGAACTTACTAAAATATATATGTATATATAATATAAATATATACTAAAGTTTATTTATACTAAAGTTATATATATATGCATATATATTTGCCCTACTATAGACATTTCAAGGTCACTAAATAGGAAATTAAATTATAGTTGTGATAATTTCTTGATGTAATTTAATATACAATTACTTTAGAAAATCACTAGATTATATAACCTTTAACATGTATTCCAAAGCTGCAATTTATGGGGTGAGTTCCAAAGACATGAGGTAAAAATGAATTTTCTACTTTACTTGAACTTCAAGTGATGGAGAACCTGTAATGAAGAGCAGGATAACAGACATATTTTTTTTCAGGCTCCAGAAACCTTGGAGGAAACGGAAACTTATTAACTAATCTTACTATGTTCACACCTTCTTTATTCCCTTAGAGTGGATACGTACATTTTTATGTCACTTGGATTCTTATTTCTATCTTTTAGACAAAACCAGGATTAAGCACCAGACAAACAAAATATGAAGTAGTCATATAAGCATAGAATGGAACAAATAACAATGAAGTATTTTCCTTTTAAATGTACAAAAAAGGAAAGACTACATAGTAAGTTAGTGTATAGACTCATGATACAGCTTCAACTCATGCCCAGTCTGGCCTTAGCTAAACCTCCCATCTTGCTACCGTCCACTATATTCTTTTAAATAAATATCAGATGTCATTCATATCAATAATCTATATGCACTTCAGCAAAGCCTTTAGAAGATGAATTTTCTTTCTTAACTATTACCACAATATCTGTGGCAACTGAAAGCAAATTGACAGTTATTAATAGCATAAAACGTATAGTCTAGCATTCAAATTTCCCATTTACTTTTGAAATGTTCAGGTTGTCATGTGTTTTGAGACAGATCTCTCTATATAACCCTAGCCCGCCTGAAACTCATTATGTACATCTTCCAGGCTGACTTGTAGCTCACAGACATCCATCTGCTCCTGCCTTCCAAATGCTAGCATTAAAGACATGGGTACCATGCTCAGCAGATTTCATTTAAAAATATCATTATTATTATCATTATCAAAAGTGCGATGTGTGTATGTGTGTGTATTGTTATGCAGTCATCTGTTCACATCATATGTGTGTTGAGGACAGAGGTTGACTTCAAGTGTCTTTCTTGGTTGCTTTACTTATTATTTTTTGAGACAAGGTCTCTTGCTAAATCAGGAGTTAATAGACTGACTGGTCTCACTGGTCAATGAATTCCAGTGAAGTGCCTGTTTCAGACCTCCACTGCTGTGGTCACACATGCACATTGCCATGATCTGTGCCCTGCGTTGTACACAGGTGCTGGGAATCTGAGTTCAGGCCCTCATGCTTGCACACCATGCTCTCTATAATGAACTATCTCCCCAGCCTCTTGATAGTGTCTTATTTTTGTAAAGAATATATACATTTAATGTCCAGGATATTTCTGGGATTTTTAATAATACTAGCATTCCTTGATTACTTACTAAAGTCCTAGATACTTTTATATACAGTTAAATCCCCATGATTAGCACAGTATTACTATTTTCCACACTTACAAATTAGAGATTTGAAGCAATGTTATGTGGTACAAAGTAATCAGCAAACACTGCTTAAACTTTGTGTTAGCAATGCTGTGCAAATCAGTCACTGTAGTGTGTAGGTGTTTATCACAGAGAGCTTTGGCACTGTCTTCTGAAGCATACAAAATTTATTTCTTTCATTTTGAAGGACTCAAAGTGTGTTTTGTCATTGGTATCATATCTAAGAATACAGTGCCTAGTTTAAGGTCATTAAAGTTTACTTATTTGTTTCTTATAAGAGGTACATAAATATTCTTAGTATAGAATTTACCTTTAGGATACGTGAATTTTGGCAAGGTTTTGCTTACCCCCAGTGATTCCAACATTCTCTAACAGTGAAGTTAAGGTCCTCGGTAGTGATGAGATCTTGACTACAGGACTAGGTCTCCAAGCCTACAAATAAGAAAGTGTTTACCACTCATATGGAGATTTGGGAGATTCCTGAAGACCATTAAAAACCCAAAAGATGTCTCACCATGCCACAGGGACACATACTCTACTATGTTCCTAGTGGCCTTATCTGTGGTAGCCAGAAGTCAGAAACAACCCAGATGTCCCACAATGGAAGAATGGATACAGAAAATGTGGTTCATTTACACAATGGAATAATATTCATCTATTAAGAACAAGGGCATTATGAATTTTGCAGGCAAATGGATGGAACTAGAAAATATCATCCTGGTGGGGGATTTAGCTCAGCGGTAGAGCGCTTGCCTAGCGAGCGCAAGGCCCTGGGTTCGGTCCCCAGCTCCGAAAAAAAGAAAAAAGAAAAAAAAAAAGAAAATATCATCCTGAGTGTGGTAACCCAGACCCAAAAGGACATGTCTGGTATGTACTCACTAATAAGTGGATATTAGCCACAAAAGTACAGAATACCCAGGATACAGTCCACAGAATTCAAGAAGGTTAACATGCCGAAGGGCATAAATGAGGATGTTTCAATCCCACTAGGGATGGGAAAGAAAGCAATCTTGGGGAGGGTGGCAGAGGGAGGGACCTAGGTGATAGAGGAGACAGGGAGGGGAAGGGAGGAACATGATCAAGTATTGAGTGGGGAAAAAGGACTGAAGCCCTGAGGGCCAGGAGAAAATGGAGATAGGCAACCTCAGGAGGTAGGGAGACCCTCTAGAATAGAAGACCTGAGAGGTGAAATACTTTCAGGACTCAAAGGGAGGGACCTTGGATGAAGTGCTCTACAGTGGGGAGAGGGAACTTTTAGAGTTCACTTTCAGTAGAAAGACAGGGTATCAAGTGAGGGATGGGGTTGCCATCTCACAGCCAAAACTCTGACTCATAATTGTTCCTGTCTGAAGGAACTGCAGGGACAAAAATGGAGAAGAGACTGAGGAAAAGGAGGTCAAGTGACAGGCCCAACTTGGTATCCACCTCAAGGGGTGTCCCGGGGCCTGACACTGCTACTGAGGTTATGGTTTGCTTACAGACAGAAGACTATCGTGGCTGCCCTCTGAGAGGCCCAACAAGCCGCTGAAGAGTCAGATGCAGATATTAACACCCAACCAATGGACAGAAGCTGGGATACTATGGTTGAATTAGGGAAAAGCTGGAGGAAGCTGAGGAGGAGGGCAACCCTGTAGGGGGACCAGCAGTCTCAATTAACCTGGACCCCTGAGATCTCTAAGACACTGGACCACCAACCAGCGGCATACACCAGCTGAGATGAGGCCCCCAACACACATAGAGCAGAGGACTCCTGGGTCTGGGTTCATTCAGAGAAGATGTACCTAACCCTCAAGAGACTGGAGCCCCAGGGAGTTTAGAGGTCTGGTGAGGGTGAGGTGGAGGAGGTATGAGATTGGGAGTAGTCTGGGGAGGGGGTAAGCAGACCAAGAAGGGGATAAAGACTGGATTGTAGAAAAGGATTAAAGAATAAAACTAAAGAAAAAGAAAAAGAAAAAACTGTCAAAACCCAGCATCTCTTGGCAAAGAAGAAACACGTATAGTTTATTATGCCTGAAGATGAAACTCTACTAAAGACATTTAATTTTGAGCTGTTCACAGAACATTTTACTAGGGTACAGAAAATAAACATTGTAACATCAATATATTTCCTCTCTTTCTTTCACAATTTCTATGTTGAAGAGTGAAGTGATTTTTAGTGTGTTTTATAATGTGTGTGTATTGTGCACAATTATTACACATATAAATTAGATATGCACATACAAATATTTAGACCTTACTCCATTATGTACTGCTATACTAAAATAGCCAAGACTGTGAAATTTATGAAGATGCTTATTTTGATGGACCCTTATAAAGGACAGAGGGTCCAAATGGAATGCGACCAGTACCTTGATGAGAGGTTCCTGGATGGGAAACAGCATGATGAAGAAGCAAAAATGAACACACAGGCAAGTCCATGGTGTCTTTTTACTTTTTTTTTTAATTTTTAACATCTCATTGCCATGATATTTAGCTCACTCCTTAAAGACTAATCCACTTTGCCAGATCATCATTAATCCACTCCTCAGGACCTAATGACATTCCACCAGGCTCTATCTCTTAATGGTCTCATCACCGTGATGCTACCGTGTTGGGGACAAAAGCTTCACTATGTGAACAATTGAAGAACAAACCACCCCCAAATTGTAGAAGGATCATGCAAGATATTTTCTTTTATTGAAAATTAGAACTAGTAAAAATTACTTTACAGGATGGTATATATCTTTTTCTCACCTCAAGATTATTATAGTGTGTTTGTCTGAGAGGTGAGGTGGGTTTACTCCATGCAAGGGATGGCATTAGATACATTTATTTTAAAATATCAAAAATTATTGGTGATATGTCATTTATTCATTCATATTTAATAAATACTTTGTTAGTACATAATATGCATCTAGATTTGGAGGGGACTGCAGTTTGTGAACTTAAACACAGTATCTGAAACAATAGTACTTTATAGTTCAGTTGGGTAGAAAGTTGTAACCAGGTAAGTATGTATTAAATATATATAATCACACAGACCTGATTTTGATGAGAAATAAGAACACAGCAAGCTATAAAAGGCTATAAGAGATAAATTGAGGCACTGTCTTCATGATGAGATTATGGAGAAAGACTATCCTGCAACGTGGCATTTAAGTGGAGCCTTCCTGAGATTGGTGGTTTTGCCTTGTGAAAAGACAGAGGGACAGTGGTATAAGGCGGAGGGATGGTGTGTGTGAGGAACATATGGTGGGAGGGGGCAGTGTCATATACGCATGACTGTTCAGAAAGCAGTGAGGCTTAAGACATGAGTGTAACTGAGAAATAGATAAAGCACGGGCTAGATTACTTCAAGAAATTTCCCTTCCTTTGGTTATGAGGGTGGAGAGGGGTGTGTGCGTGTGTGGGGGGGCGGTAATCACGAAGTAGTTGAAGATACCAGAGGGCTACCAAAGGTTAGGAGGAACTAGTTTGGTGGCTGGCCATAATTGGATTATTGAATTCCTGGAACCTCGAATACTGCTGTCTGAGATTCTCTAGAACAGTAATTGGTAAGGAGATGCATAGGCCTATGTGCTTTCTGTGTCTGAGTTACAAATGTCAGCTTTTCTTTTGGAAATCATGAGAAATTCTTAAGCAATGGGAACCAACAGGGCCTACTAATGTGTTGTGATCATGTGATTTTCTGTAGAAGAAATGTGTGTATATTAGCCTCTTGGCATAAAAAGAGAACAAGCAAATCCATAAAAGAAAGAAAAAAGAAAGGAAGGAAGGAGGAAAAGAAAGAAAGAAAGATTGATTCTTTGGTAAATGAGATAAATAGAAGAGTCATTGGGGGAAATGAAGCTGCAGCGAGCTAGCTCTTCCTGAGACTTTAGGCCCTAGGCAGAAGAGAAGCTAAGCTACCAGAGTAATTTTTTTGATGGTCCATTGTCACTGTGACTTCTAATCAATTGAGAGGGGAAGAAAGACAGGGAGATCCGGGTTGGACAAGGAGCACGAAGGAAGAGCAAGCCAGTCAGGGCACACTCTTTCCCAGAGGAGGCTGTAGTGGGTCCCCAGCGCAAAGAAGGGGGCACTAGGAGGCGGCGCGGGCTCCGCCCCCTCCCCTGGCGGGCGCGGGCGCGAGACGCTGCGCGGCGGCAGCAGCAGCGGGAGCGAGCGGCAGCTGTCAGGCCACCGAGGTCCAAGCTGCACTTGCTGCCCCATTGAGGACGAGGTGGCAGCTTGAGCTGCGACCGGGTCGCCAAGGAGCCAGGCTAGAGGCACGCAGAGCTGACCTGCCCGGCATCTGCAGCCCTGTCCTCTGTCCCTCCCATTGTGTTGGGTAAGGTGTCTGCGAGTGGGCTTGAAGAGGGGGCTAGGGCTGGCGGACCTGGGAGGCCAGGAGGTGGGGGGCCTGTGGGAGGAGGGAGAAAGGGCAGTTTAGGTCATCGCTGGGGTGACTGGCACCTCAGTAAAGGAGCCTAGAAGCTGCTGAGGTTATAGTCCGAGGTAGGTGATGGTGGAGGGGGGCGTTGCTGAGTAATCTGGAGTGGCTGCCAGACGGGGCAGAGAGGCGCAGGGCTCCGTGGGGAGCGGGTGTGGTTCACTGCGCATGCGCCGCAGGCTGGCTCTAGGAGCTAAGGATGAGGTGAGAGGACCTGGATCTGAGTTGGGACTATGCGGGGGTATTACACTTTTAAGTTCTCAATATTAAAACAGTGTTCCTGGTGTAGAGATGCCAGCATTCCTGGTCTCCTAAGGACGTTGTATTCGTGTCCTGAAAACCTTTACTTCCAGGCAGCCTATTAAGGAAGATGTGGCCTGGGGACAGTGCCAAGTTCCTATCAAGTGTGTCTTTGGGCTTATTGGCTCAGAACTGTTACGAAGAGTAAAATATTAGACATAATTTTCCACACTGAACACTTCGTTGCATATATGATGTAAATGCAAGCATAAAGTTAGAAATAGCATTTCAGTGGCATGACAACTATGGCATCTAGACTTTATAGCATGGGTGTAGCTGATAACTGAGCTCTGCGAAGTAAATTGAGTGCGTCACAGGGCTTCCCCGCCGCTGTAAAAACAACCCCCTTCCCAGCATCAGGTTGTATGGGAAGCAACCTACACCATTTAAATTAGAGGGTCTTGAAGATCAATTATTTCTTGTGTTGATTTTTACATACATTAAAGAAAGCCACACCCATTTCTTCAGTGCAGTATTTCTGAATATCATTTCAGGATTAAACAGTAAAGTGAATAGCCCTAATCAGCATGTCGCCACAAGATGGGTTTTGGTGGCAGCTCCAGCCATGTCCCCCTCCCCTGTACAGACTTCCACCAAGGCCACTCTCATCCATTGTCTATCCCCCTTCTCTTCCCCCCACCAAGCCCTGCAGCACACACCCCTGTAAAGACTTGCTACCAAATAACCTGTGCTGATTGGAAGCATCATTCCACACCATGGAAACTGAACTGATGCCGCTAATTTGCTTCTGCGTCTTTTTTTCTCTCTCTCTCTCTCCATAATCATAATAACATGCGTTGTTTTAAAAAGGTTCAACCTTTATTTTATTGCCTTGCTCTCAATCTCAAGCACCCCCAACTAAATCCAGTAATTTTAATAAGCCTGTATGGGTGCAAACATAGCTGATTCCAAAGGTTTCAAGTGTACTGAAGAAGAAAGAGCTGGGAATATTGGTTATATGAATTTCTGATACATCTTATTATCCAAGACGATATTTGAATCAAAGCCAGATATTTCTCTGAATGGGACAAAAATTAGAATAAATATTGTAGTCCAAGGGCTGGAAGTGTAGCTTAGTGGTAGAGTGTTTGATGCACAGTGCCCTGGGTTTGATTCCCAGTACTGGGTTTTTTAAAAAAGGAAAAGAAAAGGAAGAGAAAAAGAAAATTTCATTCAGATCTAGTTTGATATGGGAGCCATACTGAATTTCACCTTCGTGTGATATATTTGTTGTTATCAAAAAATCCTTCTCTCTGCTTAATGCTTTTTTCTTTTTGTGTTGGATCAAATTTGGCATCTCCTGGGGGAGGGAACTTGGGTTCGTTGATTTTTATACTGGGCTGGTTCATTTCAGTTTGGATATGTACTGACGTAGTTCATCTTCATCTTCAAAAATAACAGGAATGACAGCATCTACTGAAAACAAAATGGATATCATTGTTCTCCTCTTGATTTTGGTAGGAATGGAGATCCTGTTAGAACTACGTATTTTAAAATGAGAGTGTAGCAAAAAGGAAATTAAAAATCTTCCATTGATGTTCAACAGGTGGAATTTCTATTGAGTACTGTCTGGAAAGGGATCCAGATGAATTCATAATTTGTATTTTTGGTTACATTATATGTGTTAACATTTGGATATCTTACAGGATCATCAATCAATTGTGGGCATAAATTCCAAGACATTAATTTGTGTATCTACCTAATCTATTAAATCATAAATACTTATTGCTTATTTTTATGATGGATTCTGGTACCATCTGCTGAAATCGCTTCAAAAACATACCCAAGCAGATACAACTCACTATTCAAAAATTTTTAAATTGGTTGTGCATGAAAGACAGACTTTTAAAAAAGAAGTCTGTTAACAACATCAAACAGTGAGATAATATCAACTGCAAATAATGAGAAGTTATATTGAGACATAAAATATAGACATATTTATGGGGTACGATATGATAATTTGATTCAAATGTGCAATGTTTAATAATCAAAGGGTAATAACTGATTCAATTTCCTTAAGTATTACTCATTTCTATATATTAGAGACTTTCGTAATCTGGGCTTTTTTTTCCTATAAAGGACTCAATGAAGAAATTTTATTTTCCTTTTTAAAATGTCTAAATATTTTGTTTTAAATTTGATCATTGACAATTTTGTACAGGTATGTAATGCATTGTGATTACTCTCACCTGCAGCACTCTCTTATCTCCTTCCCATACCTGTCAATCACTCCTCTCTGCGAGCCCTTATGTACTCCAGAATGGTCTTGAACTCCTCTAGCTGAGCATGACCTTGAATTTCTGATCTTCTTTCGTCCATTTCCTGAGTGTTTCAGTTAAACATATCTGCCACCACTGTCTGGTTTTATATGGATACTTGAGGTATCTTCTGATTATTTTAAAATATATAATCAGTTGCTTTGAGCAGAAGTTTCTCCTACGGTCTCTAGTGTGAAAAAGAATTCCCCTGAGAGATCCAACCCAGAATCTCATACACATTATACAAGTTCTCCCACCAGTGGGTTCTATCCTCAGTCCCTATGGTGAGATTAAAGCTTAGATGTTTATTTGTAAATCCCTTACGAGCAAATCGTTGCCTTAAACATTTCCAAAGAGATCTTTATCTATTGGGTGTTCAGTGTTAAAACTACAAAATAAATTGGGTGAAGAGAAACCAGAGGTAGGAATAGAAAATCGGAAAGGCTCACCTCACATAACTTAGATGTAAGAAGATGATGGCTAAAGGGCAACAGAACCATGTGTAATGATAAATACCTGTAACCTCACCTAGTTTGAAGAATGGAATGGAAAAAAAAGGATAGATTTCTTGAGACCATAACTGTGACACCAGTCTGGCCAACACAGAAAGACTCTAATTTTAAAAATAGAGGTGGAAATAGAGCAGTAGAAATTAGTATTTGGGGGCCAAGTCAGCAGGATTTAGTGAAGGCAAGGAGGTCAACCTAAACTGTGTATCTTTCTACCTTTAGCCATAAATGGGCATTAGCAATGAAGGAGGAGGATGTATGGGAGCCATTCTCAACCTGTGACTCATGAACCCTTTGTGGGGGAAATGAAACAAGTGTCTCGCAAATGTTGCATATAAAATATCCTGTATATCAGATATATTTACATTATGATTTATAACAGCAGTAAAATTGCAGTTAGGAAGTAGCAACAAAGATAAACTGGGGGTCACCACAACACTAGGAACTGTACTCAAGGGTTGTAGCACTAGCAAGGTTAAGATCCCCTGATAGAGAGGATCATCTTGGTAAGGACACAAGCACACAGTAAGCATTCAATGCTTTTTCTTTTTTTTTTATTAACTTGAGTATTTCTTATATACATTTCGAGTGTTATTCCCTTTCCCGGTATCCGGGCAAACATCCCCCTCCCCCCTCCCCTTCCTTATGGGTGTTCCCCTCCCAACCCTCCCCCCATTGCTGCCTTCCCCCCACCAGTCTAGTTCACTGGGGGTTCAGTCTTAGCAGAACCCAGGGCTTCCCCTTCCACTGGTGCTCTTACTAGGATATTTCAATGCTTTTTCAAATGTTAGAGAAGGATTAGACCGGAAGATTCTTTCAGTACTCTCGAGCATCTATACAGATGCTTAGAAATTGTTAGGGAGCCAGGCATTGCTACACATTAAAGAACAAGGAGGAACTAATATTTTCATAAAACAAATAGTATAGCAGCAAGGAAGACTCTTTTTCCTTTTCCCCCATAGCATATAGTTTAGTTACCTAGAGTTACATGTGCATATTACCAACTAGAGAACTCTCAAATGGACATTAATACTAATCATTATTCCTGGAGATGGGCATTTAGTTTCCATATTTCCTGTTTTTGACCCATCTAGGGAGCTTATCCACAGCTGGGAAAATAGGGTTAATGAGTTATTTAATGATGTTAACACCTGTTTTCTAGGTTCCGTTAATACTAGCCAGCCATGGTTTACATACATGTGTACTTCCTTCTGTTGCTTTTAAAAATGAGAGTTGAAGAATTTTGAACCATAAAATTATACTATAGTCTAGTATTAAAGATAAGGTATGAAAGTGGGAACATGGCTCACTGGTTGAGGACTTTTGTAGCCCATTGAGGCCCCATGTCCCTCCTAAGTATATCAAAAGCAAAGACAACAAAATGGGAATTTAAAACTGTGCTAACATCTCAGTTTCACCAGCATTCCACTTCAAGAAATATTGGTTACTTAAGCTAGTTCTAAAGACAAAAAACTTGAAAGCAGAGAAATGTGGACAAAAGCCAAGCAACAGAAATGGAAGACAATTTAAGATTCTACAGAGTTTTAGTTCCTGATTCAAATAGTTATTAAATTCCTGATTAGCTTTGCCAAACAACATATGATAATTAAACAGCTTCTTCATGCTTCAACAAGAAAGCACACTTAACAAGCATAGGAATTATTTGTCTTTTTGGATCACTATTCTAGTTTTGCTTCATTAAGATATGCCACAAGTACTAATATTAAGCAAATGCATGTGTGCTTTAGTAAGGACAAGCAAACGTTACAACTTGTGTTCAGTAATGATTGTGAATACCTGCAACATCCATCATGCAGGAGGGTTGAGGCAGAAAAGTCAGGAGTTTAAAGCCATCTCAAGCTACATAGCGAACTCTAGAGCATCTTGGGCTGCACAGAGAGACTTTGTCTCAAAAGAAAAAAACCCAATCAAAAAAATCTTATGTTCAAGACAGATACCATCAAATAATGAATAAAACAGTTAACTAAGAGAGCATACTGTAAGTCCATAAACAGTAATTATTTCTTCTCTGATGTGGAATCAATTGAAGACAGCCTTGAGGCACATTGCTGAATGGCTCGGTAGCTTTTGAGATGGGAATACTGGTAGCTTGATAGGTAAGAAAAAGTAATCTGTGATATACCTTAAATTCCTCTGCTTTCATTCTCCCAAACTTCACTTCTTGGAATGTCACCCACTTTCTTTGATTTACTTTTATTCGAATAGAGAATTCAGCAGAAAGACAACACAATTTTTAAAAATCACACAAAGTACAAACTTATTAGGGTAAATTGAAGTTTGGGTCATAGAGTTCTTTTGATCACATTAAATACCTGCAACATTTTGAACTCTTGAAAATATTTGGGAAAATTCTCCACAGGTTACTTGAGATTGCTATGGGACTTCTCCCTGAATGGAGTATGGTTTTTCCCTGAAGACTTATTTTATTGTATTACAGATTATTAAAAATCTGCTTCTCATTCTGTTTTTTAGAACTCGAATAAAATATAAAGCAACAAAAAGGACAAAGGAGAACATTGAAATTGTGAAAAGAACCCTAAGTAGGTAGGTAATCAGGAGATTATGCTATGAATTTTGATCTTTCATCTATTAAACGTGAATGTTTATAAATAGAATACATTTCAAAATAATTTTAAAGACTATTATGGTTTTCTTTTTTTATGGTTTTCAATTACCATTTAAATGTGTGTGCTGTCTGAGTCTCTTTTGCATGCACTTGTTTGATCAAAGTTTAAGTTCCCTTCTTTTGAGACCCTTGCCTAAATATTGCTAGATTAATATCATCATTGTTGAGTTTCCAGTACAGATCTAGTATGACAGTACTTAACAGAATATTTTATTTTAACATATAATATTGTATTCTAGGTAGCCAGGTATAAATACATTGTGTATGTGACAAGAGAAGTACTGTGTGATTACTAGTGTTTATATTTTATTACGAATCTTCATATTATTGATTTTGTGGTAATAAAACTTAAATTCAAATGCCCATAATATCCTCTTTTGAATAATGCCTGTTATGTTGATATTAGTTAACTGTAATTGTACATGAAGAAAAATTTATGGAGGTTCCATTTATTAGAGCATCCATCACAATGCAAGTATAATGGGAGTAAACGCCCAGAGAACATTGAACTTTTTCTCTTTTCCAAATTCTTGGGTCTGCTCTAAATGGGACCCAGATCTCAACTGATAAAATCAAGAATACAGATTATATACCTTTCAATAACACCTAGGTCCCTCAGAAGGAAACATTAAATCTCAAATAAGTTTCATGTTTGCATCTTGTTTGGCACTGTCCAAACTGGAAGCCAATACGGTCATACATTTGAGTGGCATGCCTGTTCTAGGCTCTCTCACCTAGAATAGTGTCAGAACTGAACAAACTGTGGACCCATCTGCTAGGTGGTTTGTGCATGGCATTCAGGCTTTCCTTGCCCAGGTAAGACACTTCCTCAGAAAAAATAACCAGTTTTCTTCCTTCCTTCCTTCCTTCCTTCCTTCCTTCCTTCCTTCCTTCCTTCCTTCCTCCCTCCCTCCCTCCCTTCCTTCCTTCCTTCCTTCCTTCTTTCTTTCTTCCCCTCCCCTTGCCCCTCTCTCTGTTCTAAGTCAAGTAATGATTGTATAAGAACATTGTCAGGGGGCTTATAATTCAGGGAAATTTTCTATGAAGTTGATTTGTTTTGGGCTTAACTGTTCCCCTTCCTCCCTGTTCATGTATTTTCAGGTTCTTTTGTTTGCAGAAGGCTCTGTGTTTGGTGCTGCGACAATGAGTGGGAAATCCCTTCTCTTAAAGGTCATCCTCTTGGGTGATGGCGGAGTTGGGAAAAGCTCACTTATGAACCGTTATGTAACCAACAAGTTCGACTCACAGGCTTTTCACACGATAGGGGTAGAGTTCTTAAATCGAGATCTGGAGGTAGATGGACGCTTTGTGACCCTTCAGATCTGGGACACTGCGGGGCAAGAACGTTTCAAGAGCCTTAGAACACCATTCTACAGGGGAGCCGACTGCTGCCTGCTGACCTTCAGTGTGGATGACCGGCAGAGCTTTGAGAACCTTGGTAACTGGCAAAAAGAATTCATCTACTATGCAGATGTGAAGGACCCTGAGCATTTCCCCTTTGTGGTTTTGGGTAATAAGGTAGACAAAGAGGATAGGCAAGTGACGACTGAGGAGGCACAAGCCTGGTGCATGGAGAATGGAAATTACCCTTATCTAGAAACAAGTGCCAAAGATGATACTAATGTGACAGTGGCCTTTGAAGAAGCTGTTAGGCAGGTGTTAGCTGTAGAGGAGCAGCTGGAACACTGTATGCTAGGTCACACCATTGATTTGAACAGTGGCTCCAAGGCAAGTTCTTCTTGTTGTTAGATGTAGGGACTCTTGACAAGTGTGCACTAAGTTGGTCAGTCTGTAGTGTAAAAACTACTGTGCTCTCTGGTAGTATGCACACACACATACACACACATGCACACACTTGTACATGGAAACATGCATGCGATTGCACGCACACAGGTGCGTGTATGCACAGACACATATACATGGAAACACGCACGTGATTGCATGCACACAGGTGTGCGTGCATACACACGTGAAAGTACATGCATGCATGTGATCATACACACACACATACACATACACACACATACACACACACACACACACACACACACACGAAGGTAAAAGATAATGTTCTGTTTTTGAAACAGAACCTTTCAAATTGAAGTTGTAGAGCAGTTTTTAAAAAAGCTTTATTGAGCCAAGTGTATTTTGCGTAATTTCTGCTGTTTTCCCTTCTTGTGTGCCTCAGGACATTTCAGAGAGTTTTAGTCCTGAGAGATTTAAGTATTTTTAAATCATAGTCTAAACCTAGAACCCAGCCGCATGAAGGAGTGAAAGAGCTTAAAGTGTTCCATTAACCAGCTAGCAAAGGCCATCACCAGATTCTTGCCAAGAAGTTTATGTCATTTCTACCAAAGGGAAAAAAATAAGACTCTGAGCTGTGTTACCACAACAATAATGGAAGTAAGGATTTCTAAACATGTATAAGAAAAAGACGGTGATGATTAGGACTGTAGATGTATAAAAACACACACGCTGACATGTTCACATCCTTATGTATGGTTTACTCTCACATGAACTGAAGAAAAATCATGTCTATAAGAATTACTCTAATGACACTGGAGGTTGATTCTAATCCATGTGTTTGAGTCACAGAACACTACTGAATGGATTATGCTTAAATATGCCAACCACCTTTGCAAATACAAGGTTGGTCTGCTTTTCCTTCATTAAGTCTACTGCTGCTGCATAGAGAGAGCTGTTGCTTCCTTGACAACTTATCAATTTAGTGATGCTGCTTAGTGTGTGGCTTCGGGTGCAGTGCTCTCTGCCTACATTGTACATGGTCCTATGGCTCACCATGCTGGCTCATGCAGAAGGCCTCAGAAAGGATTGGAGAGTGATGGGCTTTTCTCACAGGTTCCTTAACTCAGTTGTTTGTTAGATCTCAGATCTCAGAAGGATCTGATTCTTGGGATGTCTCCCCGAATGTTCAGCTGGCCAAACTAGGACATTAAAATTGGCAAAGGAGCAGATTTTTTTTAACTTTGTGTTAGGATGAATTCCTCATAATTAAATTTGTTCAAATGTGGAATAGACTGCCTTAATCGTGCTCCCTCCCAATAAAAGTAGTCACTGACTGACCATTTGTTAACATACTGTAAAAAGAATTCCTGTACTGGCTACATGTTTGGTATAAAGTTCCTTCAGGCTTACGTTCTGAACATACAAACTATGTCAGTGCCATGTTCTGGTTGAACTTACATGAAAGTAAAAGTTAAAAGTATAGTGAGGGCCTTCAAAAATCCTCAAGCCATTCTGGGATTGGCCTTTAACAGCAACGACTATTAAAAAATATCCCAAAGGTACCATGTTTGTAACAAAAATGGTTTGACAATTTTTGAATACCATGACTGCCAATTATATATACTATATGATGAGTGTGCCATCTGGTTTTTGTAATTAGTTGACCTGCATGGATTTTAATCTGTGCTTTAAAAAATGTATGATAAAAAGTATGAACCAATGTAGAGAGGGACAGTTAGATAAGGCCCCCAAAGAGATTTAGGCCTGGGATTGGGTGGGAGCATTCACAGGAATACAGCCTAGAATTCTCCATTGTAGCCACACATGGAATCAGCCTTACCTGTGGGACCTTATGTGCTTTAAGAACGCTGGTACTTTTGGCCACGTAGACAAGAGTAGGACAGTATTTATTTCAACTCAGACTTACTCAATATTTAAATTATTGTATAGTCCTGACCCTATTGTCCAGTTAATTTAGATGCCAGAAGTCAAAGCCAGAACTGGGACCCCACAACTCTTAAATATTGGTTCCTATCCTGCCTATGCCTATAGCCAGCCACACTGGTTTCAATGTTCTATAGTCGTTTTGCTACAATCATGTTAGGGTGAAAATCTGTACGTCAGAACTAATAAATGGTAATTATTTTTTAAGTGCATGAGACCTGGGGCCTTCTCTTTCTACTTGCACTCTGCTTATAATAGTTTCTATCTGTAGATCTCAGGCCTTCATAAAGATCTCCATCAGCTCACAAAAAGTATTTGTCTCTGTAGAGTGGCATGTGGCCATTTGAGTAAAAATCAAAGTACACGAGGGTTCAGTTCACAGACATCCTGTCCGTCGAGACAAGTGTTAATTTTATTGGCAGGCATACTGAAGCCCCTTTCTTCTTAGCCATACATTTTTTTCCTACCAAATCACTTCACAATGTCAAGTGCTTAACAATATGTGACAAAACAGTGGTGTTTTAGTGAGTGACACTCAGCGGGTGTTAACGTAGTTTGGGTAAGAGTAAAAACACCAAAAGCTGATTAGCCATGGTACCAAGAACTGTGCATATGCGTTCAGAAATAGACTGCATATCTAGAATATGCAGTGAAATATTTTCAATAGGTGTTTTTTAATGAACACTAGATAGTTAATGAACACTAGATATTTAATGAACACTAATATATGTCTAATTAGAAGTATACTGTTTTCAATAGTCCATTAAATATTATATAAAATATTTATTTAATTTATCATCACGCATTGGCTTTCAAGGGGCTTCAGATCCCACGTCTTCAGTGGATTGATGCATTTCCGGTGTCTTTGTGCCTGCCTTGGCCATCTCTACTCTATCCTGAGGTATTCCACCATTCTCTTGTTGCAGGTGCTGCTAAAAATCTCAAAAAAAAAATGTGGATAAGATATTTTGTTCCAGTTGTTTGAAAAAATCATCTGTGTCAAAGTGAATAAAAAGTGCATTTTGAATAACCAGCATACAGTGTTTGTGGGGTTTTATTTCTCTCCTTTTCTTCTTTTGAGCAGTTTGTCAGTTTAGCAGTTCTACCTATCAGTCAAGTCCCTCTCTCAGATGGCACTCGATGTGGTCTCTGGATCATCTTTTATGTGATACTCCAAGTGGATGTCCCTAGTCATGCAGTGGTGATTGAGAAACAAACTCAAAAGATTTAAAGTTGGATCCTCCTTTTATTTTATTTCGGACCTCTCTAACGCATAGAGTGTTGAGACCAGACTATGGATCTTAATCTTACACTGTAGTTTTAATCATACATTTTAAATATTGAAATTATAAATATAAACAGACTATGTCCATTCTCTTTATTTTCTTGATTGATAAATGATCCAGACATTTAAAATGTGAAAATATAGATAAAACAGGTCAGAACAGAAATGATAGTTTTTATACAAAAATGTTCTATTCTTTTAACCTCCCCCCCATTTTGGCCATGAATGTTACACTAAACATCAGATGGCTTGAACATACATAATAGTGACATTTTAAATTACATTTATTTATTCATTCATTCATTTGTTTATGTGTGTGTGCACACCATGGTAGGTGTGAAGAGATCAGAGGACAATTTTCCAACTCAGATCACCAGGATTGATGGTAAGTGTCTTAACCAGCTGAGCCATCTTGCTGGTCCAGCAACATTTAAATTATGGATGCAAGGCTCCCCATCATACATGATTCATCACCATGATTATTCCATCTGCTACGGATTTAGCAGTCTCATCCATTCCACACACTTTTGGTTATTAGATCTTTGGGAAGACAAAAATATTCTTCTTTCTTGCTCCAGAATTTTTATGTCATATTCAAATTATAATACTCCAAATTCTATAATGATATGGCTTTGAGACTACAGAATAACACAAATTTCGAATCACCTTAAAAGAGATTTTTTTTTCACGGTAGAGTGCTTGTAATATACTTGAGGCCTTAGGTTTGGTCCCCATCATTGATAAAAAGAAGGGAGGGGATCAATTTTGTCATCCAGATTGATATTTTCAAAGCAGGAAACTATCTGCCTGCTATTTTTTCTGCCCCAATCATTACTTACAGTGAACTTCCTCTTGATGTCTTAAGACATAATATGAAATCTCATTTTGGGGACAGTAGCTGATTTTTTTCCCAGAAAATGGAGGGTATGCAAAACATAGTTTTTGTTCTATTCTAAAATTGAATATTAAAACACTTTGGGAAATTGAGACATAATAATTTCATGATGGGACTTGAGACTGCCATCTCTGTTTCATTTTAATTACTTAAAGCAATCCTGCAACAATATTTTTTTCAGTGTCCAGTGATCTAGTCAACACACATCTTTCTTTCCTTGCTAGGGACAAACAGAATTTGTCACAGAGAGTGATTCTTCTTATACTTGATTTCAGGAAAGATAAACTGTGATATGCTGTCATAGTCCAGACTGGTACAAGAAAATGCCAGAAGGTGGGTGGTTTACAAACAACCGAATTTCGTTTCTCACAATTCTGAAGGCTGGAGAGGCTAAGATCAAGGTACTGGCAGATTTCTGTCTGGTAATTTCTCATCTACAAATGGAATCTTCTTATTGTGTGGCAAGCAGAAGGGGGTCTCTTTCTAATCAATGCATTAGTACCATTCATGGAGATAAATGTCCCATGACATAATCACCTCATCCAGCCCCAGCCTCCTGATACCAGCATCTGGTGCATTAGGATTTCGACATGAATTAGGGCTGAGTGAGTATAAATATTAGGATCATAGCATATATCATATATCCCAAAATATGTGTATATTTTGGAGTTTATCACTAATGTTCCCTTCTTCCAAGCAAATATCTTCACTTACGCCTACTTCTCATACCAACAGAGCCTTTATTGTTTAGTCTACTCTTTTGAAGAGGATAAAAGGAGAACGACAGAAGCTAGGCATGTTTTACATGATAAAATATTAATTTTTGAAAGACATATTAGTGACTGGAGAGATGACTCAGTAGTTAAGAGTGCATTCTCCTGTCTCAGAGATCTCCTGAGTTCAGGCTCAAGCACCTATGTTAGGTGCTCACAATCACCCGTAACTCCAGTCCCCTAGGTATTGAGAGTCTCTTATTTCTGTGGGCACCTGCAGTCACATCCACATAGCTACAAACAGACACGCATGCCTACAAATAAGGTTTGAAATACAGAAAATCTAAAAGCTAAACACTACTCACTAACATCCTACTGAGAAGTTTACCCATGCTGGTGATCAGTGAACTGCCTTTTATTTAGATGCCAGTGGTGTAGTGATTTGGGGGTAAGGGTTTTTGTTTACTCCTTACAGAGGGAGAGGCTACTTAGTGTTTTTCCTGTGAAACTAAGCTTGTCCACAGCTGGAGAAGCTGTCATCTTCCGGCCTCCAGGAATGGCCGAAGTAAACTGTGCATCTTCATAAACCTTTCTGTCTCCTCTAAGGGAACACAGAGGATTACTAGGCAGCCACAGACCAAGGCTTTATCAATCACCGAGCTCTGTATGTCCACATCTTTATTTTTCAATCTGTCAATTCCTTTCTTGCCCTGCCAACTATGGACAAGTCTCTCTCACGCACTCCCGAATTTAACCAGACTGCCAAACCATGTTCTTTATTCTGACTGGCTGATAAAATGCTACCTAATGAAAGAAATAAGTCAATTGAATGATACTGATTAGTGTAAAAATTTGAATCACGACTACATGTGGAGCACTGGTGATGAAGCAAGAGCCAGGCTTAGATCTCTGTCGTCCATTGCATTGTCCCTGGCAGCCTTAAAAAGAACGCATTTGTCTTGGACTACATAGCTTAACAGCCCGCTGATAGATGAACGTGTGTTGGTAGCTTTTAATCTTCTCTTTTTCTATTGTTCTGGGGGAGAAACAGTGCCACCAGTGTACATTTTGAAGCCTTTCTCTATTTGGGCGGGGGTGGGGGTCGGGGGAGGCAGACTCATATATCTGGCAGGAAAGCAAGAAAAGGAAATAGACAAACCAGATAAAATAAAATTTGCTTCTAATAATATAATTTTAAGATGAGCAGATTTATCTTTGTTGTGTGGGCTTTTAATATATTTATATACAGGGAAAACTGTAATACCATACACTCACTGTGCAATCTTTTTCACTTATTACACGGTTACTTCCATGAATCATTGTTTTTATTCCAGGGATTGATTTTAATGTTTGCATAATTTTCTATTTAAGAACGCACTGTAATAGTTGTAATGAAATTGTGTCCTTTTATACAATAAAGGGGAAAAGGAGGTTACTACTAATAAGCTTATTTCAGATCTGTACCTATTTCTTATACACAACACTTCCAGATCACAGATCAATATTCTAGATGAATATTTTATGTCGTTTGATAAATTGCCCATTAGAAAGTTGTCCCAACATATACCCAAAAGATGCCCCAACATATAAAAAAGACAGGTGCTCCACTATGTTCATCGCAGCCTTATTTATAATAGCCAGAAGCTGGAAAGAACCCAGATGCCCTTCAACAGAGGAATGCATACAGAAAATGTGGTACATCTACACAATGGAATATTACTCAGCTATCAAAAACAACGAGTTTATGAAATTCGTAGGCAAATGGTTGGAACTGGAAAATATCATCCTAAGTGAGGTAACCCAATCACAGAAAGACATACATGGTATTCACTCATTGATAAGTGGCTATTAGCCCAAATGCTTGAATTACCCTAGATGCACAGAACACATGAAACTCAAGACTGATGATCAAAATGTGAATGCTTCACTCCTTCTTTAAAAGGGGAACAAGAATAGCCTTGGCAGGGAATAGAGAGGCAAAGATTAAAACAGAGACTGAAGGAACACCCATTCAGAGCCTGCCCCACATGTGGCCCATACATATACAGCCACCCAATTAGACAAGATGAATGAAGCAAAGAAGTGCAGACCGACAGGAGCCGGATGTAGATCTCTCCTGAGAGACACAGCCAGAATACAGCAAATACAGAGGCGAATGCCAGCAGCAAACCACTGAACTGAGAACGGGATCCCTGTTAAAGGAATCAGAGAAAGGACTGGAAGAGCTTGAAGGGGCTCGAGACCCCATATGAAAAACAATGCCAAGCAACCAGAGCTTCCAGGGACTAAGCCACTACCTAAAGACTATACATGGACTGACCCTGGACTCTGACCTCATAGGTAGCAATGAATATCCTAGTAAGAGCACCAGTGGAAGGGGAAGCCCTGGGTCCTGCTAAGACTGAACCCCCAGTGAACTAGACTGTTGGGGGGAGGGTGGCAATGCGGGGAGGATGGGGAAGGGAACATCCATATAGAAGGGGAGGGGGGAGGGATTAGGGGGATGTTGGCCCGGAAACCGGGAAAGGGAATAACACTCGAAATGTAAATAAGAAATACTCAAGTTAATTTAAAAAAAAGTTGTCCCAAATGATATCAACATTAGTAGAATAAGAGACTGATTTTCTCAAACACCCACATATACTGTCTTTAAACACACTGACTTCAGCCAATGAAAGTAAAAACTCACGTTAGCTCTTGCATTTATTACGGGAGCAATAGTTGTGCAGATGTATATTGACCACTTTCATATTTCTGAAGTAAATGGACCATGTGGGACATATTTGCTTCTCTCATACTTCATTTTGTTGTGCTGGGGATAGAATCCATGCCTAGGCCTACTGGGCAAGCAGTCTTATTTCTGAGGTCCAGCATTAATTTTAGTTTTTTATAGAATTTTAAAAATCCACTTTTGTTTGTTTGTTTGTTTGTTTCTTTTCTGTCTTACAAATTTTATTAGTCTGGGAAAAGGGGGATAAGAGGCTCCGGTCTCTTCGTCCACTTACCATTGCCGTTGATGGGATGGTTCACATGGTCGGGGGAGGACAGAAAGGCCTTGATCTTGGGGCGGGCACTGAGGTGAGCCACATAGGCAGAGAGCAGGGGAAGTTGTCCAGGCAGCCAGGGTCAGCACTTGGTGGACCAGCAGCAGGTCCAGCAAGTTGTAATCAGTAAAGGAAATCTGGTCACCCATGATGAAAGCTTTGCCTCCCTGGTTCTGGGACAGCAGGGTTTCAAAGGCTTCAGATGCCCAGGCAGGGATTTCACATAGTCATCCTTACCATTCTCATAGTTAGTGTAGATGAAGGTACCATATTTGCAGCGAAGGTCCTCCACTCCATCATTCACGATATCCACTAGGGCGGCCTTCCTCTGGTCTTTCCCATAAAGCCCTAAAGAGCGGCCCAGGTGCCTCAAGATGGCATTAGACTGGTAAAGGGTGAGGTCTCCATCCTCAAACTTGGGTAGCTGCCCATACAGATGAGTGGGCTTGAGTGAGCCTTGAAGCCAGACATCTATGGTACCACCTCCTCTTTCTAGCTCTGGCCCTGGTCAGCCAGCAGCATGCCCATGGCCTCACAGCGCCCTCGAACTGGGAAGTAGACAATGGTGTATGGCGGCATAGCTGCTGCGTAGACAGAGGTGTGAACTCAAAGCTGCATAGACGGTGAAGTATCTCGGACACGGACGCAGAAAATCCATTTTTATCTTGTGGGTTTTAACCTTTGGTCGTATCCATATTCCCACCATCCATATTTCTCCCTCTTTAATCTGCTGATGGCTATTTTTAAATATGTTAAAATTACTGGAATGCGTGTGTTCAGATAAAATAGAAAACTGTGATAGATGGGAAATAGAGTTCCTTTTTTGCTCTGAATCACATTGCGAATGTAGGCACTATTACTCGTTAGAAATTCTCTGTGTCTTTACACTTGTCAACATAATAAAAAGCACAGAGAGCAATCACAACACTCTTCCATCCAGATGCTCCAGTACAGCAAACCCAGCAGCTGTTTGCATTGGCTTAGTGTTGCTGTAGTAAACAGATGGCTCTTAATTCATACAAACTTCAGTGAGAGTAACTTCAGCTTTCCCCCACAAGGGGACAATAAAGACTTGCTACTTTACTGTCATAGATAGACATTAGAGTAAGGACTGTTCAAGCCAAAGAGGCGCATAGAAAGTGCCTATCTACCCTACCGTTCTTTTATTTTATATACAAGGAAGCTAAACACTAGAGCAGTTGAACAAAAAAATAGAACAACAAACAAAACAACAAAAACAAAACACAACAACAACAACAAAAAGAACAAAAACACCCCCCCCCCAAAAAAAACTGTTTAAGATCACAGAGACCTTTTGTTCAAGAGATTTTCCCATTCACAGTACCAGGACTTAGTTAAACTCACTCAAACTTTCAACACACATGTTTTTTTTTTCTGATTTATAAAACTCATTTTATTTTTATATACTGAAGCGAAGCTCGCAGATAGCATTAAATACGTAAAGTATTCAATTCACTTTTCTTTAGTATGTTCACGGTGTTGGAGAAGACACACAGCTTCCCAGCCCACATCTAGTCCTGACATTCAATGATGATTTCTCTTACGACAAGCTTGCTAGGCTTTTTGTTCAACTTGAGAAAGTGATGCTTTCCATACTCAGCTGATGTGAGGACTGCTAGAAGTGATAGCCACAAGAGACATCAATTATTCTTATCCTTCAAGATACGAATCTGAACCAGGTATGGTCATACCTGCCTCAAATCCTAGTACTTAGAAAGTTGAGTCAGGCACATAATGGGTTTAGGACCAGCCTGAACTAAATAGTAAGACTTCTTTTTGTTTTTTAAGATATATTTATTTTATGTATGTGAATACACTGTAGCTGTCTTCAGACACACCAGAAGAGGGCATCACATCTCATTACAGATGGTTGTGAACCATCACATGGTTGCTGGGAATTGAACTCAGGACCTCTGGAAGAGCAGTCAGTGCTCTTAACCACTGAGCCATCTCTCCAGCCCCATAACTTAAAAACAAAACAAAAGCAGAAAACAGAAAAAAAATACATACCACCTGCTCCTGTCTGGTGTTAGTAAATGTAGTTTTTATACTAAAAATAAAAATCGATGATTCCATAGTACATTTTCCCATCTTGTGGGAACTATGGGTTTTAATGTTCTTAGAGATACCATTTTATCATAAAGAACTTCCATTTGGACTCCTTGGCATGAGTGTGTAATGTAAGATACTTGGAAGACTGAGGCAGGAGGACTTCAAGTTACACTCGGCAGTTTTAGGCCAGCCTGGCCAATTTAATAATGACTTGTCTCAAAATACAACTAAAAGAACTGGCGATCCCGAACCCTGGTAGGGCATGTGCCTAAGATTGCATGTTCTAGATTCTCAAGGTGCCCTAAATACTGTAATACCACAAAACAAAAGAGAACTCCATTAACTAGCGTCTTATAACAGTTGGTAAAAGAAATTCGCTATGTTTAGTGGTTACAAAGTGCTGTCTTTTAAGCAAAGATATTTAGAGAAGTTTTGAAAAGGGACAAGTGACCACATCATAAGCATAGTGCTGTGTATACCACTCTAGAGTGAATGTGGGCACAGATTCTAAAGCACGAAGGTTCAGAATGCCAAGAATGCATTCAGAAAGATGAAAACAGATCTCTCTGGGAAGGAAATAAATAAGACAGGCAACTAAAGGGATGCTTTCAATTGTAAGCAAAGTGCCATTGAGGCTTTAGACAAGACTTTATACAAGAAAGGAATCCCTAGTGGGAATGACTTCCAAGATTCCACACCCCACATCTGATATGACATTGTATTTAGAGATAAAATAAGAAAAATGATTATTGACAAGATCAATCATGAACTGTCTGGTGAAGTGGTCACTATGCAGCTGTCCCCAGGTGCTCTGAATGATACTTAAAATTCTTATTTTGTCTGCTGTTTGATGCTATTTGGAAATGGGGCCTTTGGGGTTGTTCAGGGTTAAAAGGAGTCAGCGAAGGTGGCGTCATAGTCAAATCAGTGCCTTGTAAGTTGAGGAAGTGATAGATTACCCCCTTCTGTCCCCACCCTGTATCTGAGGGCACAATAGGAAGACATTTATCAAGGAAGAAGGGCCTCTCACTAGACATGGAATGACTCCACTGCATGGATCCAGATGGGTTGCATGATATGACTTAGATGTACTTATCCATTGAATAGAGCATGTGACTTATTATCTCTCTGTGGTGCCCTTTTTCCCTCACCATACTTTTTAGTTCTAGTAATGAGAGCAGGCTTATCTGATGGTCTTCTTTGCTGGAATTTTTATGAAGAGAATTAATGTTCATAATGTTGGCCCTTGGGTGCTGTAAGGGCCAAACCTGCTTTCTGGGTCATTAAAGAACAATAGGAGATATTTTTAAGGCTTATGCTGTAGTGTGGAAAATAAACAACAGATGTATATATAGTGTGTGTACATACAGATATGTCTGACAGGAACCACATTTTGCTGTTTCCCTGGAATGCAGAGTTTATTTTCTTTCATTTCCCACTTTGCCTTTATTTCTTCCACATAACCTTCCTGGGGCAACTTAGAAGGATGGAAGTTTTAGGAAACATGGGAATGGAAACGACCCACTCACGTTGAAATCTGTTTGAAGCCTCTTGACACCTGAGTGCATGAAAAATGTTTTTTAAATAAAATTCTAAAAACCAAATAAACACTATAAAAAGGGAGTCAGTAAGTCTAGCACAACTAAGAACTTAAAGGCAAAGCCCCCCCTTACTTTAGAGTGCTAAATAGGACTGATGCTTAAGGCCAAAGCACATTGAAGATCTTTCTCCTTTCTACCTTTCTGAGCTCTAAACCTTTTCTCCTCTGTTTTTCTTTCTCTCTCTCTCTGTCTGTCTCTGTCTCTCTCCCACCCTCCTTCCTCTCTCTCTCTCTCTCTCTCTCTCTCTCTCTCTCTTTCTTTCATCTCTTTCTTCCTTTTTTTCTTTTCTTTCTGCTTACAGTCTCATGATGCAGCCCAGACTGTCCTCAAACTCACACATTTTTTTCAAAGTCTATTACCATATTTTGTAAAACAGCGATGGCTGTTTTTATTGAGTAAAACACTGGCTCCATGGGACTTATACTTCTTGGACTTAAGGTCCCTTGAATCAAGATAGCTTTTTACTTCCTAGACATTATCATCAAAATCTTCCTTATCATTAATTATTTGAGCTTTTGAAAGACAAAATTCTCTCTCTGAATTCAGACTTGTCTAGAAATGACTATGTGGCTCAGGCTAACATCAAAGTCCTGGCACTCGTCCTGTCAGTCTCCTGCATGCTGGGATTGCAGACATTTGCTTCCCCTGGTTTATAGCATTCTTATATCTTGAATTATATGCCAGCCCTCCAATAAAACATAATACATTTAGAAATCCTATTATCCTACTAATGAAATAAACATTTCTTGGATGTAAACCTAATACCAGGAGCTTTTGAGGCACAACGATGAAACACTTAAGTGGAAAGTGGAAGAAATAAAAGCAGGAAGAATAATTTATGCCACATGGAAACAACAGGGGATAAAATGTGTTTTAAGCAGGTGGGGGCAGATATAGGCCCATGTCACAGACTGAATAGTGATGCAGAGAGTGGGTTTAGGTCAGCAGTGGAGGTGAGACACTCTAGACAGGTGGCCAGTAAGAAAGTGACAATGGATAGGAAAAGACAAAGGACTACGCAAGTGACAATGTCAGATTTAAATTTAGAGCTGAAAATGGACAAAAGAAATGAGGTAAGAAGAATAAGCCACTTTGGCAGAATCAACTGAGGGCCGTGTTAGAAGGCACATTCTTCACTGGATCCTTAACCCGAGATTCTGGAGAAGTACTGTGCAGGCATTAGCACTTTCTTAAGTCTATAAACACACGTTCACAAAGTCTGATGGGATGGCTTTCTAGACCAGAGTGCTGGCTAGTCTTGAGTGTCAGCTTGGTTACATTAGGAAGCAAGCAGCTGGGCACACCTGTGAGGAATTCTCTTGATTGAATCACCTGACCTGGAAATACCCACTCTAGACCTAGGTGAATCCTTCACGTGTCAGCCCACATAAAACGACAAGGCCAGAGGAAGCTTTTGCTTTTTGTCTTCTAGATCTCACTGTCACTGGCAAGTTCACATTTCCTGTTCTTGCTGAGGCATCCCTTCACTGGTACTAGAACCCACTTCTTTGGGATTCCAATATACACTGAAGGCCAGCTGAGGCATCTAGTCTTGTGAACTGAACTACTGGATTCTTGATCTTTGCATTGGAAATCGTTAGATTAGCTGGACTACAGCCTCCAAGCCACTCTAATACATCCTAAATATATCCACTAGACAAGAAACAAGAGACATTCAAATGGGAAAGAAGGATATTAGGAGCAGGTTTTAATTCATAGATGCTATCAAACATTAAAAAATCATGGAATCAATTAGAGCTAATACATACACTCAGTAAAGTTTCAGGATATTAAACACGTGAAAATGAGTTGTGTTCCTATGCACTGATACTGAATCTTCTATAACTGAATTTAAGTAAATTCCACTGATTTAAAAAAATATTTTATATGTATGGGTGCTCCTCCTATCCCTATGTCTGTGGGCCACATGGGTGACTTGTACCTGTGGAGGTCAGAGGAGGGTGTTGGGGTTCCTAAAACTGGAGTTACAGATGGTTATGAGCCACAATGCAGGTGCTGGGGAATAAACTCAGGTCCTCTGGGAGACAGCTCTTAATTGCTGCCCAATCTCTCCAGACCTGAAGTCCACTTATTAACACCCAAAGAAGAAAATACTTGAAAATTTAACAAGAAAGGAAAAGTAGATAAACTTAAAAGTACAAAACTTTGTTAACAGGAATTAAAGATGGCCTAACTAAGTTTAAAGTGGGGAAGAATAAAAACTGCCCTCTGCTACGGTACTGATATGTAAAACATATAAAGCACCCCTTCAACATAATTGGTGAGCCATATGAATTCACAGAGACTAAAGCAGCAAGCACAGGGCTTACACGGGTCTGAACCAGGTCCCCTGTAGCTTCCAGCTTACTGTTTCCATCCACCACATGTCTCTGAATCTTGTGCCTTTTCTTGAGCTTCTTTTCCTTCCTTTGGTTTGCCTTGTCCAACAATGATGTGATGTTTTGTTTTAGCTTGTTGCATTTTATTTTGTTATGTTTTGTTGTTATTCCCTTAGAAGTCTGTTCTTTTCTCATGAGAAACAGAGAGGGAGTGGATCCAGGTGGGAGGGGAGGCAGGGAGGAACTGGGAGGAGTAGAGGGAGGGGAAGGTGTAATCAGTTTCATAAATTATATGAGAAAGAATCTACTTTTAATAAAAGGGGAAATTTTATTTAAAAATTTGTAGAAAAAAATTGATCACCCAACCTAAAAATAGGCAAACTAGGGGTGATGGACAGAACACTATGGTGAAAAATATGTGATGGAGAAGTGGGAAGACAGAAAAAAACGGAGTGGTGGTTGTGCTCCAAAGTGAGGCAGAACCAGACACATGATGACAGTGGAAGGGGAGAGAGAGGGCTGAGGTCAACACACTGTCACTGCCCAGTAGGGTCACTGGGGACAGTGTGCAACAACAGCCTGAAGCTTGTGCAGATGCAGACTCAACACCTGACCATGCCAGCTGTGGCATCCCCTGGCAAAGGTTCGCTTTCTGGATTGGTCCGATTCGAAGGACCATAGTTGTCTACAATGCCACCAGAGTCCATGTCGGTGTGTGGCCCATCTTGCTGCCCTAGACTGGATGAAGCCCGAGATCCATGTGGTTATGTATCAGTCTGTGCTGCCTTCCTTGGTCATGTCCTCAGGCTCTGCTGCCATCTTAATGTGAGTGTCCTGTGTAGCCACTTGAGGCCATGTTGAGGCTCATAGTCCACAGAGCCTTCAATGAAGGCCACAAGTGGGTCAGTGGTTTTGATATGGCCAGGGGACATGTTGATATGTGTGGCCTGTATTGTTACTGAAGCCCATTTGGATGCCTATGGTCTGGGCTGCTGTCTGAAGCCATGTTGATATCTGTGGGCACAGAGAAGTGGCCCCGCCTTTCTCCACCTTAGTAGGTCTCTCTCATCAGTTGATGACTTCTGGTACAGGTGGAGAAAGGCTCACCTTCCCTTGTGGGGCTGGATACTAGGAATATGACCTTGCTTTAGTGAGCATATGGACAACACAAAAGGGACTTGGTTTCTTCTTTTTGTTTCCTGGGGGGTACAAGGAGTGACAAGGGAGAGGGGCAGACATAGGAGGACTTGGAGATGAGCACAATCAGGGTACATAATGTGGGGTTCCCAATCAAAAAATTAATTAAAAATTAAAAAATAGACAAACTACTGAATCAGTATTTGGCATTTCTTCAATATCTACACATTGTTAAATAAATACATGCACTGACATCTTTAATTCTAACATAAGTTGTTAGAGAATGCAGTCATATCTTTAATGTTTCACTAAAAAATCAAGTAGCAATTGTTAATGAGAACATGGAGAAACTGGAATCTTCTTATGGAATGTAGAAGCCACTGTGAGAAAAGGTTTGACAGTACCATGACAACAGTAACTTCAGTAACCATCGACATTCAGTAGCACTTTAAAATGAACTTGTATTATAATATTGTCCAAATACAGTCTTGGATGTTCAGGTGGGCATACAGACTTCCTGTTTTCATTTTATTCCTCAGCCTCCAAAGGATTGAGGTGCAAAGCTTAGGTCCTAAAAATACCTTCCTGATTTAAGTCAGACTAACAAGCAGCATCATACTGGAATGCCCCACAGTGCTGTGGAATTATTTTATTTTAGTGTTCTTGGATATTTTATGTATTTATATTTCAAATGTGGAATTATTTTAAAAGGAATTGTTTTGTGATGTCAGTGACTTACAGGAAGGGTTATTGTTCAAATGCAACCCTACGATCAGAGGCTCTGCTCACCACATTTTTCCAGATTACTCAGACTTTCCACAGGAGCAGCAGGAGATGCTCCTCTATATTCGCCATCACAAAACCGTTGGGCTTTGAACAGCAGAGTTCAGCATGAATACCATAACGCAGCTTACCAGTATAACTGTGCTTTGGAAATTGAGGGTGGGAACATCACTTGTTTTTGTACTGATCGATTTCAGAATGGTTCAAATTCATTTGAAACAAGCTATGTTGTCAGGTTCTTTCTCATGTTTCTCCCATCCTTTCTGTGACAGTACTCATGACAGAGTTGAAGGAAGATAGCTGTAGATCTCTTCTTCCTTAGCCTCACTTTGAGTTCTGTAATCCAGTGTTTAAAGCACTGAGCTTAGATGTAGTTGTACTCGCCTGTAACTTAGTAAATTGACTTAAGTTTGGTGAATTAATTTCTGTCAACCAGATTTGAGTATGATTTATATTCCAGCCCTAATAAAGAACTTCAGAAATTTTGTTCACTTTGTTATATCAACATGGAAGGGATTCTATCTGGGAAACACTTCTGAAATATTTGCTAAAATAAATGGACTTTAAAAAGTGAATGACCCAAATCTTTACTCAGGACTGACAAAAGCACATTCCATTCTACTTAGAGTGAAAACTAGGAATGGCTAGTTCACTAATATTTGTTCAATATTTTGAACAACCTAAATTGATTCAAGGAGACAGCAGATGCTGGCGAGGATGTGGAGAAAGAGGAACACTCCTCCATTGTTGGTGGGATTGCAGACTGGTAAAACCATTCTGGAAATCAGTCTGGAGGTTCCTCAGAAAATTGGACATTGAACTGCCTGAGGATCCAGCTATACCTCTCTTGGGCATATACCCAAAAGATGCCTCAACATATAAAAGAGACACGCGCTCCACTATGTTCATCGCAGCCTTATTTATAATAGCCAGAAACTGGAAAGAACCCAGATGCCCTTCAACAGAGGAATGGATACAGAAAATGTGGTACATCTACACAATGGAATATTACTCAGCTATCAAAAACAACGAGTTTATGAAATTCGTAGGCAAATGGATGGAACTAGAATCCTGAGTGAGGTAACCCAATCACAAAAGTACACAGATGGTATGCACTCACTGATAAGTGGATATTAACCCAAAAGCTTGGAATACCTAAGAAAAAAAATTCACAGATCATATGAAGCTCTCAAAAAGAAGGAAGAACAAAATGTGGATGCTTCATTCTTTCTTAGGAGGGAGAACAAAATACTCACAGGATGAAATATAGGGACAAAAGTGGAGCAGGGACTGAAGAAAAGATCAACCAGAGACTGCCCCACCTGGTGATTCATCCCATATGCAGACACAAAACCCAGTCACTATTGCTGATACCAAGAAGTGTTTGCTGACAGGAGCCTGATATGGGTGTCTCCTGAGAGGCGCTGCCAGAGCCCTTCTGATACAGATGAGGATGCTTGCAGCTAATGATTGGACTGAGCATAGGGACCCCAATGGAGGAGTTAGGGAAAAGACTGAAGGAGCTGAAGGGGTTTGCAACCCCTTAGGAAAAACAACAATATCAGCTAACCAGATTCCTCCCAGAGTGCCCAGGGACTAAACCACAAACCAGAGTACACATGGAGGGACCCGTGGCTCCACCTGCATATGTAGCAGAGGATGGCCTTGTCTGTCATCAATAGAAGGAGAAGCCCTTGGTCCTATGAAGGCTTATCTCCCCAATGTGAGGTAATGCCAGGGTGGTAAGGTGGGAGAGGGTGGGTGGGAGTGGGAACATCCTCATAGAAGCAGGGGGACAGAGGAGGGAGTATGGAAGGGGCAAAAGGGGATAACATTTTAAAAGTAAATATATAAAATATCCAAGAAAAATAAAATTAAAAAGAAAAAATTGATAAAACGATTTTAATATAATTTTATTTTAAAGTCATATATTTTAGATGAAACAAAACAAGTGATTTCAAAAAAATGTGCATGGAACCATGGTATGCTGTGTCTCAGTTTTCTACCTCTGCTTTCCAGGTTTAATGTCCATAAGACTGAGTTTTACCATTACTTTTAATAACCATTACTCCCCCATCAGCATGTTTAGAATAGACAAAATAAATAAAATAAATTAATAAACAAACATTATGCCCTGGAGTGGCATACTCTGCCCTTTAGGGTTCTTACATTTCAGAACTTTGCTGGTTGGAAATGAGGGGTTTCTGTTACACCTCAAACATGAAAATGAGTAAGACATAGAAAGTCTGTACTGTGTTTGATACGAATATTAAATATAAAGATAACTGTGGGATTCTCACTCTAGTCATCAAGGAAAGTTGATTTTAACAATGAGTGAAAAGATAAATTCCTTTCAATAGGCATACATTACAAAGAAAGCACTTTAAAAAAGAGATTTGTTCTGGAGAAATGTAGTCAAGAGCATTCTGGCTGTTCTTCCAGAGGACCCAGGTTCAATTCTCAGTATCCACATGGTGGCTGTGTGTAACTCCAGTTCCAGGGCATTAGATGTTCCCAGTGGGCATGAGGCACACTCAGCACATACATACATGCAAGCAAAACACTCATATACACAAAATAAAAATTAAAGTATATATGTGCACTGCCCATGTGCCTGGTGGCCAAGGATGTCAGAAGAGGTCACCAGATCCCTTGGAACTGGAGTTAAGGGCAGTAGTAAGCCACCATTGGAAATTGAACCCAAATTCTTTGTAAGAACAATGAGTACTCTTAACCACTGTCTGAGCCATCTCCCCATCCTCTATTTGCCCTAACTTTAAAAAATGGAAGGGGGCATTTTAACTTGCTTTAAATTATACACAGTAGTCTAAACTCATTTGGACTAATACTTTGGTGCTTATTTTAACAGCACATATATTTGTATTGGAATCACACAGAGATCAGCATGGCCCTGCCCAAGGATGGCATGCAAATTCATGAAGTATATCCGTTTTCTAAAACAGACATTGAAAATGTCATGATATCCAATACCCTGTATATTCATTTTAAGTTAAGTTTTTGAAGCATAGGGAGTATATAAATGAACTTATTTTTTATTTTATAAAAGTCACTGAACAGATGTTAGGGAGAATGAAACTTAATAAATCCAATTTCAGCTAAAAACCTTTAAAATAAAGAGTAAGAGTGAAAGTTTAGTGATTTTTCTGGGCACATGTATCTATTCAGATACATGAGTCTTTTTGAGGTTTCATTTTCGCTATTTTCATATTCATCTATTCATGTGTTTAAAATGAACTGAGACCGCTAGAACATTAAAGCATGGCTTCACAGTTAATGAAGCAGAGTCATCTGTACTGTCCTCACTAAAATATTAATAACATGTTTAAAATAAGAGATATATTCTACAACCATCAAAATACATAAGAGATAATTTTACGTCTTTCTCATACTTTAAAATCTTATTGCACATTAAATGTGTAAGTCTAGCGATATATGAATTTGCTGCTTAAATTTTAAAGTGTAATAAGTTATATATTTTAATGTATCTTATAAGAGTACACACAGAAAAAAGCAATTTTAATGTATATAAAAGTTATCCTGGGACATATATTGCCAAAATTTGGCTTCTGCTTATCCTCACACCACATTTTTAAGTAGCAATGTCATGTTTATTAATAGGGTTGTACAATTAAAATATATTTGGAGATTGTTGACAAAAATGAATTGGTAACAGTTCTTTGCTTCTGCCAGTAGTTTTGGAAGAAACTAAGCTACAATCAGTGCTTTTTACTTCTTAACTACAGTGATTTGGATCAGAAATGTCCCCCATAGGCTCAGGTATTTGAACATTTTGTTCCCAGGTGGTGGTGTTTGGGGAGGTGTAGGTGGGTGCAAACTTGCTTGAGGAAGTCATTGATTGCGAGCTTTGAGATTATATAGCCTGCCCCTACTTCCAGGCTACTCTGTCTCCTCTATGCTTGTGTTAAACAATCTGAACGCTAAGCTTCCTGGTCTGGTTGCCATGCTGTCTCCACCATTACAAACTTTGTTAGTAAGTGGAGCTGGGATAAGATCAACATCCCTCGGCTGGAATAGAAATAACTTAAAAAGGCACCCAGTCCAGCATGGGGTTGAGATGACTGTTGCTTCTGCCTTATAGGACTGAGGTGTGATAAAATGTGCATGGTATCTTATAGTAACTGCACTCAGTAAAGTGCAGTTATTATAGTTGGAAATGGTTGCCTATGGATTGGTTAATGGTTACCTTCAGACAATTTTTATTTTGAGTTTTAACAGTGAGACAAAGAGCCATCAACATATTACTATGCCAAAGTATAACTAAATTTTTTTAGGCTGAGAAAAATATCTAATCTGGCTAAAACCCCTTAACTTACCAAAAACAAACACACATAAATACACACAAATTCAGTAAACACCTATCTACTGTCCTTTGAGAGATATCATTTGCTTGTATGTCTCCCCAGGTAAGCTCACTGAAGAAAATTATGACGTACTTGCTCTACAGAATTGTGTTTTTGCACAAGAAATTGAGAATACTGAAATGACAAACTTATTTTAAAAATAGTACATAGGCTCCATTTTTAGCAATAATTAGCTGGGCCACTTGTAGTTGGTATCAATATTTTTCAAGTTTTTACTTCTGCTGTGTGTGTGTGTGTGTGTGTGTTTGTGTGTGTGTACAACTTCTGTGACACATCTATAGGTCAGAGGACAATTTAGTGGAGTGAGCTGACTGTCCTCTTTTACCTTTATGTGAGATCAAACTCAAGTCATCAGGCTTGCACATGTAAGAGTTTCCCTTTCCAAGTTATTGTGCTGGACACCTTTAAAGTTTTTTGTTCTCTCTTCTTTTTAATATTACAAAGTTGTTGTATGTGGTGGGTTCCTCATGTGTTAGGACTCGACTCAGCTATGAACTTTCAACTTTCAGTACTTCAACTCTTAGAACCTGACTTTGCAGTTTCCCTTTTCGATGTTTGTAAGCCAGCGCTTCCCATAATACAGTGTTAATGAAGCTGGCTCCTCTGGAACCCCTATTCAGGTTTTTGTGTTGGCAAGTAAAACTGTTTAAGGCTAATAAACATTTTTCAATGCTTAGTACCATTCCACATCAGGCCTCTTTTCTCTACATACATACATTTCTATCTTATTTTTATGTCACCCTTTGTTTCCTTTGCTTGTCATATTTAGCCTTGACTGAGAAAGAGGCAGGCTGAATAGCCTGTGTTTACATAAATACTCAACCATGTGCCCTCTGACTCCTCAAATGACTAAGTGGGTGGAAGCAAAAACATGCATTGTGCCAGTGCATGCATAAATACTGTCACATGTAAGGCAAGAAGCAGGGTGACATAACACAAGTCACAAGTTGTCAGGAACTCTAAATTGAAGTTTTGTTTTAAATCGAGGTCCCCGAAATCCAAAGCCACATGAAGGCCTGACCCTTCCCCACTGCCTCTCCCACGTACTGAAGGGAGGGATGAGATGTGAGTAGCAGCCAGTTAATCAGAATGCCTTTTCACATTTCCTGCCTCCATGCCAGTCCACTCTGGGAGGCCCCTCTGCTATGGCTGAACGCAAGAACGATCCTTGAGTGTAAGACCACATCTGTATGATCGTTCTACCCAGAAAGCCCCCAAACATGAACCTCCCAGGCTTTAGCACAAAGCTTAAGTTTTCTCAATGAGTGTGCACAGAATGAATGCATGTCTCTTTGAAAAAAAAATGGCAGCTTCCACACACACAGTAAAACTGCACTCAATACTGACCCTGAAGAAAAGCCATACAACTGATGTTGTAAGAAAATGTTCCTTGTTTATACTGCTGTATTTTAATTTTTAGCTGATCTGAGCACAAAGAGAGCTCTTTCTGTTCAGAGAAAGAAGGTTTATGATGTGGGAGAAAGCTAAGAACAATGGGCTCAATTGATAAACCAGAGATGCTCTGAGCTTCTGAGAGCCTAGAAACTCCATCTATAGATCCATCCCAGAGGGCAGAACTAAATAAGGACAGACGGAAAACACAGCTTTCTTGGGAGCTGGCTTTTGCTTCTCTGAGGCAAAAATACATTCACTCTGGAGCTTCCTAAGTCAATTCTCCAAACTGTGGTGCTCTGCCCTTGCTTTCCAGTTTCTAAAAATAAATCGTATTTTTTATTCCCTTTGTCTTTAAAGTCATTCAACCAGACTTACTTGCAGAAATTAATTGTGATAAAGCAGGAATCGGGGGACTACAACTGAACTACTTTTGATTAGAGCCCCTTAACTGCTGACTAACGTGTTGCCTACAGCTAGTGTCCTTTCTCGTGTTCCTTGTCAGTCACAACTACAAGACAAACCTACAGCTAATTTCAATTGAACTTTCTTCAGGCTGGTCATCAGCACGGTCCACGTCATGTTAGTGGTCTCATGTAGTAAGCACTGCGGGGTACTAGCTGTCATTAACTTGTTTTAATCCTGAACTGGCACACCATGCTTAATTCCTCTTATCTCCTTATTATATCTTCTCGGCCACAGAAACATTCAGCTTCAAACCTTTTATTTAGTACTTGTCAAGTGCACCTGTTTCATGTGGGAAGTACCAGGTTATCTTTATTAGAATAGCTGAACAATTTTGAGCAAAGGTAAAAATACTTTAATACAACAGGAGTGGGGGCACCACAATGGCACTGGGCAAGTAAACCATACTGACTCAGAATAAGCAAAACACTGAAATCCAAGAGAAACCAAACCATTAAGTATGAAATACACTGGTATAGATATTTGGGCTCAGCCCAGCATGGTAGCATATACCTTTAATTCCAATTCTCAGGAGGCAAGGGCAGGCAGATCTCTATGAGCTCAAGATCAGTCTGCTCGCTATGGAGAATTCCAGGACAGCCAAGGATACATAGTAAAATCCTGGCTCAATAAAACCATATTTAAATTGAGACAAGTATTTATTGAGTTTCTTTAGGAAAACTGTTTTGTATGTTGTGTATCTTTAGTGTAAAAGTTTCTGTTATTGAGGTCATATGGAGCAATTCACTCAAAGGACACATGTTTGATTGAGAACATTCTTAATTTTATTTTCTTTAATTTTATAAAATACATTTTGTAAGATGAGTTTCTAAGAGTTTATCCTTTATGTTGTTAAAATCAAAATTCTATATCAGAAATGAAGGAAACACTTGCAGTTGATTAACTCTCTTTGTATGTGCATGCGTGTGTGTATATATACGTGTGAGGTTTTCAGGGAGTGGTTGGTTATCTGTTATGATATTAAAATCAAACCAAATAAAAGATATAGATTATTTCACCTTCCTTTATCTTGATTGGTTTCTTCCAGGTCCTTTAAGCTCTCCTCACTACTGTGCATCCTGCTAGTTTACCTTATATACTGGCCCAAGAACAAGTCTCAAGTATCTTCTTCTAAATCCTTATATCTCTTTCAACATGACAAAAGCACTTTGGGGAATGACAGCACAAATCTACAAAAAAAAAAATCTACAGTAACTTTTCCTTCAGTAAAAACAGATCAGAGGCTTTTCCTTTCTTTCTTTGCTTTTCTTTCTTTCACCCAAAGTTAACAAGTACAGGATAAGCCTGAAATCTGGGAGTTCTTCAGGTTTCCAATTCTGTCTGTCCTCACCATGTCTCCAGAGCTCTCTGGAAGCTCACCAACTAAACAGCTGGCAGTTGCTGAAATCTATTATGTGACCTATATATACCAAGACACAATAACCTCTATGCTAAGCCTAAACTTTCAAAATGCTGAGATAATATTAGCAAGCAAAATCATCTGTCATTTATTAGAAAAGAAAATATTGGACAGGTTATTCAAATGGAGGTTCAAATTTACCAAGCCTAGTTCTACAAAAGGTAGAATACTTGGGGAAAATCCCAATCATTTCATGGGACTACACAATTTCAAATATTTTTGTGATGCTTACTGTCCAGTTTTTCTTTTTTCTTTTGAAAAAGAACTAAGCTCAAAGAATCATTCTCCAGTTCTTTCTGGTACAGCTCCAAACAAGAGATAAACAACTGGGAAATATGAAACAGGAATCATTCTGAAACTAATCAAAATCCTCTAATCACCTGCTGTAAGTGAATGGATAAAACCCAAGGAAAAGAGCACCATTGTGAAGATATTGTGCCAGAGGCCAAGAGGACACAACTGATGGGGTGGGGGGAGATGCTATCCAAAGAGTTAAGTGTTTTGCATCTGCCAGAGGGCATCTCAATTTACACCTTTAGCATCCCCCAACTGATGCTCCTTAGGTCACAGTCTTATTTTATATAAGCTAGTTCCCTTCTATTCTCAGCTCCTTGGAAACCACAAGGTTGTCATGGTAGCTGTTATCAGGGAGAAGGGAGTGAGTCGATCCTGACAACACTCTGTTTCTCTTCCTAATGAGCTGTAAGGACAGATGAGGCCCCCCTCCTCCAGGCCCCACTTTGTCTAAATAGACACTGTGCTCCCTAATGCTGTAAGGAAGGTTGGCTGAGTTAGGGCTTAAATAGTCCATTGCCACTGGCGTCAGAGCTCTCTTTCTAAGGGTGAAAGATCCTTGCTTTGACCCCCTTCTCCTAGCTGCAGGAGGCAGATTTGGGCAAATGCTATTGCTTATTTCCTTCTGTCTTCAGTGGAACTAGGAAGAAAAGAGTGAGTTCTTGGTTTTGTGCATCAAAGAGAATATATTTGACTCCTACTGATGGCAAGGAGACCAAGGACATTCCTGCTTTCTACCTGAGAATCTTTCTTTCCACTTTGTTTTCCTCAATGGAAGTGCCCTTTGAGAAGGAAGCACATCCTGGCCTTCAGGAGATGCTTGCAAACTCAATTAGAGCTTTCATTCCTCTGCGACTTGCAGCGGGGGAATCACCTTCTCAGGTATTCCCCATTTCTAGCAGGAGCCCACTGTGGAGCAAAATGACTGAAAGAGGTACATAAGAGGGAGAGTCCACAGAGAGAGATTAATCACTGCAATACTCTCCTTTCTTGTTATACTCATCAAGTAAGAAGAGGGCCAATCAGTGGCAAAGGCAGAGTTAAGACAGGAGACACAACACTATAGGCTGTGTGGTTAGAGCCTCGCTATTAGACAAAGGGGGATTTCTATGGGAGATCAGAACTTGGTGCCTCGGCCCATGAGTTTAAGGACGGCAAAGTTGTAAGTGGCAGCAATCATGAAGGTGAGCTGTAGGGAACAGAAGAAAGAAGGTAAGTGACAGTAGGAAGAAAAACTCTCTCTTATTCAAAACCTTTTGGGAATGAGGGAGAGTTGAAGTAAAATCACAACTAAATAAAAGGAAATAATCTACCTGCAAAAAAAATAAATAAAATAAAAAGCACACCCATTTTTCCTATATTTGTGAAGAGAAATCTGTAGATCTTCCACAATAGCCCCTTCCTAAATAACCTAAATAACATAATCAGTAAAGATGTACTCCACAGCGAGGCTCCTTTCCACTAACCTATCCTTAAGGAAATTGGCTATGCTTGTGCTGTACATACACAGCTACTTCATGTACCATAGCCCTCTGCTCTCTTATTATCACCTGAATTCACAAAGTACAAGTGTGCTGGCATTTTGTGAACACCTCTGCAGTACTGAGGAGGATTCTGTGAGATCGTCCTTGTACTGAACTGCTACCTCAGAGACTTAAGGTACATCGCCTTGCCCAGTGGCACCTGAGCCTTTACATCTGCACGATGAGCACACTGCATTGGCACTACACTAACACTACCCAAAGGACCCGGGGCACAGGACTGCATGACAGTCATAGCAATTCTAATGTGAGGCGGAACCTGCAGTTTCTCTGGGAGTACTTAAACCCACTAGAGAGTGTGGAGAATGCTTATACTCTCTAGAATCCTAGCATACAGCAGATCCTGTTTACAGTTCCATGCTCTTGTCAGTTCTTGACAACTCACAGCAGAAACGTGTAACCCCGCACCTTGCTGTGCCTCTGCATAGCTTGTCAACAGTCTTCCAAGGTTGGAAGGAGTCTCTAGTCTTTCAGCCTAATGCTACTCAAGCTACCCTGGACCACTTCTTTTCTAATATTATCTTAAAATAACTTACCAGGGAAACTAGTGTGGCTGCAGCACCCACAAATGCAGCAATAAACAGGTGGAAGGTCATTTGGAACTGCAGGAAAATGTATGAGAGAGAATTACTTCTTATATCAGAAAAGCAAACCATGGTCTCCTGTAAATAGTAAATAGTTGTCTGGATTGGGCTGATACCATTCCTGTCTGTTCATTTTGTGTCTCTGACTAAATTGTTCACTTCCCTATGTGTCAAGGCCCTATTTGCTACTGTTTATCCTAGCACCTCATGCCCACGGCATCTAGAAGACACTGTTTTTCGGACTTTCTCCCTGGGATCTGCTTTTTATTCCCTGACTGCAAAGGTATGTGTCTGTTCTCAATGAAGCATTTTCTCTTCTTCCCAAATGTACTTATTTTACCTCTCATTGGATATTAAGAAGCTCTAAATTAAAAGCATTTTATAGAGCCCATGTGTGCATCTGTGCATGGCCCATTTTCTTGGTATATTTTTAATCAAAATGAAAATTTTCATTTGGGAAATTTTACTAAGTATTATCTTTATTTAAAGCTACACACTTTTCTTTTCACGAGGGAAGTTTGGAAAAGTAAGACGTTTAGTGCAGCTCTAGGGTAAATAAGTACTTTTACTTTTAATCGGTATGCTCATTGATTCAAGTACATTTCACCATTATTTTGTAGAAGGGAAATCTGCTAATTCAAAGTCCAACAAGAAATACTATAATCCTTGAAACTAAAGTTCATGAGAAGAAACTACTGGTAGAGGAAGAAATTTCTGCATTCTTAGTCGATCTATTTTTTAAAAATCATCCTTCTCATTCACTTACCTCGGCTGTTTTGCAGATGGACAGAAGGTTGGAGCCACAAACCTTGCCAGGAAAAGCATTCCATGGGAGAACACCTAAGATGCAGAAAGCAGGCAGAGTAAACTTGGTAAGGCTAGAAGGCTATGTGGAGGCTTTCTCCATAGCCTTCTACCTTCTCTATCCTAGCTCTAAACCTGATACTGACAGGAGGCATGATCCTGTTTTCTAAATCCTTACATAAAAGCAAAGGTGGCATTGAACAATTGTGAAGTTTTATATTGAAATGTGCTGCTTTGGGTTGTTAATAGCAGTCAATCAGAGAAAGAGAGCAGCCATGAAGAAGAAGAGGAAGAGGAAGAGGAGGAGGAGGAAGAAGGGGAAGAAGAAGGGGAGGAAGAAGAGGAAGAGGGGGAGGAGGAAGAAGGGGAAAGAGCAGGAGGAAGAGGAGGAAGAGGGAGGAGGAAGAAGAGAAGGAGGAGGAGAACAAACCAAAACCCCTAAATTCCTATGTTTGCTTTGGGGGAAAGCATTCTTAGTTTCGGTGGAAAGAACTTACTAAACTAAGATGAATCATCTTATAATAGTTTCATAATCACCATCCTCCTCACTCTAAGCCAAAAAAAAAAAAAAAAACCCAACCCAAAACAAGTGCATGTTGCTTCTGCAGATGACAGGGAATCTAAAGCTCCCATATGCAACTCACCATACATTCTGGCATCAGCGCAGAGACTGCCTATACTGGCAGAGGTCTTGCTAGGGAAGGCAATAGACTGGCAGGTGGTCCAGGTATTGAAGTAAATGTACACAGGCACAGCAGAGCAGGCAAACACCAGGAGCCATACAACAGTCAGGGCATAGGTGATGCCCACAAACTAAAACAATTGACATGGAGTGGTTAAAAATCAGCATCAACTTGCAGACCTTGAAACAAAAACTGGGAGATCCCGGAGTGGCACGTGCCAATGAAGTCAGATTCCAGGCATCTCCCTTAAATGAAATTAGTGAGCAGGGCATTTTTGTGAAGTGTCATTGGCAATATCACTTAGATAACTTGCCCCAGGTGTGATGGAGGGTAGGGGGAGTGGGTGGGAGTTGGAGTGAGGCGGATCCCTGGGTTAGAGGGGGCTTCAGGGGATTTGGAGGGCAGAGAAGGTGTAAAAAAGTAAAAAAGAAAAAAAGTCCTGAAAGAAAGTTGTGCCATTTTGTGCCTTAGGCTGAGCTTAGAAGATGTTCTTTGCCACAGGATTTTTGTTCCCCAGTCACTGAACAATGCCAATAGGAGATTTAATTTTCAGATCTAAAACCATTCTAAACTAACTGCTGGTCACAAAAAGTCATCTCTACAACACACACATGTTCAGACCCCAAAAGATCTTTAAGTCTAGAGACTGAAAAATGATGTATGTCTTTCTAAAACACAGCTATCCCAAAGATAAGCAAGGAAGATGCAGAGCTAGCCTAGCTCTCTCTGGGACCCCTAATAGTACAGAATCCCAGAATATTGGGACTTGGACTCAATGCTTTCACTTCTATGTTCCACCCTCCATTTGAGCTTATGGTGTTTAAGTCTCAATCCCATGACTAGCATTTATATTCTTGTATAGTCTGGTCCACTCTTGTAGTCCTTGCCAGGAACAAAGAAAAGGGATACCAACAGATTGGTTAGAAATGGTCTTATTGTACAAAGCATCCTACAAAATTCATGCTTTTCAGTTTAAGATGAAAATTTCCAGGGAACCTTTGAAAGGTGAGGCTAAGCCGGCCAGGCACCACGTTCTTCCTGACCATATCGTTCGGCTGTAGCCATCGCTTCCTCACTCAAAAGCTAGGCCTCTGGAGAGGACCCAACCTTGGGTGGGGATGAGGCTACAGACTCACGCCCAATTGTCCCCCACCCCTTGTTATTGCCACAAAATCCTGAGGATGATCACCTTGTCGGGATGTCCTAGCCATTTTCCCAAACAATGACACACCCGCTCCAAAGAATGAGCTTGATGTTGGCCTCTGGAACCCCTCCCCTTCTGGCCCCCTGTTACCGTTGCGCTCAGGCCCTTGCCGCAGATGGTGGTCTTGTAGTCGCCAAAGATCTGCCTGACAGCGCCGGTGGTGTAGAAGCCCTCGGCCAGCAGGAGGGCCCCATAAAGGAAGAAGAAAGAGGCAGTTCCATAGATGACATACTGGAAAGCATGAATCCTGCAATGACATACAAAATCTAGATAGCCTCATTCAGAGGACACCACTCTTCTTGTCAGTCACACATCTGGGTGGCTAGGGCTTCTTGAGAGGAGTAACTCGGTATTTCATATTGCCCTCCACCTTTTCTTCACTGAAGTAAATGAGGTCAGACAGTAGGTGGCCAAGAGCATAGCTTCTTCCCATATTCCTTGTTACCCTGCATCCTAGAGAACCAAGCTTGCTGCTCTTTGTTTGACCCTTCAGAAGTGTTACTTCACAGACAAACTGAGAGATGCATGAAGGAATGGTAGCCTGACTTGCTCTATGAGTAGGAAAGACTTATTACTAAGCCTGAGTACACATAAGCAGAGTGTCAGAGCAAAACCAGGGATGCTACTCTGCCCAGTCATTAGCCCTCTACCTGCCATTGTGGAGACAATTCAGGCAACATTAAACATACCTAGCAGAAATTGGGCCATGTGTGAAAACACAGGGAGGAGTGAGTGGAGGCAGACCTCCTTTCTAAGTCTGACATTGTCCCCTTCCTTAAGAGCTTCCAACATGGCATGGTAGAACCTGTACCCAGAGGGATAAGTCAGGAAAGCTATGTAGCTTCAAGTTGATAAGCTCTACCTCCAAGACAGGGTGAGGGTGAGGGTGAGGGTGAGGGAAAAAGAGATGAGTCTGGAGGTGGTGTGAGGTACTTACACATTAATGAGATACTCATAGTCCTGGTAGTTTTTGGAGAAATAGGTCTCAATTAACTTTTCTGTACCAGTGAGAGCTTCATGTCCACATCCACAGAACAGTGCCACTCCAAAGAAACACAATCCAGTGGCCACCAGGGAAGCAAAGGGGGCCCCTACCAGACATCTAGCACAGCACTCTAACAAACCTAGGGAAGAAGGTGGAGAAAAGTCAGATATGCATAAGAGGTAAGTCATCCACTTACTACTGCTGTGCCAAGCAGCCCATGCTAGCAAGCACAGAGTGTGGTTATCGTGGGAGTTCTAAAGGAGAATCTACAGGTTTTAGCTTCTGGAATGTGAGATTGACCCAGAATCCTTGCTTTGCCCCATTCTGTCCCATTCTTAAAAATGAACCCTCACCTTCAATACTCAGAATGGATGGGCTTTATAAGGGATTCAAATAATTCAAGTAGTAATACAAGGAGGTGATAAGATGGGTCCCTCTTAATTTTTTTTTAGTCTGTTGACTAGTTTTAATTATTCATCTACTATGGAGTAGTACATGGGATATAAAAACAGGAAAAGTATAAACATTACCAGATTGGAGTCTTTATAAGGATGAATACATAACGTAGATGTAATATTTTCTACCAACAATTGCAGGAAATAGAGTAATTGGCTACAGAGGGTATGTATTTGGAATTTCAGATGAAATGAGTGTTAACCATGGGTGTTAGTATTTTAAGATACAATTAGAATAGGAAGAGTATTCCACATAATGTAAAGTTGTTGAAAGGAATGCAAAATCCTTCCTAGTCTAGATAGAAGGGAGCAATCCAGAGAAGACAGAAACTAGTATGGGATACACATGCATATATAGATATATCAAATTGTGTATATAGATATAATATATTCAAATGTATGCACATACATATGTAATATAATAGATATATACACACATGCTTAGAATGTGTTATATACATAAATATATGTATAGGCCAATTGTTTTTATACATCTATTCCTATAGAGTATGTACATGCAAATAATTAGAAAATGTACATTAGAAAGTACTATTTTGTGATAAGTATGCTGCAATTCCTTATCTCCTTATAGGACAAAAACAATTTCTAAAAGTTTGGACTTTTATAGTCATGTAATTCTCCAAGTCAAGTTTAATTATCTACAATGGGATACTAGGTGAAATAGAAATCCACTGCTTTATCCCCTTAATATGAGCTTATTTTTTACTAAAATCCCAAATTTTACATTGAGAATTGTCAACAGATATTAAAAGATCAAAGTATGTGTATCGCGGAAAAGTTGGGATAGAGGCATGTCTTTTTTATCAGAGCCACAGAATAAGTGAGTACTACTACCCACCATTCAGTGAAAGGACAGCCTTTCCCTGGCCTTCAAAGAGTGTCTTCTTTGAAGATACTTGTACACACACTGGCATTAAAGATGAGGCTCCAAAGCCCAAGCCAAAGTATGCAGCAAACATTTGTGGCAGAACTGGGTCCCTTTTACTTTCCTCAAACTGAAGCACCGCTGTCAGAAGACAGCCTCCATGAGAAGTAATTAATTGGTTTATAGCTGGGCTGCTATGAGAAGAGGCCTAGTTCACTCAACATGAAATCTGTGAGAGAGGATGCTCACTACCGGTCTATGAGGTGTGGTGTGTGTGTGTGTGTGTGTGTGTGTGTGTGTGTGTGTGTATACTACATGCATGTGTACAACAGAGAAAAACAAAGCAGCTGAAATGACCACCGTCTCTATGGAGACACTCCAGAACTTGCTCTTCCTTCTATCCTTAGGTTAAGATACTAAATGTGTCCGTAAGTCAAGAAAAGGCACTGGGGAATGAACAGCACCCCCGTCTTCATTCTCTGCCCTTTTAACTCCTCTCCACCCTCCAACTCTTAGACTCTTCTAGTAAAGAAGGTCTCTGAAGTCTGGGATTGGGGAGGGGAGGTCAGTGACCCGACTGTTACTTCTCTCTCCCGGCAAAGGGTCAAGCCTTGGACACGGTCCTCCATAACTTCCCTAGACAAAGAAGCCTTGTTTTGTCCTGAGATCTTAGGAGCCTCATTGGTATTCTGCAAGGCCCTGTAGGCCTGGGGGTGGGGAGGGGTCAGATCCAGTAAACAATGGCAGAACTGTTTATTTAGCCCAGGATAAGGAAATCCATGTACACTTGCAAGTGGTCACCCTATGACCATTCACTCACCCCAGCATTTTCACCATGGGAAGTCTA